>NC_052502.1:53814299-54127950 GCF_016617805.1 Bactrocera tryoni | reverse complement strand
TTTTTTAGTCACTTATTAAATATATCCACATCTAGCTACATTTCTATGCGCTGAAAATCAAACATGTGAACTGATTTTTCGAAGTTTATGGAGTGTTTCTCGGCAAAATCTCAAAACTCAGCTAATTTACGTCACAATAAAGTAACTCTCAACTTTTTTTTGAGTTCAAAGTATTATTATATTACGTTGTCAAAAAAGTCTTGCGGTATTTTTATTGAATTTTCAATTGTTCATAAAATTGGTTACAATAATGCGATTCAAGTCAAATATGCACCGTTTTGTTCGATGACACGTTCCCAACGAGATGTCAACTTCATAATGCCCCTCTCATAGAAGCTCGCTTCACTATTGGCAAAAAACTCGGAGAGCCAATTTTCAAAGGACTCTCTTGTGGCCAACTTTAGACTACCAAGCGCGTTCGCCATGGACAGAAACAGGTAGTAATCACTTGGTGCGAGATCCGGACTATACGGTGGATGCAAAAGAACCTCCCATCCGAGCTCCCGGAGCTTCTGGCGCGTCACTAAAGATGTGAGTGGCCTGGCGTTGTCCTGATGGAAGACAATTCGGCCTCTGTTGATCAAAGATGGCCTCTTCTGCATGAGTGCTGCCTTCAAGCGGTCCACTTGTTGGCAGTATAGGTCCGAATTGAGCGTTTGGCCATAGGGGAGCAGCTCATAGTGCCAATCCCACCAAACACACAGAAGAACCTTCCTGGCCGTCAATCCAGGCTTGGCCACCGTCTGGGCCGCTTCACTGCTTTTCGACCACGACCGTTTGCACTTTACGTTATCGTAAGTGACCCACTTTTCATCGCCAGTCACCATACGCTTCAAAAACGGGTCGATTTTGTTGCGATTCAGAAGCGATTCGCATGCGTCGATACGGTCATAGATGTTTTTTTGCGTCAATTCGTGTGGCACCCATACATCGAGCTTCTTAGTGACTCCAAGCTTCTTCAAATGGTTTATAACGGTTTGATGACTCATGCCAAGCTCGTGACCGATGCTACGGCTGCTACTATGCTGGTCTCTTTCGAGCAATTCAGTGATTTTATCTCAATTTTCGACGACAGGCCTTCCGGAGCGTGGCGCATCTTCGACCATCTCTACACCTGAACGAAAACGTTGGAACTATCTTTGTGCGGTGGAAATGGAAACTGTATCGGGTCCATAAACTGCACAAATTTTATTGGCGGCTTGAGATGCATTCTTGCCTTTAACGTAGTAGTACTGTAAAATATGCCGTATTTTCTCTTTATTTTGCTCCATGTTTGCGACGCTATAACTCACGAACGACTTAAAAGAAACGACAATCAGTCAAACACGTGTTAGCGCGTGAAATGAGCTTTCCAAAAGGGTATAACATGCGATGAATAAAACTAGAACTACGCGCTTTCAGCGCCAACTAGCGGTAATACCGCAAGACTTTTTTGACAATCTATTATTTCATAATTACTTAGAGAGAGAGAGAGTTATCGAAAGGCGATTTAGAGCAGCGAAAGTAATTTAATAAGAGAAAATGTTGGCTCAGAAAATTTTCCATTTGGCCCATTCTGAAACTGTACAATTTGCTGCTTGTCTAAGAACCATATTTTGGACTTTTTGCAAATTTTTGAGCGAAAATAGTTGTTGACAAGTGAATGTTGGGCTTTGCTACAGGAGCACTTAAAAATCCATTTGATGTAATTCTCCAATGTAACAACAAAGTATATGTGACTTTTCATTGTAATCGTTGGTTGACTGAAGTGTGTAACCCACAATGGGTACACTGAGATCCTCGGTGTAATGTGAGTAAACATGAGGGGTAAATATGTGTGGCAAGTTGTCTTTTCAATGCCTCTAACATGCACTATGTTTCGCTTAGGACTTTTTACGGACAATGTTCAATGCATAACTCTATGAATGTTCACAACCAAAACACTCGAAGTACCTATACGGTGAGGGGACCAACAAAGCAGACAAATGAAATATGTACAAAACAATTGTAGGAAATTGAAATCCCATCTATAGACTTAAATATGTAAGACAATATTGCTTTTTAGTTGACCAATAGGGACATTTAGGCCAGTGGTGAACAGTATTTTGAGTGATGGAGAGTTAAAAATGAACTCACAGAGCTTGTGATGATTATTCTGACCTATATTTGTGAGATGGTAATTTGTAAATGATAGCTATTTATTTTTGCTAATTTTTTACCTTATATACAAGGTTTTTGAATAATTGAATGAATAAGAGTGATATGATTTTGCTTCACGCAGTCCCGTCGATCGATACAATTAAGTTCTGAATATAACACCAGTCAAATGGCCTCCACGACTTCTTTTGCATGAACGAATTCGTTGAACCCAGCTTTCGAGTACTTTTTCTATTAAATAAAGTCGTATGTCATGAAGGGCAGGTTCAATATTGACTTATAAAGCTGGAAGAGAGTCTGGTTTATTGCTAAATGCCAATAAATCACAACTTCTTGAAAGCCATTCTATTTCACAATTTATTGAAATAACCCAATCTCCAAACTTTTCTCGCAATAGTTCGGTTGTTGCCCGTGCTGAGTGGTACGTAGTCCCGTCTTATTGGAACCAGATGTTATGAAGATCAACTTCTTCCAATTGCGGCCATCGAAGCTTGGTACTCATTTCGAAAGAAGTACGGATCATTGATTCCACCAGACCAAAAAAACCGTCCATTTACGTGGATGCTATAGTTATTCATGAACAATTTGTGGAATTCCTTGGGATCAGAATCGACAGCTTTGTTTATTTACTGTACCACTCAGATAAAAGTGAGATTCATCGGAGAAGATGATAAAAAAAGACAGATGATGACATATTAGAAATGACCGAAACCACACTTAGAAATCATATCATTCCTATTGGAAAACTCGGTATTAGTTTTAGTGACCCGGTTGTTAAAAAATAGACGTTGATATTCGCTGTCTTTAATTCCATTTCGAGATTGGTGAAAATAAGACAGACTGATGTAATCAAAGAAGACTGAAACGACCAGTTGATATAAAATAAGTTGCCTAATGTATTCAAAGTCGAATGGAACAAATTGGTACAAACACGCAAGAACTTTATATTCCCGATAAACGTACGCTATACGTCAAATTGATTTGATGAGTAAAGAATAAGCGGTTGTGCCACTTTAAGTGTCAGGGGTTGTTAAACTTGTTCTCGTGATACTCCGGGTGGACATAATGGAAAAATAGTAATGGTTGATTATTTTTTTTAGAAGGGTAATCAAACATTGAAATCAGAGAATACGGGAACCACGTGACCACTACGTAGTAGTATTTGACGCCGTCTAAGAACAAGCCGAAGGAGTTTCAGTGACGTTTTGTGACCATTGGTAAAACGTGGTTCCCTAGGAACACAGCAAAGACTACGAAATAGTTCTCCTGGCGAACCTGTTATACTGTCTTAACGGTCGGAAAGGTAATGACCCGCTTTTATTTGTACCGAGTTTGTGTATTTCACAGTACTTGCAGGACGAAAATACAATCACGAAGCTCCACTATGTCGAACTATTGGGTTTATTCGACGCCGAATCGCGACTTCTTTTAGTTTCCAAATTTGAAAAAGTTATTTAGAAGAACGAAATTTGAGTCGAATGTGGAAGATATAAGCGCCACTGTCTGCTTTGCAGATCTGCTGGAGTATTTTTCAGGTTAAAAAAGTTGGATAATCACGGTGTCAAGTGTATCGAGCTAAAAGGGGACTTTGCTGAGTAATAAATCGCAAATGTTGCAAAGTGCTCGTTTTTCTTTTATAGCCAAAATATTTATCGGAACACTTTTATAAAATAAATAAATGTTTCTGTTTATATACGAGTACTAAGTATTTGCTTGCACATCAGCAACAGCATACCTTATATTGTGTGTTGCGTCCGGGCTTCAAGAATGGCGCACGCATGCCGACCACATCGTTGACGGACACGTTGGCGAAGCGTTTGAGTATTTCACGCATGCCGATCATTTCACCAACCCATTCCTCGTAGCCTTTGTCTTGTAGTCCTTGTTGTTGTGAGATACTTTCGGTGGCGAACTCGTGTCCAGCATAGCCGAGATGTTGAATTTGTTGGTAATTGCTGCAACAGAAAAATATGAAATATTGATTTAATAAAATAAATAAAATAAAATAATTAAGCAAAGCCAAATAAAGTTAAGATTATAGACAAATATTTGTGCGGAAAATATTCACGTCAATCGTAGTATTACATATGTATTTACTCGTTGATATTCTAAAACGATTGAATAATGAATTAAAAGTTATGTATTATATTGAGAAATATACTGTATATGTGTGTAAATAGGCGACATTGGTTTTGGTGTCAGTAACAAATAAACCAATTCAATTTATGGATAATTTCGTGTTAAATCAAAAATTCCAGTTAATTTGAGCGCTTGATACTCTTCTTCGCTTGATACTATTATTCAGAAATTTGACATTTACGTGACATTATTTACCTATAGATAAAGAGTTATTTATACTATACTATATGTATATTGGGACAAGAGCAAGCAAGTAAGTAATTGTAATTAAATTCTCCGGGCAAATTATATTCAAAAAATATATATTTTTTTGCTAAGCTGGGTGTCCACCCAGTCCTGTTCGCGTTTTTCAATAACATCAAAAGTTTTTTTTTTAAATAAAACAAAAATGGTTTGGGATGTTAATGAAATGCTTTGTTCCTGTAAAAGTACATTTGATGCCATTATATATGGAACCCGATTTCTTTTAGTCTAACGCCGTCAAATCGCACTACCGAGACGGTCAATTGACTGGACCATTTCGTGAAACTAAACTTGGTTTTCAATAAATCGATTGTGACATGCGCTGTGTGGCTTCTTGCGTCGTCAGGTTGAAACCACCTTTTGTCCAAGTCCATATCATCTTAATCGGGCCAAAAATATTCGCTTATCATTGAGCGGCAGCGATTCTCATTCACACTAACATGCCGGGCTTGATCATTTCGGTAGAAATACGCACCAAAGACGCTGCCGGCCCATAAACCGCACCAAACGGTTTTTCGCGATGTTGTGGTGACTCATAGTGTATGTGTGAATTGCTGCCTCACCAATAACCCATATTTTACTTATCGACGAAGCCATTCAGCCAAAAATGAGCCTCATCGCTGTTGATTTTTTGATGAAAATCCGGATGATTTTCAAGTTGTTGCTCAGCCCAATTCATGAACATACGACTATTCTGACGATTCTGGTGGTCAAGTGACTTCAGTTCTTGCGTCAATTTGATCTTGTAAGGTCGTAGGCCAAGATTTGTTTCGCAAAATTCGCTACAATGACGTCACAGAGATGCAAAACGCTTGAGAACGACGTGTGAGAGACTTATTTGGGTCTTCCTCAATTGATGCGCTAGCGGCAGCAATATTTTCTACACTACGGACACTTCTTTGCCTCATTGGCACGGGAAAATTTGGACTGTGCCTGTGGATTCAAATTTTTCCACTAGACGCTCGATTGTTGATTTGACATGACGATTATGATGACCATAAATTAGACGTAGCGCTCGAATTTTTTAATTATTTGGACTCGTTGTGGAATCGTATATCCTCCATAACGAAATCGCAAACCTTACTAAAGAGAAATGTCTAAAGAACGGGCAAAAATATGCCGTCGTTTGCTGTTCCTATGGGTCTACTTTTGTAGTGTCTCTATTGAAAAACCCCTTACTATGCCAAAATGAGCACGAGCTGTCAACCAGTTTTTTTACAGCCGCTGCTTTAGTCGGTATACCTCAGTAGTTCGTTTTTTACAAAAATATTGAAAAAAGAATTTGTCTTCAATTTTGTAATTCTAAGCAAATTTTCGTGTGGGGGATCGTTCAGTGATTAAGTTTTATGAAAACAAAAATCCTAGGAGTGGTACAAAGCCTTCATAGCCTTTTGTGAGCTGAAAATTTTGAAAAAGTAGGCGTAGTCCCGATCTCTAATAGATTTACCGTGCGATTCTGTACTGTGATACAGTCGCAAGTCTCTAAATTTGAGATTTTAAGTTAGAGACAATTTTTGAGGCTTGAGACGATTTTGCTGTTCTATAGGTGACAGTCACAAAAACTATTACATTTCATTATTCAGAGATGTTTTTACACTTGAATGAAAATAAATATGCCGATAGCAAATATTAAATTTTCTATGACATAGTCAAAAAACATAATTATCAATAAAAATAAAAATATATGTTGACTTTGTTTCATAATAATTACGAAATTTATGTAAAATTGATTTATTTTTAACCTTTTCGTGTTTGAGTTGCTTACAAAATATAAAAAAATGACAGTCGATTAATATTTATGATGATCTCTATTCAGTATATTCAAAATGGCAGACAAGAGTTCTTTTTAGTTTTGAGACCTCCTAACTATCAGGTCTCAAACTTGAGGCAATATTTTGAGACTAACGCTGGAGACTGTTTAGTGAATGGTAACTAGTCACAAATTGAGACTAGAGACTGGTTACAGAATCCCGCTATTAATGTACATATCTCTTAGGCCACGCTACGATAGTCGAATTCGCATAAGACAGTGTGAAATGGATGAAATCGGTTAATAAGCCCGCTTACTCCCCAGACTACGACATCGCTAAAAACTACTGAAAGCGCAATAAATCCATAACTAAATAAGCCAGAGACAATAAATTTTACTTCCGAGATGGTATGAGAGGGCTTTATACGAGCTGGTGGGCGTGATACCGCCCACTTTTAGCTAAAATCATATACATATATACAACAATATAAAAATCATTTTTAAGTGCTTGTAGGAAAACTATTGCTTTTATACTTGACAAGATATCTTCACGAATTTTGACTGTATGTAGACTATTGTCCAAGGTAGCGCTATCAACTCCGAATATTTGTATATTTCAAATCGGACAACTATAGGATATAGTGTTTTTCCTTGTGTTTTACAACAATACTACAATTCTGATTATTATTTCTTATTTCCTCATATTAGTTTGTTCCGACTAACATAGCTGGCATTCAATACATCAGCATATAAATCTATACAAACATAGATATATACATATGTACGTATGTATATGCAATCATAAATATTTTATATCCTTTACAAGTATTTCTCTTTACATGCATTTGTTATTATTTTCGGTTGGTGCAACTTCCGCCAATGCAAAAGTTTTACACACACATTTGGGAATTTGGGAATAGACATGCAAATAAATGGGTGACCCTTTTGTTTTTGTTTTTGTTTTCGTTTGCATTTTTAGTTTTGTTTGTTTTTTCGAAATTTTAAACCCCTTAAATATACAATTGCACTACTAATATTGTTGCATATACGCTTTTGTATTGTATATGCAACATGTCTGCATTTAGCTGTTGTTGTTGCTAACATTGTTTTAATAAAATGCATTCACTATTGTTCTCAGTGCAAAACATTTGGGTTACCCTGAAATATTTACATTGTGGTTTTAAGTTGTATATGTAGTGTATATGTAAAATACAACAAAAATACATGAATATATTTATTTGAGTGTGGGTGTGTGTGTGTGTGGTTGCTTGTGTGCAAATTAAGATTTGCATATGACTAAAGGGATTTGGTTGCTAAGGGAATTTTGTTATCACTTAAGTTATATTTTATTGTTTCTCATGTTGCTACACACAAATGCATGTTTACAACTGTAAATATGTAGACAAGTGTCCTAATAGTCATATTTATGTACTTACTTATTACCAAGTTTTGCATATTCACAATTGGCTTGATTGCATAAGCTGGGGTGGCAGCATGCTCATTGGCTTTCGTAATATTGTTTGTGTATTGCCGACGAAAGTTTGGCTTTCTATGAGAATTTTGAAGGGAAACTGTTCTAAAAAATATTTCAACTTGCCACTGTTTTCGACCCATATAAATTCATTTTAATATCTCGTTTTGATTACATTTCATCTTCTCTACATGTATGTATGTATGTATATCTTCAAAATCTTGGCTAGAAGTATTTTTTTTTTGTTGACTAAATGCGAACTTGTTCTTTTCATTGAGAGTAAATTTTTAATTGGCGGGTCCCAAACCTCGACCACAATCCTGGGGATGGGATGTTTCGCATTCTCACTTTAGCTCGTCTTCAAACGGATGCCTTTAGGATATCCAGAGGATACTTGGTCTATGACTGGAAGTCGTGAGCTGCTTGAGCTATAAGTTAAATAATAGCTTCTGGTCACTCCCAAGTAAACGGCGTTCAGAGCACTTTCCTCACTTGCGTGAACTTCAGCACATGGCAACAACCTTATGAAGTTATGGAGGGAGTTTCTCCAGCCTGCTGAGTCGCAGTGAAAGCATAAGGCCAGGAGAAGGCAAACCCGATTTCCCAATCGATGAAGATAGAGCAGACATTCCATTGTCCGACAATGAAGACGTTCGAATAGCAATTACCCGTCTGAAGTACAACAAATCGGAGGGCCGATAGCGATTCTAATACGGAGGCGAACTTCTCCATGTACTAAATCTAAAGAGGATCGATAGACAGGGGGTGTCGTCCATTCCAAAGCTGCTTTTGACAGCACGAAAAGGAGCTGCCTTTATATCTGAATTTGGTATCAACTGACGTTGAACAGTACCAAAAGCTCCGTCAGGTTCGGGAAGCACCTCTCCGAGCCGTCGATCCCAAACGAGGTTTTATAGAAAGATTTAGATCTACTCTTGGAGAAAATAGTTCGAGCTGCATAGCTAAATAAACTCCTGTCATCAAACCAACGCATTAGCGACTTGACTCCCACATCATTGCTGACAGTCATAACTTCGAATTGTAGATAATTTCGTCTATCTTGGAACCAGCATTAACAGCAACAACAATGTCAGCATTGAAATCCAGCGTGAAATAACTCTTGTCAACAGGTGCAACTTCGGACTGAGTAGGAAATTGAGAAGTATAGTCCTCTCTCGACGAACAAAGACCCAATTTCAAACTGAGTGAATTGTATCATCACCCTCGTCTTGTTATATGATTCATAGGCATGGACGATGACAACATCTGATGAGTCACCGTTACGAGTTTTCGAGAGAAAGGTTTATGGTTCTTTGCGCATTGTCAGCGGCGAATACCGCAGTCGTTGGAACGATGCGCTGTGCGAGATATACGCCGACATTGACATAGTTCAGCGAATAAAGAGACAGCGGCTGCGCTGGCTAGGTCATGTCGTACGTATAGACGAACGCAGTATCCGCCGGGGAAGCAAAGGAAGACCTCCACTCCGTTGAAAAGATCACGTGGAGAAGGACTTGACTACATTTGGAATCTCCGATTGGCGTCAACTGGGGCCGCTATTGTAAACTCGGCTATAGTCGCGTTAGCCCCAATAAAGAAGAGAAGAACACATAAAAGAGAGACTTTCATATTAATTCTGTTTTGTATGCAGTAATTAAATTTCCATACAAGTATATAAGAAGTGTCCACAGTAAGAGATAATAGTTAATAATTCTATATAAACGAAAATTGCAAAAGAGTACTCCAGAGATCATTTCATTAAGGTACAAGTACAAACATATAGAATGTAATGTATATACATATGTATGTATTATGTTATGTATATAACTACCGGTTGCGAACCTTTTGGTGCAAGTGTGCTAAATACACAGTTAACAACTTAAAGTACATAATGTTGTTGTTGTTTACACATATGTACACTGATAAGTTACAAGGCGGCATGACAATTGCTGACATGGAAAACCGGCAATGGACACCAAATTCTGCCGTTTGTCGGCCACCAGGGGAATTAGAAAGTGCATTTGGTCACAAAAGTTGCAAACATATATTTATATGTGTCCTCAGTGGATAGCATGTCGCTTGCCACAGACCCTTAACGTCGATTACAAACATACATATTACACAAAACAACAACAAATTACTAACAAAGGAACTCAATGTAATGATCGTTTCCGCAGACGAAAGGAGCAAAAACTTAAAACAATGGCAGTGCCACCTCCGTGGCAGCAGCGATGACGCAGAAAGGGCAGGGTGACATAATAGCAGTCAGCCAGCGACAACGGCATCATTAACAGCTGCATACTACTGTGTATATATGTACATACAAGCAGACACATACAAAGTAGCACACAAAAGCCATGTGATTGACGCCGAAATAATAGAAAACTTGCCACATGCACGAACTGAACACTTTTCTAAAGCGCATGCATACATAACGGCACATTTATGAAATTTCAGCTGCAAGCATATACATAAGTATTATAAGCATATATGAGCATATTTAGTTAAAGTTTGGTTCCCGTGTTGTTAGAGGTTAGGTAATAGAATGCTGCTCTGACTTGGTCACTCGCCTGTGCATCCCCAAAGGTTTCCGGCTAACTGACGATGCTGATATGACTAGAAAGTCCTAAGTGTTATTGCTATTGTTTGCTGATGACAACATACACATGCATACATAAGTAAGCCTTTGATGTTTATGCAGCGGCTTGGGGGAGGGTAACAGGTGGATGAGCATATTTGCATACTATAGAAAGGTAACCTATATATGTACATACATACATATATGTTGCTGAGGAACAAATATCGTTACAGAAAAACTACAATAGTAACAACAAATTGTGTAGCTGACTACTGGAAGCAGAAATTTCTCGAAAGCTAAAATAATCGCAGTTAAATGAAACGAAATCTATGTATACATACATACATACATAAATATTTACTGAAACCTATGCGTATGACCACTTTAGACAATAGCGATACAAAGTTGATGCTTATCCGCATGAATAACAAATGCAGTCAGATTTGAATGGCAGACGCAGAAATATTAATCTCTTGCAATAAAGTTACTTCCGTGGAAAGCAAAGGTTGCGCATCAAATGGAGTTTAGCTTTAACGAAATTGTGAACATTTTTGTTCAGTTCTAACTTTTTCGCTGAAAAGCAGTTTTTCCTCTGAAAATGTTGAAAAACTAGAAAATTCTTCCAGTATTCCACTGACATCCCTTGGGGTAATGACAGCGTGATGCCAGCGTATTAAATGCAGTGGAGGAATTCTCCTGAATTCTAATTGGAGCTCGCTCGATTTGGATCAGAACAAAGACGGGCCGTTTCAAGGTTAACAAACAACAGATGCAAGAAAAAAAAGAGAGCTTTCAGCATTATTAGCAGAAGAGAGTAGTTGAAACTTGGTCGACACCTCAAAAGCTCTGCGATATGCAAATTACAGAGTGTAGTCTAATCATGACTGTCTTTGAGAGATGAGGTCCTCCTCTTCCCATGCTTTCCCCGGCGGGTTCTGCTTCGAATACTCTCAGAGCTGGAGTGTTTTCTTTTTAAATCGCCTCCTACATTCAGCTGTGCAGCTCGAATTATATTCTCCAGCAGTATATTGAAGAAGTCGGAAGCATAAAGGCAGCTTCTTTTCGTGCTGTCAAAAGTAGTTTTAAAATCGCTTGGCTCATGGTGAATATCTGGCCAGTTGTTGATTTCCCAAGCCTAAAGCCGCACTGAAAAGGTCCAATCGGTTTGTTGGCGGTATGATTTAATCTCTCACGCAATACGATCGATGGAACCTTATATTCGATGTTAAGGAGGCTTATCCTACGGTAGTTGGCGCAGATTCGGGGGTCTCCGGTTGTATGGATTGGGCGGAGCACATTTAAATTACAATCGCCAGGCATGCTTTCTTCCGACTATATTCCACAAAGAAGCTGATGCATGCTCCTTATTAGTTTTTCGCCGCCCTATATGATTAGCTCGGCCGGCAATCCATTAGCCCTTTCGCTTTGCTGTTGGAGCGTCTGCTTCATCGTCATCGTTTGCGGAATCGGGTTCACCATGTCCAGGTGTTATGTTTTCACTACCATTCAGCAGGTTGGAGAAGTGTTCCCTCTAGATCACTTCCGGATGCCCTAAAATAATATGGACCTTTTTGAAACCTTCTGTTAGTTTCCGCATCTTTTCGTATAATTTTCGAGCATTACCGCTGTCGGATAGCATGAAAAGCTCATCGTATTCACTTATTTCGGTCTCTCTTTTTTTGTCTACAAATGCGTGTCGCTTCACTCTTCAACTCTCGATATCTATCCTTCCAATGTGAGACAACACATCTCATCGTACCAGCTACTGTTGAGAGCTCTTAGAGAACAGGAATGCAAGTCGAGCAGAAAATCGTTCGATTCTCAAATGTGGTTGCAGCTTCTCCACATCGACCATTCCTTGTTGACGAGCATAGTGCGGAGCGTACAAACGTCTAAAACACTGAGATGTGTCTTCATGTCGATTACGTATTTGTGTAGGAGAACAAGCAACAATTATTACTTCGACAAACTCAGGGCTTTCGTGAACTTGAGCTTTTGATAAGCTTTGACATTTTAGACAGACTTTTAGCAACGACCACCGGATCTACGAAACCGGAGTGGTCACGGGTTTTTATTCGACCACACACTGCTAACTTGGTAGCATTTAATAACGAAAACCAAAGTAACAATTGATTATAGAACTAAGTTTTAGTGCTGAAAGTTATGATGATAAACAATTAGATTTCCACACGTCCATGCTCCCACGAATTTTCTTGGAAGATTATGTGGAGCTACACAATCTTTTCACTGAGTTTAAGCAACTCTTTAAAAGCGGTGAATTCTTGCGAATCACCACTTTTGCTGCCTAAATGCCCCGTAATCGTTAACTACACGGCGTCTTAAAGTATTTGGAGCTCACTCAGGCTAGTTGGCCATTTTGCTTTAAGTTATGCAAAGAGTTATTTACATACTTTGAAGTTCAAGTAATTTCTTGCCGACATATTTTTGGCCGAAAAGCCTCAAGTCATTTGCCTCCAGCAGTCGCACTTCAAACACTTCGTAGTTTGTATGCTTTTTGGGCTAAAGCCTTACCACATTTGCTGCGTTTTTTTTTTGGTGTTTTGTGCTTTACCTTTACGTGCAACATAATGTCAAAAGTATAAAATTATTTTTACCACCGGCTTTTGAACTTTTTTTCTTTTGCCGCTATTGTGCACTTTGCTTGGGGCGTGGCGATGTGTTGAAACGGCGTAGTGGGTGGCAAATGCTTTAAGAGCTTTGGCAATAACAGCTGTCCATGGTGACTGTACGCTGAGACTGTGGACGGCTCGGCTAGCTTGTTGCGGCTGTACAGGTCATTACAAAGTTGGAAACATTTATGCAGTTTTCATTTACGCTTCCGCTTGTTTATTTTACCTTCTTTCTACACACTGTAAGCTTTTCGATGGGAATTCAAAAAGGTAAGGTACACGTAACTATCGGAAATTTATTTGAATTTCAATACAACTTCAAAACCCAAAACCCCTCTGAAACTTTAAAATATCTGCAATTGAAGCAATTGCCGAAAATAGATCCATTCTACTTTAGATACTTGAAAAGACAAAATTGCCGCCAAATCAACAAGGTAAACTCAGTAATACCGAGGACTTTATAGCATTGTCGCTATTGTCAAGTCAGTTGAATCTACGTAATCGGAAACGATTCGATCCCGTCGCTCTCAAGTCAGTCGGGTCCGGGTAAGGAAATTCCTTCAACAAGTTTATTTAGAAATAAATGTGTTTCTTGCTCATCTAATAAAAGAAATATGTATTCCGTTTGCCGTTCTCAAGTCAGTCGGGCCCGGCTAAGGGTGACAACATAAATATGAATCCGGAGAGTTTGTTTAATTTCATGTTAAAGAGCACTCCAGTATCAACTACTATCCATGGTCCTGAATGACTTGGACTTTATTCCTCTTTATTGGTGTAGCCAAGTCCTTCTCCCTCTGGTCTTTGCAACGGAGTGGAAGCCTCTGCTTCCCCCGGCTGATATTGCGTCAAATACTTTCAGAACTGCAGTGTTTTCGTCCGTTCGGACGACGTGACCTTACGAGAGTAAACGCTGTCTCTTTATTCGCTGAAGTATGTCAACTTGTCTTATATTTTGAACAGCTTATCATTCCATCTAAGGCGATTTTCGCAGTCGCCAATGCGCAAATGACCATAAATTTTCCACAGAGCCTTTCTCTCGAAAACTCGTAACGTCGAGTCATCAGCTGTTGTCATGGTCCATGCCTCTGCACCATATAGCAGGACGAGGATGATGAATGACTTGTAGAATGTCGACAAATCTAGGGCTCTTCAAGAGACGGTGTCGGTATGCATAAGCTGAGATCTACATACAGTCTCAATTAAAGAGCTACGGTTTTACGAATCGGTATTACAATGTTCAATGCTCTTAGAAACAGGCTAAGCTTTTTGTAGCTGAGTTTTTGGCATGGGGGGAAGGTTCACAAATATTTTCGGAGTATTTCAAGGTAGAATCCACGATTTCAACAGTGACAGCTTTAAAGACTTCCTTCTTGAAAATCTTTTTTAGCTCACCTATGAAAAGCTGATGGAATTTGTGAAGGACTTTGCTCCTAAAATTTGAATCGGAGCTGTTATTTGAACGGCTCATCGTTTTTTGTGTCCGGGTCATACTTTTCATTCGATAATATTATGAGGAAGGATCAAATAAATTCAAATATTCAAAATTCCATGTCAAAGCAACTGAAATTCGAACTACAACCCAGTAGAGGTTACGTCATAAACTTGGCATACTTGATCAAGGCAATCTTTTTCGCGGAAGAGGGTTTTTCTTGCTGCTAGTGTGCGTGGTATTTTCCTTTCGCTCTCCTTTTGATTTTTGTTGGCATTTGCTTTTATTGCGTTGTTGCTTTTACTGTGGCTTTTACTGCTGCGCACTTGCTTGAGTTGAGCTGATGGACGTTTGCTTGTGGTTAAAGCGTTGTTGCACGAACTTTTAACATTTTTATGTGCAACACAGTTGTTAGGCGACGACTGACTGCCACGTTAACTGCTCAGGCACACACACTCACGCAGCAGACCCGCAGCATTGCTGATGAGGTTGTCACGTTTGAGCAGCAACGGAAGTCGGTAAATTTTAAACTGATTTTGTAGAAGTTACCTGCGTGCTGTTGCCCTGATATTATGGCCGCCGTGATAGTGAGGCAGCTGATTGTTCTGATAGCCGTAGTGATTATCAGGCGAGCACAAGGCTGCCGAGTGGGCAGAACAACTCAGCGTGGCGTTAGATCGCAACACTTTGATTTTGGTTTTTTCCCTTTTGTGCCCTTGGGGCAAGTTAAAAGCTAACTACTTAGGAAGTGGTTAGACAGTTTACTACGCGGCGGCGTGCTTGTAATCGCAGCGGTTATCACCGGCGTTATCACCAACGCCATCGCTACGCAGTGTAGGCGGCGAAGGAAGCTGCAAAGTAGCCACAATAGCGCCAAAAGCCTGTGGGGCAGGTTGGGATTTTGCAGGGTGCAAGCAATTGCTGGGACTTTCAGTTGAAAATATTTAAAGTGCACTCAATGGGCATGGTGAAGCATCAAATTTGCCTGCGGTGCAGCAATCACTTTCTGCCTTATTTCACCAATGTATAATTTGCTCTTGATTGGCTAATAATATTATGTGCCGGCGGCGTAGTTTCTGAGCCATTTGCGAAATAGTGCCGAATATCTAAGTGGCATGAAGTGTGTGGTGTGGATTTTAATTTTATGAAAATTATCGAATTTAAGTGATATATGAAGGAGGTAGCAATTATAGTTGATATTATCCTGGAATTTAAACTTTGTGAAGTGGAGAGGCCTTAGGTACTTAGTAATATGGATCCAACGCTACGGAAGTGTTTATGACTCTCAAAATATTGTCGTTGCAATCGCATATCTCCAAGGCTACCAATTACATTATGTCATACCAAATAGTGTTGGAAAGATTTTAAGCTTAATTTAACAAAAAAAAATACTAAATTCGGGGAATTTGAAAAAAAGTTACAGCTGTTCAAAAATGAGTGAAAATAAAGAAGAAATTCGCCACATTTTGAAATTTCTGTATAAAAAAAAAGAATGTGTACTTTAGGAAGACGATGCTGTATCAGTTGGTGCAGTACAAGAATGGTTCGCTCTTTTCCAATCTGGAAATTTCGATGTGAAAGATGCACTTCGCTCTGGTCGACCTATCGTTGAAAAAGTCGATGAAATAATGGAAAAGATTGACCAGGACAGTCACATTAGCGACCATGACATCGCTAAGGAACTTAACATTCATCATCAAATGGTTTTGAACCATTTAAAAAAGGCTGGCTACAAAAAGAAGCTCGATGTTTGGATACCACATGAATTTGTCTGTGAAAAATTTAATGGACCGAATTAACATCAGCGATTCTTTGCTGAATGGAAATGAAATCGAACCATTTCTGAAGCGAATGGTGACAGAAGACGAAAACTGGATCAAATACGATAATAATGTGTGGAAAAGATCATGGTCCAAGCGTGGAGAAGCTCAACAAATGGCCGCAAAGCCAGGATTGACACCTCGAAAGGTTATGCTGAGTGCTTGGTGGGATTGGAAAGGGATCATTCACTACTCCAGCTTGGTCGATCGATTGATTCTATATTTTACTGTCTACAACAGCAAGCAAATGAAAAAAAAAACGGCTAGAACTGATCAACAGAAAGGACTTCGTCTTCCATCAGGACACTGTAAGACCTAACACATTGTTGATGACTCGGCAAACACTGAGACAGTTTGGCTGGGAAGTTTCGTCGCATCCACCATATAGCCCTGACCTTGCACCATCGGGCTACCATTTCTTTCGGTCAATGCAGAACTCCCTTAACGGAGTAGAGTTGGCTTCAAGAGAAGGCTGTGAAAATTACTTGACGCCGCTTTTCGCTGAGAAACCAGTAAAGTTTTGCGTTGATGGAATAATCTCTCTAGCGGAAAAATGGCAAAAAGTGGTCGACCAAGATGGTACATATTTGGTTCAATAAAGTTCATTATAAATATAAAAAAATAAGTTGAAGTTTGATTAGAAATATGAAAATCCTGTTTCGACTACCCTATATAAATCTCCGTCATAAGACATCTTATCCCATCTTGAGACCCAGCATTAATTATTGGATAATATTCGACCGAATAGACCACGACAAACACACAGTGAGGACAATATAGGCAGTCTACACTTAGAGTGTACACGAAGACCGTGGAGAGTCGATATGGCGTCGTTCGACATCGCTTCGCTCTATGGACTTTTAAAATTTCTGGCTCAATTGGTATGTAAATAAGCAAAATTGGCACGTTTGGGTCGAAGAACAACCTAAAAAGATTCATGAGCTGCCATTGTATAAAGAAAAAACAACGGTTTGTGGCCGGTGAAAACATCGGTCCATATTTCTTCGAAAATGATGACGCTGCGAACATAACCGTCAATGGCGAACGTTATCGCGTCATGATAACCGACCACTTGGTACTTGAAATTGGTCCTGGTGATCTCGGCGACATTTGGTTTCAACTAGGATCACCCTTTAACACTTTATTTAAAGAATAAGCAACTCAATATCCTCGTTGCTATTTTATCTGACATTGAGTTTTCGTTTGGCACTCTCTTAAATAAACGATAGGTCTAAACAACAATGATCTTATATATCAGCCAACACTGCTTCCTTCTTGTTGCAGCTAGTTGCCACTCTTTTAAATAATAATAAAATAATTAAATTTCTATTGTAATGCAGAATAGGTATGCGGTTCCGACTGCAAACCGAAAATCCAAACAATGATATATTATTCACCAGCCAGCAACAACAACAGCAACAAACTTATATGGCAGTATAATTTATTAAACAAAAGTAAAGGATATCCTTATATGTGGTGGTGGTGCTGGCTTTCGTTGCACATTTGGAGATTGTGTGTGTGTGCCTGTGGTTGTAAGCGGATGTGTACGTCAATAAAAATCAAACAATGCACTTGGCAGGGTTTTAACATATTCAAATTGCACCGTTTCTCCGTCATTGCTTACCCAAACACACACACGTATACACATACGCAGCTCAAGCGCTTGCGTTGTTGCGCGCATTCATGTTTAGTTGCTTTTGTTGTGGCGCTGGCTGTTGTTGCTGTTGCTGCGGCTTTTGTTTTACTTTCGTGTTGTAAACAAGTAATCTAATCCAGCCAAAAAAGTTTGCAAATTTAATTTCTATTTTGTGTTGCAGCTATTGTTGCATGCAACAATGGCGACCGCCGTTCTCAGCGCCACTCGCACTTCACTCATTGCATGCATTGGGATTTTGTGTGGTGGTGTGTGAGTCAGATAGTGTTCAATTTTGTGGCAGATTTGTTTGGATTTCAGCTTAGTCGATGTGTTTTTTGTTGTTTTTTACTTTTTGTTTTTGGTGTAACTTTATTGCATGCGGTTGATTCTTTTGTTTCAAATTATGCAAACATAAAATTTTATTTTGCAGTTAATGCCGCAAAACTTTTAGTCTTCCCGGTTAATGTTGTCCGTATTTTGAGTGGAGGCTACCAACTTTTCGAAGAGTGGGAAATCCGCTGAAGTTATTTGGGAATAAAGAAAGACTTAGAGTTGAGCTAATGCGTAGCAAAAGCTTTCGGAGCTAAAAGCTAATTAAATCGATGCAAATATATTTCGTTTAATCCGAATTTCAATCGGCGAATATCAATTTCAATTTGTTGCGAGTTGGAGTTCTAAAAGTTTGCGTTGATAGTAGAAAATTTTAAATAATTCCTAATTATATCCATATATAATATAGCTAGAACTTAAAATAGAGTAGACAATCGAAAAATAAACTCCTCTCCCGACGAACAAAGACCAAACTCTACAAGTCCCTCATCATTCCTGTCCTTCTATATAGTGCAAAGACAAGCACAATGACATCATGTGATGAGTCGGCCTTAAGAGTGTTGAGAGAAAGGCTTTGCGAAAGATTTATGGTTATCTCCACATTGGCAACGGCGAGTACCGCAGTCGATGGAACGATAACATTGCGACATTAAGCGACAGCGGCCACGCTGGGTAGATCATGTTGTCGGAATGGAAGAGAACACTCGAGCTTCGAAGGTTTTAGATTGAGTACCTCCACTCCATTGGAGAGATCAGGTGAAGAATGTCTTGCCTGCATTTGGTATCTCAAATTGCCGCCAAATAGTGAAAAGGAGAAATGACTGGAGTGCTGTGGCGGTGTCTACGCCCGAAAGAAGAAGAAGAACTTAAAATAAGTGAACTTATGCCCAGCACAAAAAATTTAAGATCGTTTATTCTCTCTTATGGCGCCTTATCGAAGGAAGGATGACAACGCATCTATGGCTTTGGGAGATCTATTGTGAAACTCTCACTCTATTATGTCCACTCTGAACCACCTCGTGTGGTTTTTATATTTCCGATGAAAAAAGGTTTACATTTGCAGAGAATTTGTTTTATAGTCCCCTCTTCTTCTGACAGCTTTTACAACAGTCCTTGTGTGGTATCCCTAGTCTGCTGTCTTGTGACCTGCCAGCACTCCTACTAAAGTTCTTATGCCATTTCTTTTGATTTTTAGTAGTCGTCTAAATGTGTGTTCTATATTCATGCCACGTTTTCAATTTGTTAAGCAAGACAGGGCTTGTCTCTACTGAGACTCAGTTACAACAAAACATGTTTGTCGATTAGATATCTGCAAGTATCTGCAACATATCTAAAAGTAGATGTCGATTTGATATCTACAAGTAGTCAGAGGCGTAACAACCCCTTCTGTTTTGGATCAAATTGTAGGATGATGCCTGCTTGGCTAATTCATCTGTTTCACAATTATCAAGGATAAATTTATGTTATGGCAAGTTTATCGTGCAATGTTAGATCCACTAAAAGATCAATACGTTTTTTGACTATATTTGATGTCACTCTAAGAGACTTTAGTGATTTCAAAGCAGATTGGCTATCTGAATATATACACATATCCTTTGTTGTGAGTGAACTCTTTGTCAGCATATGGAAGCTTTCTTTAATTGATATGATCTCCGCTTAGAAGTCTAGTAGTTGGAAGGCGATTCTGGTGTCTTCTGGTAGTTTTTGTTGAAAAGACACAACCCTCCACATAATTATATTGTTTGAATCCATACATATAGATGGTTATCTTTGCGTTCGTGTCCACCACACTCCTTTTCCCATCTTCCCTGGAAGTAAAGGCGATATTTGGGATCTATTTTAAACTCAATTCTAAGGGATTTTGAGAATTTGTGGTATTTGGTAGAACCGGAAAATTACTAAGTATCTTAGAAGGCTCCTAATTACAGGCGACTAGAAGAAGGATTTCCGCAGTAAAAGAGCTGACTTTGCTGTCAGTTACTTATGTAACAAAATTGTTGGCAGTAAATAAACAGTGAAGTAAAGTGTCTGACTTGGCGTTATTCTTAGAGCTCCATTGATGCATACACTAGCTGCTCTTTCTATGCTTTTCATATGTTTTTCCATATTGGCCACCATACCAACACAACGAACGTTTTAAACGGCCTTACAGCTGCTGTGTACATCCAATGAGTTACATAAGGCATTAGTCCCCATCTGGGCCCAAACATCCTCTTGCAGGTGTAAAGAGCATTTTCATTAGGGTAATGTCTATATTTGGTTTGCATGAAAGTTTCTCTTCTAAAAATAGTCCCAAGTTATTACTGGTGCCTTAAACTCTGGAGTAGCTGTGCTATGTGCTAGCTTGCTAATCAACCATTCTATTTCTAACGTGGTAGCATTAAGGTTTAGTCCGCATAATAAAGTCCATCGATTCATATCTCCAATACCAATTCTTGTTATAAAATACGAAATAGAAATCAAAATTATAAAACTTGCTAGAAAGCGATATATTTTTACTCAAATTCCTCTAAACCGTGGCATATCATCTAGAAGAGAACCAACTATCTTCAGCGAATATGCTCAGTGGTAGTTTGCTTCATAAAAGATAGACATATACTTTTTATTTAGACAGAAATAATGGGAACTGGAGAAGCAAAATGTGTATTTTTTCTACAACTGAAAAGATCACCAGCATTCTTTTGTACAATGGAGGAGCAGTAAAAACAATAAGGTGTGTCAACAAAACTTTTTTCCTGTTTGATTATATAATCCCACTTTACGAGTCTAAGACAATAGAATCACCATCCAATTGCAAAAGAATTGTATTACCGTGTACTACATTCTTGTAGACAATTACTTTAAAAATTTCAATCTTGAAAAGGTATTGCGCTGGACTTTAGATAATCGAAAAATTAACAAAATCGGACAGGCAGAAGTGTCAACATGTTTGTTCGTTAGCTTTTGATGAGTGGTACGCTTAAATGCCCACTACCAAAAGCAGTTCACGAAATAAGTATAGCGTCTTCTGTTAATTTTTATATTTCATATAAATCTTTTTATTCTTTAATAATAAAATCAATCCTCAGGTTTATTAATACAACATTAAAAAAGCAAAATTATTTTTGATAAAGAATAAAATCCAAAAACTCAATTCATTTGTTACGAAAAAAGTATAGCGTGCAAACAATTATTTTATATAAAGAAAAACTTATTTAAAAGATAATAATTTATATGATCCCCGTAAGCTTAAGTAATAGTATTCATGTATTTCGACATGAAATCAACTAGAGAGAGAAAAGCGGTATTTTTCATTCTTGCTAAAACAGTACTCCTTAAGATTTGGCATGGGGTTTCAGTCGTGACTTATGGCGTATCAGTTCATTAATACTATATTTCTGTTCGAAAAGAAACCCTCTGTTGCAGCTGCATTGTGTACGAGGTGTTATCTTGCTGATAAAGTCATAGTTTCTCACAAAATCATTCCGAAAAGTCTATCTTAGAAGTTATTACCAGGTCAGTATTCTCAATCATTGAACAAGATTTGCAGATTTTGTGAAGTTCCATACCGGCTATATTTCATATCATAGATTAGAACCCACTTTCGTGCTTGTATTGTAAAATTCACATATATTTTTAAAAATATTTATTTTTGCCTGCAGCATCTTTTCCAAAACTACTTCCACTACTTGTCAAAAAATAACTTCAATTTTCCATATAGTATATAATCAGCCCAACTGTGGCATCTTCTATGCAATAAAATACTTTGTTGAAAAGCCTTGGCGACATTCACTGTTTAAATTGTTCAACTTTCTTAAAAAAATAAACTCAACGTACGCACTTTTGCCGCTTCTTAAGTGAGCAAGTACTCAAGAGCCCACACATTTCAAACCTAATGCTTCAGAGCATTTTACAAGAGTACTTGAATTTTGACGTTTTTTTTTTTGGAGGTCTGTAGTTACGTAGCTTACAGAAACTTTCGCACTTTTTTGTGCTGTGGAAACGAAGTTACACTTGAAATATCAAATAAATCTTGCTGTTTCAAATTTTTTGAATGTGTGGAAAGCGCCGAAATATAGTTGAGAGCAGTTGACAGTCGAAGCCGGCGAAAAAAAGCTGTGGAAATTGTGTAGGACAGAGTGGAAAGCGTAGAGGGAGTGCCATATTTTATGTCGCCAGGACATCAACGCAACGCGAAATAACTTGAAACAATTTGAAACGCAGTCACATTAAATCATTTGCGTTGGTTTTTTGGACTCGTGACGCTTTTCAGCAGTTCAAGTGAAGTGCGCTCAGAGTATATTACACACATGTGCCATATTAGAGGGAAGTGGTGGGAATATGTTAGTGGGTGGGATGTGGAAATATGATGTATAATAATTTTATAGATATGTGCATGTGCATTAGGGTGTTAGGTTGTCAAGTTGACTTCTTTTTGCAGATGAGAGTACACCATGTCGTATGAGCAACACATAATCTCTAAATCAATTGTATGAATCCTCAGTACTTTTGAAAAATTAATAAGACTTCTTTTAAAAGGGGAAAGTTCGGCATAAGAATATTGGGTTTTCAAAGTTTTAGGCTTACTTGCTGAATGCGAAATATCAAAAAATTCCAAGCTCGTTGAAAATAAAGAAAAATTTTATGGGCAATAATTGTATTTTTGGGAGCTGTCTGCAAAAAAAAGATTTTTTCATTAAAATGAAGCATATTTTCATATAAGTCGGTTATAATTTGTTTAAACTGTATTGTGCCATTTTGACTTTATGTTAAAGTACATTCTGCCTAAGTATACCTACCTACATATATACAGCATTTATAATTGTTATATGCTTTGGATACATTATAACTTCTTTGACTGAATTCATAAAATATTTAATTTAGAGTTTCGGGCAATCCAATTGTGGTTAGCTGTGGCCACAGAACACATATTGCTACAAATGATAGAACATTTTGCATCTACTCATTCAAGTTCATACACATTGGAGAGTTAACCTGTAGGAAATTACTTTACCTTAGAACTAATACCAGTGTAGTCCATTTGGTACTAGTACTAGTTCACAATCACCAGCTTACTAGAGGTTGTTGCTTGGCTAAATGTAAACCAAAACGTCGTTGACTTAATAAAATGCAAACAATTAACCAAGTAAAAGCTAAACAAATGGGTCACTGCCGTGATATATAAACAGAGGTCGTTAGCTTGGCTACATGTAAACAACGGTTGTGAACTCGGCTAAATGTATAAAAAAGGTCATTGACCTGATAAGCCATGATCTAAGGTAGCTCACTCATCACGGCCAGGATGTTGTTGAAAGGTAAGTAGTATTCAAGTATTAGACCTTCAGCTTAAGCTCACTGAAATTTAGTAGACAGCGAAAGTTTAGCAAGCATATTGATTATTTGTTGATTTAGTCAATGACAAACGACTATAACCTATATGCTCCATGTAACAGCATTATCTTTGATATGAGGGTCTGTTATAAAAAATACTCTTCTGACGAAATTGCGGCATATTTCAAGAAGATATTTGCCAATATCGACATAAATTGCGTAATACCTCTACAAGCTTTGAAGACCAACATTATTATGCTAAATTTTTTTAACAATAAAAACTTTAAACATCCCCCCACTTACTTGTCTTCGCATTAGCTCACACATCGCCAAAAAGGATGGTAATAGAAAACAAATTCCAAACATTTAAAAATTCAACTTTCTAGTTTTTGCCGGCCATGCCAGCAATTTTTCCAACTATTGCCTCTCATACGCTATGCGCTAAAAGTAATTTCTGCTTGCTGCCAGCATTTTAAGTTTATTTTATTGTATTTGTACACATTGCAGTTGCTGTTGTTGTTGTACGAGTTGTATGCGAAATATTGCATGCAAGTTGAAGTTTACTCATTTATCACAGTAGTAGCCTCAAGTCCTTTTGCATATGCTTGACAGTGCCGTTCATTGCAAGTCAGTTGAGTGCGCCGCCAGGGCGTATACGTAACTTTGCGATATTTTTTTCACGCATTCGTATGAAGGATGTGCTGAAAAGTTTGTTGCCACTTCAATTGGCGATACGAACGATATGCAATGTACGAACGATGTGCGTGTGTGTGTGTGACGGCGTCTGCCGGCACTGACTAGCATGTGTCAGTCAAAAGTGCTGATGTGTTGCTGTTTGCGCAAACTCGTCTGCTTTCAGACAATTCGTACAAATGCGAGTTGTGTAAGCTTAATGCGCTTGGAAATGAGTGTTTTCGTTTGGAGAAACGGCCTTAAATGGCTTACAATAAGTATTGCATAAATTCATTTATTTGGAGAGAGTGACTGGGAAGATTACTTTGTGGGTAAAATTTTAAGTTTACTATATACCAAAGACTAGTTAGAAATTAAAGAAAGGCTTAGAGAAGTTGTTCAGCCAGTTAAGAAAACGGTCGCCTTTCCCTGAACGTGCCTCAGGACTTGACTTGTCTGAAGTAGATATGGCGGTTTTTTAAGGATTTGGATAATATAAAAAGCTATTCCAAACAAATCTGATTAGAGCTTCGGAAACTTACTTGTTACTTAGTTATTCAAAGTATCCTACTTTGTTACGCAATTTGACAACTCTGATTGTAAATTAGTGAATTTTGTGTGCTGTTCAATTATAGAGGTACCCAATAGGTGGACCCCAGTATCTATACTTCACATTTGATAAAAAGTATGGGATATAAAATTGAAATTCTCAGAGAGTCTTTTCCTGATAATACTCGTAGTATATTGGTGTCTGTTGTATCAATTCCATATTTCCCTGACTTAACTAATATCAGAATTTCCGGCTGACTTTACTCAATGTGATTGGGGATTATATGTATATAAAGTACTTTATGAAACCAGAGAACATTTTTTAGTATGTGGTAAGTTAATAGATAAAACCGCGTCGACACCTATATATTACATATAATGATTTTCGTTTTTCTAACAAATATTATGTTTTTTTGATAAGTTTTTCTTGAATTATGTGGCTTTACTGAGTTCGAGAGATGAAAAGAGAATTTCCTAAAGAGGACGGGTTGATACTTATAAATAAAATTCAACTTCCATTCCAACTAGGAACAGAGATAAATCGAAAAATTGAGCTGTGGTGACCTTAGATTCATCATTTGTTCGGTAGCCTTACTTTTTTCGTTATCTTTATCTTTATCTTTATCTTTATCTTTATCTTTATCTTTATCTTTATCTTTATCTTTATCTTTATCTTTATCTTTATCTTTATCTTTATCTTTATCTTTATCTTTATCTTTATCTTTATCTTTATCTTTATCTTTATCTTTATCTTTATCTTTATCTTTATCTTTATCTTTATCTTTATCTTTATCTTTATCTTTATCTTTATCTATACTGACTCACCTGTACTCATGCGACATGAAGAAAGTACCACGAATTGCACAGCCATTTGGATTCGTGCGCTTGCCGTTGAAGATTTTCAAATAATGATCGTAATTATTCAAGTTTACAGCACCATCGAAAGTTAGCAGGATAATTTGTGGAATCTAAAAAACAGAAAGAATAGCAAAAATATTATAAAAGTAACGGTAATTGCAATGAAAATGATGGTAATTGGAAAAAAACTTATTTTGCACTTCACACAACAAAGGGAAAATCAGCAAAATCAATCAATTGGAAACGAAAAAGAGCGAGCGCACAGCCAATCGCACAAATAAGCACAAAAACAACAATGCAATGCGATATTCAAAGCATCCAGACTTAATTAGATGAGCACGCGGCACTTTTTGCTGAATAAGAAATCGCGTTAAGGCACGAAGTGAACACACAAGGAAAGAAAAAGTGACGGAAAAATTTACAAAGCACGCAAAATAGCAAGAACAAAGCAAAAGCAGCGAAGAAATGCGCAAGTAAAAAGCGAGAAAAAAGTTTAATTGCACTGCAGAAACAGAGGAAGCGCGAGGAGCGTAGTTAAGGGAGAAAACTATAAAATACAAAGATGTAACGGAAAATAGATGCATAAAAAGAAGTCACATCAATTGCAAGTAATTTTAAAATAATCAGCACAACATAATTTATTGCTCGCTCGCCGGCGCGCGTACGCCAGCAAGCATGGCTGTGTGTGTGCTTGTGTGCGAGACTTCATGGTAGCTTCTTTTAGCTCTCTCTGCGCAGTTTTCGTCTCGGTTTACTACTGCTATGCATTGCCTTTGTGCCGCTTGCGGTTTGTCGTTGGTCCTGGCGGGAGTCAGCCGTCTGCCGTCTGACCGCAAAGCTGCGACGTGCGCGCCAAGTGTAAGTTTCAAGTGGGCAAGAGCAGCAATTGAACGATTTGTTCACGCTTGGCGTGTGGCGGCGCGCGGTGAGTGGCACATTGCGTGCGCCGCGTCGTCGGCAGGACGACTGGCAAGCGAAAGTGCGGAAATGTAAGAATGAAAATGAATTGCGCTGATCGGAAATGGTAAAATATCAATTTCGCTTAATACATAAAAGTTATTTATGAGCACAATTTTGCCTTTTTGTTCTCTTGTACTTTCTTTTTTAATCGAAACCAATACGGTACTGTACGAACAGGCGTTGGTTGAGTGAAAGAGCGGGTGCATTGAAATAATGTCGGTTGCGGTGAGATAAATTGAGGCGCGTTTTAAATTGTTTGTGCCTGCAATTTGTGTGTCGAGCATTTTGTGCTTTAAAAGTAGCAGAAACAGATGTTTTGGGTAATTTAAAAGTGTGTTTAAATTTTTCAAGCAATTTAGTTGACGTTTCCAATTGTGTTAATGTGGCAAGAACGAGAAGACTTGAAGCGGTGATATTTTGTGTTTTTAAATTCTTATAGGCCGGCTACAATAATTAAGAAAAGCTTGGTTTAGTCGGGGAAATTCCCAAATTTCAGAATACAATTTTTGTGAAGTATTTGACACATCCGCCATCGCTTAAACCGTTAACTGAGTTGATTGAATTTGTCTGCTTATTATCTTTTTGAGATTTAGATATTAAATTATTCTGTTATATTGGACGGGTTTTGAATAGGTGACTAAGGCGTATTTGCATATTTTCCTAATATACATACATATATAGGAAGCTGTTTATTGTCTTGCGTAGTGGCCGTCGTGGGGAAGGACTAAACAAACACTAAAACAATAGAAGGTGTAGGTTCCATCTCAGCTGCTGATTGCTGGTATTACTTATAAATGAGGCTAGAGAGAAGAGCAGAAAGGTCCATAATCGTTGAAGAAAATGAAAGCAAAAATCTTAAGAGTTTTGGCGTTGTTGTTGTAGAAAAAAATGCTCTATAAAATTGTGAGGAACGTCATGGACTTGACAGTCCTTACCAGCAGCTGTACACTCTTATAGAAGATTGTACCTTCTCTATTTAGTTATGTATATTTGAATATTTTCTCCATCAACAGATTGAAGAAGTCACATGATAAGGAGTCTCTTTGTCTTATACTTGTTTGGTACCGAACGGCTCGGAGAGGCCCATCCTTCTGGTGATACCAAAGATGAGTAAAGGTCACATACTTCATTCTTTGATAAGATTATGGTGAATGTGTGGGACAATTTTCTTGACCACTGTAATGTGGAGAAAACCTCAGCCAAAAGTCATCGTATTTTGATAAAAGGTTGTGGTAAACATGTGGACGTGCTAAACGAGTCAAAAGTTGCTTGCACGGTTTAAAAATGATAATTTTGGCCTGGAAGACGGAGAGCATCCTGAGCATTCATAAGAGTTTAAAGTTTAGGAACTGGAAGCAGTGCACCCATTTTTTTGGGAGTCACTCACGCAGCCATTTAAAAAAGTTTAAAAGCATCTGGATATATTCAAAAGGAGTGAAATTGGGTGTTATATTAATTGAAGCCAACGGTTGTTGAAAGTACGTTGTCAGAAATGCTGATTGAACGCTATAAAAGCAGTCCTTTTTGAATCGAGCTGTGACTGGTAATGAGAAATTAATCCATTACGCAACTCTAAACCCAGGAAGCGTATCTGAAGCCTGACCAACCAACAAACTCAACGGCAAAAAATATCGAATCTGCAACGCCAAGGTATTGCTCAGTATTTGGTGGGGTCAGAAGGGCGTGCTGTATTATTATTTTATAAAACGGGGTGAGTTTATTAATGGGTAACGCTTCCGAATTCATCAAATTGAAGTAAGCGTCCAGCACGCAGTGAAGAAAATATAGCAGCCGTAGCTGAGAATGTGCACGAAGACCGTGGAGAATCAATTCGGTACCTACTAGGCATATTTTACGTCGAGAACTCAAATTGAAAGAGGTCAAAATACTCGACCTTCCTAAGCGACATCGCTTCGCTCTATGGGCTCTTGAAAAGTTTCAAGAAGATCCGACGTTTTCGAGCCAAATTTTGTTCAGCGATGAGGTCCATTTCTGGCTCAATGGGTATGTAAACAAGCAAAATTGCCGCATTTCGAACGAAAAGCATTCCGAGAAGATTCAAGAGCTGCCCTTTCGTCCAGAAAATACAACGCTTTGGTGTGCTTTATGGGTGGTGGAATCATCGCTCCATATTTCTTCAAAAATGATGCAGATGAGAACGTCACCGTCAATGGCGACCGTTATCGTGTCATGATAAACAACTATTTAATGCCTGAACTTGAACCTCGTGATCTCGGCGACATTTGATTTCAACAAGACTGCGCCACTTCCCACACATCGCATCAATCAAAGGATTTATTGAGAGAACACTTCGGTGAGCAGATCGTGTGCTATCACACAGTTAGACTTTTTTCTGTTGGGATATGTAAAGTGAAGTCTCTGCGGACAACTCCGCTTCGAATGAAGTCTTGGAGTAAAACACCACGCGTAACATTCGCCAGTAACCAGCCGAAATGCTTAAACAAGTTGGCGAAAATTAGACTCAAAGGATGGACCATCTGAGGCGTAACCGCAGCCAACATGTGAAAGATATAATCTTCAAAAAATAAATTCCAAAAAATAATCTTTAGAATGATTGTAGGGAACCTCGAAATCACCCTTTATATAATTTATTTTACTGAATTTAGATCGATAGCTTTACTGGAGCTTTCAAATTCAAAGTTTTTGTCAAGAACATAGTGCGCAAATACAGTAAGTAGAGAAGTGGTCAAATTAACGCAGTTTACATTTTATAAATTATCATAGCTACTTCAAAATAAGTTTTAAATATGGTTGAAAATAATTTAGTAACTCTAAATGAGTGTGACTCATACACTTCTATCTAAATTTTTTAGAACCCTTTGGAATCATATAATTTAGCTCGCATGGTGAAGTCAAGGCCACCTCGCAATATAACTAAATATGCATTTGTTGCACTAGGTTTCTATTAGTTAAAGAATTTGTGCAAAACCGATTTTCAACATTTTCCCCAGTATTAATCTGTTTACAAACTAATAACTAACTATTTTTTAACTAAAATAAGCTATTCGTGACGTAGTGCCATAATAAAGAGATAACTATTAAACGCTGCTTTAAGGATCCAACTAATGCCACGCCAATAAACTCACACTTCAACACAAATTACATACATATTTCTCATTCAACGCTAAGAGGTATGCAAACAACATTAAACACTTGTCATCAACATATTTTTGCATGACGCCAACGCTCATAAATCGCTTATCGGGTATTCAACGACACTTAAAATCCACAATTTGCGGTGAGCGTAACGCAGCTGCTGCGATTACTACGATTTCCACGAGTAGTTCGCCTCCTTCACGAACGTAATCAGCGCGCATAACGGTGCATAAATGCAAACACCAGCTGACCGTAAAGCAAGAGCGCCACACAAATTGTGTGAAATGACAAAAAGAATCGATAAATATAACAAAAAGAAAATAAAACGTAATAATAATGATAAGAGTTTGTTGAAAAATCGCTGGCGCTCAAATAAAAATAACCCATTGGTGATTTTATGCGCTTCCTGTGGCTTTCGCATAGCGCTGCCATGCCATTCGTTTCGCTTTCATTTCACACATCCATTATTTTTATGAGTTGTTTGTCGGTGTCGTTTTTTCGCTTTTTTCGCTTTTTTTGATTTTTTGTTTTTTTCTTATTCCTTCTGTTTGGGCGTGATTTACTTTCGTGGCGGAAGCGCGCATTGAAATATGCCATTCAATATTATGCAAAATTCAGGACAAATAAAGCGCGCCATCAGCATATAATCAGCGCGATTGGTGAGCAAGTGTTCGGCGGCTTGGCTGGCTGGTTGGTTGCCTGGTTGGTTGATTGTGCGCCGCTAAGTATGCTATGAAAATGCGTGAGTTTATGTAGCACAAAGCACGCGAAGCGGTGGAGCGGTACCGAGCGGGAGGTGAGTGAGAGATTTGTGTTGCACTTAGCGTCGTGAACTGTCAACCTAAACGCAAATGGAAGTGCAAACCGAAAAAATCGGGAAATTGCAAAAAAAATTAAAGAAAGCAGAAAGTAATAGCACTAAAAATGCAGAGCGGAGCAAGGAAATTCGTAAGAAGAACTCGACGCTTCCAAACGGCAAGTACCTCGATTCATAATAAGGATGGAAAAAATGTGGTGTGAATTGCAGCGCTGCTCCATCAGACAGCGCTGTCATTAATCGTCGCTTGCAACACTATCGCGTGTTCGTCGCATTTGTGGCACCGCCAACTTGCAATATTTAATGGTCGATTGGAAATGTTTGTACGCAGCTGCAGCCGGCGTTCGCGCCGATTGCCGCTTAGCTTTGGTTGCAGATTGAACTTGTAAGCGGTGTCTCATAGTTGTGGCAATAAAGTGGTTTGTGTGTTGCAGGAATAATAGAGCGCTCAACTCAGCGCGCTGGTATATTTGCAGTATTAAAATATGCAGGGAAGCTGAGTTTGCAATTTCAGGCGACTTGATGCTTTTATTTGTGGCGATTGGTTTTTGTGTATGGAGTAAGTGGAAAGAAGTACTAGTACTAATGTGCCTTAACGCTGCGTTATTTTATTTTTTAGGTTATATTTTTACTATTTAACGCGATAGTTTTTAGTTTTTGGGTGTTCTAGGTGCAGGAGAATGCATTAGTTGATTCTAGTTTCTATAATTAATGAAAATTTTGAAATGAGCTGATTGCTTTTTGTTTCTTAACTCGATGGGTTTTGTTTTTCAAAATTATTTACTACAATTCTTGATCGGTATCTCAAATAGTTCTCGAGTTGCAGCCTTCCAAAACCCTACTTACATTCATTATTAATTTTTCATCATTCGTCAATATTTTCGTTTGTCGCCTTCAAAGAAACCCCACCAAATGTAATAAAGGCACTTATGCCAACGACTTTCCAGTCCTCGAAACACTTTTCATGAGGACTTTTTGGGTTGGCCTTCAGCTCCTTCGTCAAATTTTGTTTTATATCTTCGATCAACTGAAAACGGATTCCACGGAGCGGCAATTTCTGTTTAGGAAAGAAGAAACAATCACACAAAGCCAAATCTGGTGAATACGATGGTTGATAGATGTTATTCATTGCGTTTTTGTGTTTAAATTCGATCGCAATCGAAACTCGATACGATGGTGCATTATCATCCGGTAAAATCTATGAATTATCGTCTACAATTTCGACTTATGTTCTAAAGCACACGCTTTAATACGACCACTTAGAACTCCGTACAGACCGTCTGTCTCTTCGGAGCAAATTCACGATCCACCAAACCACGAATATTGGGAAAAAAACAATAAGCTTCTTGATTTTTGAGCGGCTTTGGCGTGTTTTTTTGGGTTTCGGCTCGTTTTTTTCCCTCATTCCGATGATTGTTGACTTGTTTGCATGTCACACTCATGTCTCATCGGCAGTTATAATGCTCTCCATGAATTTGGGATCGGAATCTGCACAGTTTACAGTATTCTTTATGAAGAGAACTCCCCTTTACTGGGCGGAGTCGAGCAAGAACTCAGTTCATACCAAAAACGGACTCGCCAGAGATAACGAGCTCTCTTGCTATCTCTCTAATATTCACCTGACGATTTTCAAGCCTCGTGTCCTTCACTTTTTTATTATTTGCATCAGTTGAAGAACGAGGCATTTCTTCAAAATACATTTTTTTTTGACATATCAGTTGCCCGGAGAATTTAATTACAATTTCCGCGTGTTTGTTTTATGTATAATTCTATGCAATCACTTGAATACCCAGAAAATCGAATGAATTAAATAATATTTTCGGAATTTCGAAAAGTTTAAAATATTTAGCTTTTCACTACTATTTGACTCCATTTAAATAAACTTAAAGTGCTTTCCAGCTGAGTGAATCATGCGCGCAAGCCTTGCCATATTTAAATAATGAGTTTTTAAGTAGCTGGTTCCTTCTAAGCACAGCTAATAACTACGTCGGTAAAAGCACGTAAAAAATTTGAACCCGAAATTGTTATGTTGGCAAAGCAGAAACTTGATATTCGAATTTTAATTTGCCGGCGTACACACGACTCCTTGCGCACGATGCAGCGCCGCTACTTTGGCAAACTTTGCGCCAAAAATAATTAAGTGTAGCGAAGTGTAATGCAGCAAGTAGCTGCATTCGAGAACCGCAATCAAGACAACCGGCAACAACTAGCAACAAAATACGATGTGTAGACATAGAAGTATTTCATAATCAGTTACCTGGAATATGTAAGTATATTGAGTAGGGAGGTTCTTAAACCTCAGTTGAATTTTTTAAACCAGGTTTTCTAAATCCAAAAACTAAACGCGATTTTTTGTTTAGTTGGGTTAGATGTCTGATCCAGAGAGATCGTACGTGGACTGCTATATGTAGTACTTAGTGAAGTCATAGAAATGAGGAACTCCTATATTGGAACATAGAAATTAGCAAAAAGGTTAGTAGACAATACAAATTTGCACAGGCGTTTAATTTCCATTCCTGCCAGTTTGGTGAGATGTCTGAAGGTATGCATTCCCTAGTGTTTAAGTCTTGACCTCTCAAACACGGGACTGTAAAGAAAGATGTGTTGAGTTGTTTCCAGCTCGTCTTCTTCCTTACAGTTTTTACAGATAGCGCTTGGTAAGATTTCCAGCCTTACAGTTTGAACGCCAATAGAGCAGTGACCTGTTAAAAGCCCCACAACTAGAGAAAGGCTAGCCTTACTAAGGGCAAAGATATTACTAGGTCTGTTGTGATAGATCTTGGGTCAAAAGGCTTTTGTGACAGCCCTTGTTGCGATGGTAGCTCAGCGCTGGTCAAGTTCCCGCGAAGCCCAGCTGCCTAGTAGTAGAATATAACACGATACGGGAGCACCGACCCGCTCCAAATCTATTGATAGCGGTTCTAGGGTGCTTTTCCTTGCTAGCTTATCAGCTTTATAATTTCTTGCGATTCCACAGTGTCCTGGCACCAGTACCGGTCTTGGTAAACACTGCAATAGTCAGGTAGTATAAAGCTGGAGTTGATAGAGAGCTCCGGACAGTAAACCCCTCCACCAACCTTCCACCAAGCTGTGACCCATCCGTAAAGAACTCCTCTCTTACAACGGCTTCTTCCCACTAACAACTTCCTAGTCGGTATATGAGCAGAAAAGGAGCCATAGCAGCCATACACGATCCGACGATGTCTATGGGCACTATGTGCAAGGTGGCGTTAAGTGCCATGGTTGGACCTTGGTGTACCACTCATGCTGATGTTCGCCGCCCGTTGTAAGCTATCGAGTTTCTTGTGGTCTTGTGGTCTTTTCTGGAGCCCTTCACGACATAAGAACTCCATAGAACATAATGGGCTTGACTATGGTGTCGTAGAACCAGAGGACCACTTCCCGTGCTAGGCCCCACCTTTTGACAATGGCTCCTCTACTCTCTCTCTTCGATATTTGGCTTCCATGAAAGCTTCCTATCCAGGATGACCCAAATATTTTACTGTCCGCCGATTGCAGATGAAAGTCTCCTATCAGCGGCAGCGGTGCCACCGGTACCTTGTATCTTCAAGTAAATAAAACCATGAAACGAGATATTTATTAAGTATAATTTTTAGTTCCTAAGCGAAGTTATTAATGTGGGTTACAAAACTTTAATATTTTGCGGAAGGACTAAAAAATTTACTTTTCCGTTTAGGGCTAAAGTTTATTTATGATTAATATTTATGAGTATGACATTGATTTTAGGCATACATTTTTTATTTTTTTTTAATTGGAAATATTTCAATCCTCTTTTTTTTTGCTCTTTGTGTCAACAATGATAGCCCTGTGACCGAAAAATTCCAAATTTAATTTCTCAGCACCATCCTAATGTCCATAAATACGTATATGATAGCAAAATGAGGTAAGATTATGCTTCTACTGTAGCAATAATTATGATGGAATGATAACTACTCACAATACATACACATACGTATGTATAACTGGGTATATTCATTTGTATATGTGTAATGCAGGCGATAACATCCGCAAACGCTTTGTCATATTGTCGCCGTTCGTACTGCATACTCATATGAGCATTAATCATACGCCATGTACTCCCACAAACCATGTATGTGTCTACTCACTTTCGCACATTCCAATGCCGCTCTCAATTGATGTATGTATATGTAAGTGAGTTATGCTATCATTAGGATCATAGTTTTTGCTACAAGCTTCTTATGAAACTTATTAATTATAACTTAATTAACCACAAATAAGAGATTAATTTTGTACGTCGATAAATCCTCTGCCTGCCATCTAACTGTTGGTTGTCAATTTCTGCTAGCCATTTATTCTCACAGCCACCACACAAGACTGAAGGATTATAGTTCTTATGAAGGTTAGCGTCGCTAATAAATATCATATAACAATCGAAATAAATACTTTAACTGTAAAAGGGATTAATCGCCCGGCAATGAACTTAATTGATTAACACTGGAATGTTTAAAAAAACTTCTTCTTTTGAGAGTAATTAATTTCTGAAGGTTTTATGTGTTAATTAAAGTAAATAATATTTATATATTAATTATTATTTAAATATTAATCATTTTTTGAATGTAGAAAACCCGATATTTTTAATATAATAAAATCCAAAGCGAAAACTAAGCTCATTGTCTTTTTTGACATCAAAGGCATCGTCCGCCATGAACCGACAAACCGTCAACGCCAATTTTTACGTGGAAGTCCTCAAGAGACTCAAGCGAAGGGTCAATCGGCTCCGCCAAAACACTGCAGACGATTGGAAGTTGCACCACGACAACGCCCCGGCTCACACCGCCTTTCTTGTGAACAGCTATCTAACCAAAGTCGGCATATCAACGCTTCCGCAACTGCCTTACAGCCCAGATGTGGCCCGCCAGACTTTTTTAGTGGACTTGCTTGAAAAAGCCGATGAAAGACACGCATTTTAAGATGACAGAGGGGATCCAACAGCATGCACCTCGGCTCTCAAGGCTATTCCGGAGAATGCCTTCCGTGATGCCTGCAATGGTTGGAAATCGTGCTGGCAGCGCTGCATAGACGCAGAAGTAGTCTATTTTGAAAGTTTTTAAAGAATTGTCACGATTGGTTGAATAATTTTTTTAAAACGGAGTCCTATTACTTTCCGGACAAACACTGCTGTTCCGCGAATTAAGAGCCTGCGGTTACGCTGGCTAGGTCATGTCGTCCGAATAGATGAAAACACTCCAGCTCTGAGAGTAGGTACGCTGTACTCGCCGGGCAGAGGAAGAGGTAAACTTCTACTCCTTTGGAAAAACTAGGAGGAGACGGACCTGGAATCTCCAACTGCTGTCTACGCCAATAAAAAGAGGAAGAAAAATCGCTAGATAAACACACACTAACTGAGATACCAAACTTCACGCGTTTATAAAAAAATAAACCATTCTCTTTAAACGTGCAGTTTTTATTGATCAGTCCGGGTCAAATGTGGTGGTAATTACAATAGTTCCACCTGAAAAATATTCCAGTAACCACGAAGCCTTCGATTTTGTTTCAAGTCTAGTTAATGTTCAATCATGAAATGGCGTAACGAAACATGTGTTCGTCACGAGTAAGGGAAATATGTTCCGGTATTACCTAAGAAACCAAGCATATTCGCGATAAAGCTCAATCCGTATTCGGATATCGCAGAATTTCTTGTTTTCTTCTAAGATACGGAAAAGTTCTTCGAAGTAGAGTGCCTTTTAACAGAAGTGACCTTTGTTATAAATAGTTGAGTATTTGATAATTTCCGATGGAACGCTCGGGCTTTATGATACTGTGAGCTTTCACATATAATTACGAGTATACTAATCTCATTATTCTCTATCTTATTTGACCAAAACAACATTCTAAATCAGTAGCTAGAATTGCTTGAAAGACAATTTGAGCCAAGCACCTCCTATTGATTGCTTTTCCAATAAATAAACAATTCCTTGATTATCAAATACTTAAATCCTTATGAACTCTTACTTCGTATCATGCTTCCTTTAATCTTTTCTCTCGCTAATAAACGGGAAACCAAATCGATTAAGTAAGGTGGAACTGAAATATGCAACGGTTGCTGCTATATTTCCGTTAGATTTGTTAAATATTACCATTCCTCATATAAAAAATATTTGCAATAAACCAAACAGCGGGAATAACCTGGCTAAGAGCGACAAGCGCAAAGGTAGAGCTGCAGCATTTGGCTGCAGGAAATCAAACGGTACAGTGGCAACTTGCGCTCTCGTGACGCCAGCTTGCTTATTTATGCATTTACGATACGGTTTGCAAGCGTTAGCTAGCAAATGGCAACAATGTGATAGAGCAACGCTTGGCGCCGCTTAGCGTTGTTGTCATATATTGCATAGCTCCTCCGAAACATACACACAGACTTCTGTATATTTGACTATTATTTCGAGGCTAAGAGTCGCTTAGCATTTATGCAACTTTGTTTCTCTTGCTCGGTGCTTGCACTTACCTTTTCCGGATCCAAACCGCCCGGAATTTGTGTGCCATCCTTTGAGCAGAAGCAATATGGCAATTGACACTCTTCGGTGTTGCAACGCTGCGCTATATCAGCCGGGGCATCTGTTGCTGGTGTTGGTGCTGCAAAATTGTAGAACAAAAAGAAATATGTGTTAGTTTGAACCGCGTTTCCAAATGTGCAAATAAATAAAGGAGAAATTAAATTGACTACTAACTAACTGTAGCGCAAACAGGAAGCATAGCAGAAATTAAACAATAACTCAATACACACAAGGAAAATTGTAGACACACTTAAATAAAAAAACAGAAAAATTACTTTAATAACGATAGCACTGAAGCAATGGTACAAAGGTTTCCATACAAGCACTAGATTTTGATAGGGCAGTTGTATGGCAGCTATATGCTATAGTGTTTCGATCTGAAAATTTTTTTTCGGAGATTGCCAGTTGCTTTGGGAATAATCTATGTCAAATTTCGTGAAGGTATATAGGGAAATAAAAAATAATTGATCAGTTTTAATGGCAGCTTATTGCTATAGTGTATTGAAATGGGCAAGTCCGACAAATTAATAGTTTTTTGGCGGAAAAAGACGCAAATTTTCAAATCGATATCACCAAAACCGACTTACCAACGGAGTTGAAGTCTTCCTCTGCTTCCACCGGCGGGTACTGCGTCGAAAATCTTCACAGATAAAGTGTTCTCTTCCATCTGAACCTCATGAACTAGTCAGTGCAGCCACTAAGTAACTAGTTCGCTTATATACATACAGACGTACGGACATGGCTAAATCGACTCAGCTCACAATTCGAATCATTTATATATATCTTGTATAAGGTCTTTCCTTCTGGGTGTTAAAAACTTCGTGGCAAATTTGATACATTCTGTTCAAGGTATAAATATTGGACAGTCGAAAAAGTCTTTTCGCATTTCTAATCAAACTTCAACTATTTTTTTTATATCTAAAATGAACTTTACTAACCAAATATATATCGTTTTAGTCGACCAACTTTTTGCCACTTTTCCGCTAAAGACATTATTCCATCAGTGTAAAAGTTTTCTGGTTTCTCGGCGAAAAAATACGACAAGTAATTTTCCCAGGCTTCTCTTGAAGCCAACTTTACTCCATTAAGACAGTTCTGCACTGAACGAAACAAATAGTAGTACGATAATACAAGGTCAGGGCTACATGGTGGATGCATCAAACCTTCCCTGCCAAGCTCTCTCAGTTTTTGCCGAGTCGTCAAAGGGGTATGTGGTCTAGCTTTGTTCGGAAGAAAAACGAAGTTCTTAGTTGTTGACAGTAAAATGTAGAATCAATCGAAGCAGACTGAAGCAGCTCTTAGAGGATGATTCTTCCAATCCCACCAAACACTCAGCATAACCTTTCGAGGTGTCAATCCTGGCTTTGCGACCATTTGTTGAGCTTCACCACGCTTGGACCATGATCTTTTCACACATTATTGTCGTATTTGATTCAGTTTTCGTCTCCTGTCACCATTCGCTTCAGAAATGGTTCGATTTCATTTCCTTTCAGCAAATAATCTCTGATGTTAATTCGGTCCATTAAATTTTTCACAGACAAATTCATGTGGTATCCAAACATCGAGCTTCTTTTTGTAGCCAGCCTTTTTTAAATGATTCAAAACCATCTGATGATGAATGTTAAGTTCCTTGTGCGATGTCATGACTGCTTATGTGACGATTCTGGTCAATCTTTTCCATAATTTGATCGACTTTTTCAACGATAGGTCGACCAGAGCGAAGTGCGTCTTTCACATCAAAATTTCCAGAACGGAAGCGAGCGAACCATTGTTGTGCTACCCGAACGGATATATGTAGCATCGTCTCCGCAATTAGAGAGATAGCAAGAGAGCTCGACATCTCTCGCGAGTCCGTTCGAATGATTTTGGCGGATATTTTGGATATGAAACGCGTTCTTTCAACTCGTCTTGATAAAGCTAATTTATTTTCAAAAGTAGTATCGTAAACAGGTCTCTTTGTACATGCTTGTCCTTGCGAATGCCTATCCCACATTCATGGAGAGCAATATAATTTCCGATGAGACATGGGTTTATGAGTATATTCGTGGTTTGGTACATCATAAATTTGTTTCGGAGGAACAGACGGTCAATAGAAAGTTCTATTTGGCCGTATTGAGGTGTTTGCGTGAGAACATCCGCCGAAAATGGCCGGAATTGTGTAAGAACCATCGAATCGAGCCACGATTGTGACCGAATTTAAACTCAAAAACGCAATGAATACCATCGATCAACTACCGTATTACCAAATTTAGCTTCGCGTGATTTTTTTCCCTCAAACTGAAATGATCCGTGGAAACCGTTTACAGAATTTTTGGCCATCCCAAAATTTATGAAAAGTGTTTCGATGGAAAAATCGTTGGCATAAATGTATTACAACTGGTGGGGATTATTTTGAAATAAATATTGATATTTATTAGGAAAATTTCGCTAGCAACACATTTGTTTGTTGTGTTAGCAATTCCAGAATTGATTTGAATAGCCGAGATATCGTATAAATAATAAAATAATTTGTGCCCTAAGTCCATAGAAATTTGAAAACTAACCTTTAATTGCCACAATTTAAATTTCTAATACATTTTGCCGAATATAATGCTTTCAATATATATAGATATGGTTTCGGATTACTTTGCTATTGTTTCTTGTGTCTAGTAATTGCTTACCAACGCATGCAGTGGCTTACAAATTCCATTTTCAACGAATTCGATATTGATATCGAGAACAACAACTGCCATAAAAGCAATACCAACAGCAACAAATTTGCAATTGCAATGCATCGATTGTTATTGTGATTGTGAAATTGCATTGGCATTCCGTTAAGTGAAGGGAACACTTTGCTGAATTATGCATGAGCGTCAAGTCAGGCGGCGAACCACCACCCCCCTCCACGCGTTGCAACCAGCTGCTGGAGACGTTGAAGGAGTTAATATTGCCACTTGGTATTTGGTGGTGTGTGAACATCTGTTACTTATATGTGCGTGTGTATGAGAATGGTACACTACAGCAGCTTGACATAGTCTAATGTTGTTTAGCTAAATGCGTGTTGTGTTGTTGATATGTTAAACACCCTTGCAAATACATATAAATATCGACAAATACTCTTAGACAAATGACCTATCGGCGTTTGCGTTTATAGGTCAGAGCAGTTGTCCTTTTAGTTACGTTACTGATCCTTACAATGCTTTTGCTAACGCATACTTACACTCAAATACATAGTTGTGCTTGTTGTTGTAGTTAACACCTGAATTTATAGTGCCTCAGCAGTTAAGTGGATTGTATAGAGATTGCAAAATAGAAAGTGATTGCTGCGTACCGTGGAAGCGGGGAGATTTTGAGAATCAGCAAGTTGAAAGAAAATTCTTAAGTTATGTTGATTAAAAAAGGTAAGGAGTTGCCACTTTTTCAAAATTTTTAATTCAATAAAAATTATGAAATAAGTAATTGTCAACAAATATAAAATATTTATATGGCCATTAAAAATATAATAAGTTGGAAAAAGTTTACATAATGTTTATTTAAAGGGCGTTGCCAGCTACTTAATTTTTAATCGAAAAAAAATTATTAAGATAAATAAATTATTGAAACTCAAAAAAAATTGAGAAGAATTTACATAGTTATTTTAACTAAAAAATTAAAAAGTTGCCACTTTTTCGGAATGATTAATTTAATAAAAAAATTGAAATAAATAATTCTCTACAAATATTAAATTTATATGTGACTATAAAATAAATAAGTTTGAAATAGTTTGCATAATGGTGTTTTAAAGAGGGTTGCCACCTAATTTTGAATTCATAATTCACCAAAAACTTATAAAATAAATTGCTTATTATAAATTAAAAATTTTAAGAGAGTCTACATTATACTCTAAAGAAGGTTGCCACCTTTTTAAAAATATCATGTCAAAAAATTAATGTGGCAAATGATTATTTAAAATTTCCTTAAACACAATTTGATGCGACAAACGATTATCAAATGAATGTAAAGACGTTTAAGAATGTTTGTATTTATTTGGAAATACTTTTGTAAGAGATTACCATTCTTAAAACACTTTTGAGTTAACTAAATCGAGAAATAAATAAATTAATATAATATAACAACCTGCTCTAAGAAAGATTTATGGTGGCTATATATTTAAGAAATTTTTTACGTAAAGAAACTTACCGCTTTTAACGAGTTGCCACTTATTTATGAAATTTTAAAATAAATAAAAGTCAGGTCTGGATAATATGGGTAACAAATTGCGAAGGTTAAAAATGATTCCATGGAAATTTTTTGAAGATGGTTGCCACCTTTTCAAAAATGTAATTGAACAATATATGTAGATGTGAAAAAGGAATTTTTGCAATCCCAATATCAAAACAAATTTAAAAACGTTTTTTTTTTAATATTTTTGTAAGGGATTGCCACCTTTAAAAATTTGATAGTTAACTAATTAAAGAAAATAAATTACTTATTATAGTAAAACCATTAAAATGATCAGAATAAAGAGTACTATGGTGGCTATATATTTTTAGATATGAAGAAGAAGTAATTCAGCAATTGTTTTGGAAGGGTTGCCACTCATTTAATAAATTTTAGTTAAAAAAAATTGATAAAAATTAATGATATTTTAATATATATTTATGAAACTAAAGCTGTTCAAAAATTTTCATAAAGGGGAAGCAATAGGGTTGCCACCCCTCTAAGAACTAAGTTATATGATACTTATAAATATACATTGACACAACCACACATTGGAAAATTGTTTAGCAAATTTTTTTTTGATAATATAAAAGAAAGCTTACAATATGAGTAAGAAAGCTCACCGATCTGGCAAAGTTGTCTGTTGACTGTAAGATTTTACCCTATCAAAAAATATTTTCTGGTTTTACTTTGTCAGTAAAACGATACAAAAAGGTTTACATTCAAACTTTTGACATGGACAGGGTTGCCAATTATTTTTAATTTTCAATTTATCGAATCAAATAATAAAATAAAATAATAAGATAATTATTGCGATGACGATATCAATTAAAAGCTTTTAAGAACCTTCATTAAGCCAAATATCTCAAAAAGGGTTGCCACATGTGTAGACATCCAAACGTATGAAATTAATAAAATTTTAATAAGCAGACAACAAACTAAGATGATTTTAAAAAAATGTATTTGTGTTGGATGTAAATTTAAAAAGGGTTGCCACCAATTTGATAATTACTAAATACTATTTTAATGCAAATTTAAGATTAAGATCCAAGAAATCCGAATTGAACCATATTTACCCATTACAATTATGTTTTAAATGGAACAAATTTTTTTACGCAATGGGTCAGACGTGGCAATTTTGCTAAATTTAGTGAGAATTCTGAAGCTACTCTAGGCTGATAAAACTACGTTAGCTTACAGTTAGTTTAGCAATGTGATGGTTATAGCTTCCGTTTCTTACAAAAATAATTTATATTAAAATTAATGGTCAGTCCTAGAGCTCTCTCTGAAGCACAATGGACATTTCTCGCTGACGATTAGTAGATAAAGTAGAGAGAAGTATAAAGCTAATCACTTCTGAAGAAAACTATCATTTTCTAACGTTTTCCGAAAGCTTCTTGTATGAATAGGAAATTGAAAAATTATTCCAAAATTAATTAGTATAACATTTAATAACGGAGGTTACCAAATGTTCGAAAAAAATTAAATAATTAATTTTTAATATATATTTTTAACACATTTTTCTCACTTTTATAAATTTAATTTGATTTTCTCCTTAACATCAATTGTAGGCAAACTTACGGTATTTCCCAACTTCAGCACGTATTCAAATCGAAGTCGTAAAACTGTTAGTAATACCAGGAATTAGATGAATAGTATTGAAAGCTGCATTTCTGGAGCATTGACACAAGGTACAATATATACATACGTGCATATACATAGATATATACACATAGTCTAAGCACACACACAAAGAAGCAAGTACATTTTATTCAGGGCAACAATGTTAATGCTCATGCATTTAGATATCACAGAGTTAAAACAATTGACGCTACTAACTCATGGAGATGTGAGACAATGTAATTTTAATACATTGTAGCACGTGCATATTCATGTTGTTGTTGTAGATACACACACACCCAGAGAGATAAATAAATGCTTGATGAAGCCGAAAAGTCAGCAGTTGACAAGTGATAACTCCAGCAATCATCAGCATATTCAGATGGAAAGGATGCAAAGCTGAAATGAATTGCTCAGTGCAAAAGTTGGCATATGCCGACATATGTTAGCATACAAATGGGCGTCTAAGCTATAGCTTGATAGCTGTGTGCGCGCTGCTGACTTAGAAAATACGAAAATATGGAGAGAAATAAATTTTAGTGTTATTAAAAAGGCCTAAAGATTGACATAATTTGCAAAGGGTTGTGTTTTAATGCCAAAGCTTGTTGTAGTTGTTCGATTTTTCTACTTTGTAGACGAAACTTCTGCATGTTTGCACTGACCTAATTTTTAAAACGTCGAATTTTCGCCATATTTGTCAAGAATGAAAGCGTAAAATACTTGTTTGGCCGCTTCAATTCAAATTTACTAGGGCTATAAAATACTAGACTTGTTTCTCCCCTAATTCAGGGACTCGAGTCTTCTGCTTGTTAATAAAATGAAATATCCTTGATAAAAGCTTTCGTGGGAGCCAAATACTGAGGAGAGAGTAAGGAAGGCATTGGTGGCCTTATATTGCTGCAGAGAAATTCTAGGAAAAGGTGGGGACCATAAAAGATGTCGCTCTAGAGTAGCTCTAGGCATAGAGTGGTGAACACAAAATATTTTGTTTTACCTCTAGGAAGTCGTAGTCAAGCTAAGAGTGTGCTATGGTGCATTCGTCTGGTGGAGAGCGCTCGAAAAGACTAGAATCGCTAAGAAACTTGAATGTGTCTAAAGAAAGGCTATGTGGACTACACCAACAGTGGCACTTCATGTCATTCTCTACATATCACCCGCTCTAAGCCTCAAAGAAACTGAGTATATGAAGGAGTCGAAGCAGGATCACGTAGGTACTCGATAATCCTTCAATTGCATCCTTGAAAACTTGGATGACTGCATTACAGCGGCAACTCCTGGGTCGAAGCTGAGAGAGAAAGTGGGAGAGGATTTTTCTGTAAGGAGCTCTTCGTCAGTCTAAGCTTTGTACTATTCAACCAATTTAGTGTTTTTCAGGCAGGAGTAGCTACTATTAAGAGCACGGTAGACGTACAGCTAAGAAGTGCAGCTTCCTTTAAGGAGCTGAGCATTCACTCCGATAGCAGAGCGGGGATATGAGCTCGCAAACTGTGCGCTCAAAGTTTGTCAAAGAGTGTCTGAAATAGTGTGAAATCAGCATCATTTGGGGTCTGGTCATGGAGAATGGTTAGAAACACGAAAGCCGATGAGGTAGGCCGGACACACGTATCCGCTCACATGGGAGAAGGAAAGAGTCGGATCTCGCGTGCGGTTAGCAGCTGTTGGACGATGACCAGTTTCAATGCGACTGCTAACATAAAATACTTCACGTTTTGATTCTGCCTCAAGGGAAGAGCTGAACAAGTCATGAAAAGAAACACTTGAGCGTTGAAATATTGTGGAAAAGCTGTGAAACTGAAAAACTGTTTTAGCAACAATCATTTATTATACCACCGCCACTTCTTAATGTAATTGATGATTTGAAGAAAATATGATTTCATTGAAACATTGCTCTTTTGCAATAAATTTATCAAATACTCAATCAACTCCTGTTTTCATAAGCTCAGCTCTCAATGTGCAAACAAATTTGCATAAATTTCCCTTACGCATGGAATTTGCCGTCATTTACACTAAATTGTATGCCCTGTGCCCTTACTTCTCTTCACAATTTACCGTGTTCATTAAACTGTGAAATTGAAAAGAGTTTACAAACTTTCTAGTGAGTTCTTAGCGTGACGCTGTGGGGTATGTTGCGTGGAGCTTCTGCATAATTTGGCGAATTTTCAAGTTCGATTATTAGCAGCAGCGCGAAAGCGCGTGGTTGGTGGCAACATCTTGCGGCAGAAGTTAGAAATTAGCTGTAATTCGCAACTTTAGTTAATGCGATTGCCACTTTATTGTTACTGAGATATGTAAAAGTGTATTTGGAGATTCGTATACAATTGTAATTTCTAGTAACATTTCCACTTTGGTGATCCGTAGATATAATTTTTTTTTTAAAATTTATTGTAAGAAGAACATTCAAAATTCAGAGTACCACAGATTTAGTTCAAGTTACCTCGCGCTGACTACTGAAGCCTTCCGCTCTTATATCATAATATTATGTACAGCTATAAGTACCTAACATTAGTTTAGTTACAATAAAATTAAGTTTGAGATCTAATAATGATTGATAATTTTATAGAATTGTTGATTGCGCTGAGTTGTCATTATTAGGTGTCTTTGCAAAATTTGATGTCTTCGCTTCACTAAAATTAGTGGGCCTAGTTGTATTTAAAGCATTGCAATCATTTGCGATATGATTTACTTACATATTTGACTGATTACAATAAGAGCAGTGCGGTCATCTGCGAGTTGGTTTCCTGCAATACCAGCATGCCCAGGAATCCACATGATCTTAATTCCATATTTGTGTTGATATAAAATTCTTTTATATTCTTGATCAGCACTGCGTTAATTGCCTCATTCAAAATAGCGTTAATTGTCGATTTGCTATGTGTATATATGGTATATATTTTTTTCTGTTAGGTAAAATTCCGACAGTTATAGTGACAACTTGGCCGCTCCCTCGGTGTGTATTCATTTCCACTCGAGTTTATTGCTCTGAATTTCTGGCTGTTTTTTGAAATTTGAAAAGCGTACTTATTATAGGCGATTTCAGCGTCAGCCAGTGCGGATGAGTGTTCACTTGTATGAGTTGCGGTGTCGAAGACATTGAAGCTGATTGACAATATTGAAGCTTTTTCTGATCGTAGACGGCTTGTTGATTTTACAATTTGTTTTCAATAGATAAAAACTCGATTTAGATTGAGTTTTTGCGCTGCAGAAACTTTGTTGTGAGCATTATTGTGCTGAATTTTGTTCTATGATGAATGTTAAAAAGACTTGCTTCAGTTAGTACCACTTTGGTTGGTGAGGTGAGGAATGCGTGAATGCCTTTTTTTGCCGCTTTGTGATTAGGGGTTTCAATGTGCGGTTCGTTTTAGCACCGTGTCCTTAAATTACGGGTCCAAAATCTATTTTTGACAAAGTCAGTGCTTTTACATTTGCTTATAATATATTTTAAAATATTCTTTCCAGGGTGGGTGTGGAAAAAATTTTACACATTTTTCGCCAGGGCATTCCTAGAGATATTTATCAGAAATAATCGAAGAAATAATAATATTTTTATATTTTTATACACGCGAAACATTTTGCTACAGTAAAGTTCAGTGTAAAAATTGGACAATGGGCGTGGCAACAGATGAAAACCTATATCTCAGGAATTACTTTACTGATTTGAACCATATTTGGTATGTAAGGTTACACAGGCATTCATAGGATACACTGTGAAAATGAACGAAATTGGAAGATATCCATAAAATGGGTCTCATAAGATACTTGAAACAAGTAAAAAAATTACTCATGGATAACTTATAAAACGTTTGGTAAAATGAGACAAATTTATTTGTGAATCGATTTGTGCGATTTACCATTGCTATTTGCTACGCCCTCTACTTGATCGTAGTTTATGATTTTATAATCAACAGTAGCATTTCTGCTTAGCAGGTAATGAAAATCGCATTACAACCACGCTTATTTCAAAGAGTAGGTCATTTGAAATACTGTCAGCTTTTTTGATTTCAGTAGGGTTATACTACTATGCGCAAAAAATAGTAATACTTTGTTCATAATATTAAAGTTCTTCATTTATTCTTAAAAATCTATGTCGTCCCCCTCAAAGTTATCCCCCTTGACCACAAAACATTTGAGCCAACGCTTTTCTAATCCTCGAAACAGTAGTTAATTTATGTCAATTTCCAGAATAGCCTTCAGGATTCTCGGCCGATTGTTGGTCTGTTTCTGGATCGTGAGCATAGTTCCAAGACTTATCGTCAATAATAATACGTTTCATGACATCATGATAGTCGGAAAGCATTGTTTCACAGACGTTAACCCGACGCTGTTTTTCGAAAACGTTGAGTAATTTTGGAACTAATCATTCTGTCACTTTGTTTAAGCTCAAATGATCTTTCAAAAAGGTTTTCACGGATACTTGTGATATTTTGATGATGCCAGTAAGATCTTTGAATGAAAATTATTTATTGACGTGTGGATCATCAATTGAGGGTTCTCAACCCTCAGCCTAGAAAAAATTTCGACAAAGGGGGTTTTGTGCGAAATTTTCATAAAAAGTCTTACTATTTTTTGCCCACAAACTGTCAAAGACTATAGAAACTTTAAAAATGTGTGAGTCCAGAAGCCACATCAAGCCGCTATTAAGTTCAAGCGAATAAACGCCAGATCTGAGTATGAGCTTGTTTGCCCACAGATTTGCATTGATTGGCACATGACAAGTTTGAATAATTACGCAACCGTATAGTTGCCAAAACGGTCTACATTGGGCTTTACACTGCAAAGTGAAATCGTATTTCCATGAAAACGCTCGAATTTCATATGATTTCACAAGGAATCGAAGACATCAAAGCACGCTGACAGCAATGCCGCGTTTCGATCAAAATACAAGCGTCAACGTCAGCAGCTTCATCATTATCAACAGCAACAACAACACAACGTCAAACACCAAAGCGATTGTTGGTGAGTGATGAAAAGTGAGCTGCGTTCACGTGAAATATTCGCATCACTTGTAGTAGAAGTATATAAACACTTAGCAAAAATAATGTATTTAAGATGTATCAATTCTAATTTAAAAATGGTTGAATCTTGATTGCAGCTTTCAAGTTCACAGTCATCGAAAATGTGGGCATTTGTGTATATGGCTGACTTTCTACCGAAATATGGGTAATTTTTCGTGGCACTTTTATGAAATGAAGTGCACATTTTTGTATTGTATGGAGGAAATTCTCATAAAAATATTAATCAAATCGACTGTGGTTTTGGTTGTTACCAGCACAAAGCCCTATCCAAATAACTGAAAGAAGGTTTTTGAGATATTCAGACAATATTATACCCTGAACAGGGTATATTAGGTTTGTCACGAAGTTTGTAACACCCAGAAGGAAGCGTCGGTGAACATATAAAGTATGTTGAGCTGAGTCGATTTAGCCATGTTTGTCTGTCTGTCTGTCCGTCCGTCTGTCTGTATACATATATACGAACCAGTCTCTCAGTTTTAAAGATATCGTTCTTAAATTTTGCAAACGTCATTTCCTCTTCAAGAAGTTGCTCATTTGTCGGAACTGCCGATATCGGTCTACTATAACATATAGCTGCCATATAAACTGAATGATCGTAATAAAGTTCTTGTATGGAAAACTTTCACATTTGACAATGTATCTTCACCAAATTTGGTATAGATTATTTTCTAAAAAAATTATGTAATATGCGAAGAAATTGTTCAGATCGGCTTACTATAGCATATAGCTGCCATACAAACTGAACGATCGGAAAAAAGTTTTAGTATGGAAAACTTTTGCATTTGACAAGATATATTCACGAAATTCGACATGGATTATTGCCTAACGTAATAAAATAATCTACGAAAAAAATGTTCAGATCGGATTACTATAGCGCATAGCTTCCGTATAAACTGAGCTCATAGTTACTAAAAGAAATGCATCTGTGAAGGGTATATTAGCTTAGGTGCAGTCGAAATTAACGTTTTTTCTTGTTATAATTAAGTTTTACATATTTATTGTTATATTTCAAAGTCTTTATTTTCATAGAATTTACGTGGATTTTTATTGTTCCTTTTCTAGCAAAATATAACCTTATTATTTGCACAGGTATATGCATTTGCTCTTTACCCACTTTCTATTTATTTTTATTTTCTTCAAATATTTTTTATATCCACCTTTCCTTTAAACTCCTAATTTCGATTTTTGCATATACCAGCGAAAAATGCTTTGGCCATGCGCTGCTTCAAATTCCACTGACGTGGCAAGAAAGTGTTTCAGTAAGCGCAATAATCATAATAAAGCGAACGTGTAAATTGTGCGATGCTCGTCGCAGTAAAAAAGCCGTCAACTGCACGCTTTGGTGACTTTTTCTTTTGGCAATCAAGTGGCTGGCAGTAAAAAAGAGTTTCAAGACATTTAACTATGTGCAGCTTCGTGCAGCTTGCTGTCCCGCTATTGCGCTCTATTTCCACTCTATGGTACACTTGCTAGTTGGACATCTCATTTAGTTGGCATTTTGGCTTTAGCATATGTCTGTGTAAGCACCTTTACAATGACTGCGCCTCCAAACGTGCCACACATCAGCCGAGTGTGTGTGCGAGTGTGCTTTTGCATTACGCTTTAGTGTCATTTTCCACTTTACATTTTCCCGAGACTCAATTGCAATGCTGTGAGATGAAATTTTTATTTCAGACTTTGCTGAGCCATACAAGATTTGTACGAAATCCAGGCTAGCAATTTCAGTTGATGCCACTAAGCGTGTACTTGCAACTTGCAACCTAAAGCGTTGGGCGTGTAGAGAGTGCAGTGATGAAGTGCGTTTGTGTGAGTGTAAGAGTCTGTGAGACTAAGGCGAGCATATGTTGGAGTGCTTATATCTGTGTATGCATGTATGTGTGTGTGTTTGCTTGCATGTGCATCAGCCATAAAATCATCTCAGCTGTGTGTGCTTTTGTGCGGTTTTGGCTTTAAATGAATTATGCGACATTTACTCCCAAAGTGTGCCACCACCGACGACCCTTCAACTGCGAGTGTAGGCCAAACACTCACGACGGTCGGCGTAGAAAACATTTCCTCATGCGAAATGTTGGCCCACTGTGATTGTGGTATTTAACCCTTGCAACGACTTTCTCCTGCCTTTAAGTGTTGGAAATTGCAGTTACTCAAGCACTACAACACTCTTAGCTTGCCTATGTGTGCCTGTGTGTATGTAAATCGGCGCTTTGTCGGCCTACCATTTAAAGTGGTTACATATACGCCCTGCTGTACAGTACTTTAGGAGGCTGTGCTTATATCCAGCCATACATTTGTGTGCGTGTATGTGTGTGCGTTCCACCGCTTCTCAGCTTGTGTTTGCTTCACCTACTTCTTGCTGCAGCAGCCAATTTGTCTTTCCAGCACATATGACTATACATTCTAATAAGTAATTCGTCACACACACACACACACCTAAGCGCCAAATATATTTATGTGCGCATGTTTGTTGTTTTTACTGCATGTTTGTCTTAGCTACTGCACTTCTAATCGAATTTCCATTTGCTCTGAGGCCAATTTCCAATTTCATATTAAATGCATAATAAATTATATTTCGACTCGCAAGACGTTGCTGGTGTGTCGCTGTTAGAGCGAGAGTGCGCTGCACTGTGGTGCCGTTACATACAAATTTGTTGTAAAAATATAAAAATATAAGTAATATAATTAAAATAAATACAGTTATTCCTTTCGTAGCGTTATTTCCCTTGTTTCTAAATACGAAATCTGGTTGGGCTTACTTTGAATGCGACAGAAAAATATTGATGAATAATTAAATATTTTGAGTTTTACTTATAATTTCCGGGTACTTTTTTGTCATAATGTATATTTTAAAAGTGTTAGTAAGAGTAAGAGTTAGAGGGTGCACACACTTCTCTTTCGAATCAAACCAACGGTATTACAAAGATTTTTAATCGTGTGCAGCCACGCCTACTTTTCTCATAATAATATTCTTTAAAATTACACATTTTAAGATTTTTAGTGAAGAAAGATTGCTGAAAATTAGTATTTATCTCCATGTTCGTAGTCTACATAGGTCTGAATCGAAGTTTGAAAAGGGGGCATGTCAAAGCATTGTCGCAGGGCTTCTGGGAAATTAAAATTTAGTACTCAGTAGTGATTTTAAAACACCGTTCAAATAGATTAGTCACCAGAATATGTCCCATTTTCCGTTTGTAGTTTGCATTCCATATTTCGTGCTTTGGCAACCCTAATTTTGCAATCTGGCATTTAAACTTTATTGTAAAGTTTTACATTTTTGATAATCAGAACAATTTGACATTTGAGCGTTATTTGTGCTGTTCACAGTAACTTAAAATATTCATCTCGGCCAAAAATTGGAAACAATCGCAAACATTTTTGGGCGATAATTTTTTTTGCAACTTTTGACTTGGATTAAATCAACATCAGTACATGATGGACTTAATTCAGTCTTTGGCGATGATGCTCTGTCAAAGACCAGTGTTTATCAATGGCAAGGTGAATCCAATCGAACACGTAGATCACTCCAAGATGAATTTCGTGAAGGTCATCGAAAATTAGTTGTTGCTCCGGAAACTACAAGGTGCGTTCCAAAGTAGACACAACGAATGGTTTTCCGGCAAAATCAACCATGTCGAACGAGTATTTTAGCTCGTTGGCCGGTATGGCCGCCAGTATGCCGGGGCAAGCCTTTTGACTGGCCTCTACGTCTGCATAACGGGCAAATGTATTTTTCCGAAAAGGAAGAAGTTGCGCGGTGCCATATCAGGTGAGTGCGGGGAGTGGTTAATAGTTAAAATGTGATTTTTGTTCAAATAATCGTCCTTCGAATGTTGGATTCTGAGCAATTTATGGTCGTCAGTCAATTTGTGCGGAACAAACCGTGCACACACCTTTCATAAGCCCAAATGTTCGGTCAAAATGCAATAAATCGATGTTCTGGAGATGTTAAATTCCATTTCCATGAATTTCAGTGATGATTTCGGCCGATTTTTGATGAATTCATGCACAGTTTCGAAGGAATTTCCGCTGATCACGGAAACACATGTTGATCGTCATTTATGTCCACACGACCACTTTGAAAACGTTGAAACCACTGATGCACTCTGCTACGGAATAGGCAATCATCGCCATAAACTTGTTTCATCAATTGAAACGTTTCGGTAAAAGTTTTACCAATTTTAAAACAAAATTTGATGTTCGTACCGATAACACAAACATACTGACACTCCATACCAGAACAATGCAGAACAGGAAATTATGAGTGGTACACAGACATTTATTTGTCAGTTGTCTTTCAAGAAATTATTAAAACCAACAGTCGAAGACAAAGCACTCTCGGATCACCACGCCAATACGAGCTCTCACATATCTACAGAAACAACTGCGTTTTAAAGCACCCTAAACGTCGCTTTGATAAGTCATCCTTCGTACAGTTCTGAATTAGCACCGAATGACTTCTTTTTATTCTCGTTATTAACTAAGAGATCAACGCTTTTCGACACCTGAACAGGCGGCTTATGCGTTGGGAATGCTTTTTTTGAAGATACCTCGATCAGAGTGGCAAAAGTGCTTCGACAATTAGGTTAAACGCATTCAAAAGTATAAAAATCTTAATGGAGAATCTGTTGAGAAACAATTAAGCGATTTTTTATAATTAATATTTTTGCTTTGTTCTCTATTCTGTTCTATAAAAAAAGACGATCCTCATATACACATACGCGAACCAATCACTCAGTTTTGAAGTGTTGGTTGGAAATGTTCTCACACTTTGTGATACGACTAGAATGGATGCCAGCTCACAGTGTAATCGCAGGAAACTGTAGAGTTGATGTGCTGTGAAGGAAAGGTACCCCAGCCACGCTTACAGTAAGGCAATCTTCTCTCTGGTTATATGGGTTCGAACAGGCCATTGCCCTATCGGCGTCTATGCTGTAAGACGAATTGGTGGGAATAGAAATTAGAGGTTTGAGCATATTTTATTGGTCATAAGGCACTTTGTTCGCATCGAAGCGCAGGTCTTTATGGCATTCCAAAGAGCTACGTGTAGCAGCCCAAGAGCGATATTTATGTCAGCCGTCATATCTAACCTAACCCAAACTTTCTTACAAGATAGCTGCTCATTTGTCGGAACGGCTGATATCGGATCACGATAGATATGTGCAAAATAAAAAGGTATGCAGTGATTGAAATTAAAGTTTATCTAGAAATGTGAGAGAATCAACGACAATTAAATTAATTGAGAACAAACTGAAAATAAGTTTTTTTGTTTCAATTTTACTCATATTTTGCAAACACTTGTATTTTATTTGCATTTATTTTCAAACTTGCGATATTAACATGTTAAAAAGTAAGGACACTTCGTAGTTTACTGTAAATAATAAAATTTTAATAAAAAAAGTATGGCTTTCATTCAATTGTGATAATATCAATTTCAAAGTAGTTTAATATTTTGTTGTTTGAATAAGTTGAAACAGCTCTTAACGACGCTTTCACTGTATTCCACCAATTTTCAATGGATTTTAGATCCGAGGACTGCGGTGGCCACTCCATTATGGACCCCAAACCAATCTTTTGTACACTTAGCCGTGTTTTTAGGATCGTTGTCTTGCATAAATATCCACCTAAGTGGCATATTGTCTTCAGCGTTCTATAGCATAAATTCTTGTAGTATTGCCACATAATCGGTTGCCTTCATAGTTCCCTGTATGCAATGAGCCCGGACAATTGTATGAAAACGATCCCCAAACCATAATGTTTCCGCCAACACGTTTAACGGTCTTTATCGTATACTAGCCTATAACCCGGCTGCATTATTCGGTCTTTTTACATAATGAATATCTCAATTAGAATTAAATAAGTAGACTTTTATTTCGTCAAACCCGAAAGTGTTACGTCATTGTTATTTAGGCCAAAACCATGACCTTCAGCAAACTTAAGTCTTTGTTGTATGGGTTTTTTTGACAATATAGGCCCTTTTCGCGTGCTTCGGCTTATCAGATTTGCTTAATAAGTACTTTGCGGTTGGTTGATGGGTCACCAATATTTTTTAAATCATATTTTAAAAGTTCTGACTGAAATGGACTTTTCTTAACACAGCACTCTATATTTTTTTGACAAACAATGCTATTTTTGACTTCATGCGTCGTGTTTCAATCTGGGGAACCCATTTTACTGCTTGTTCAACCAGTGTTTTGGAAGCATTCAGTAAATTCGCTATTTTTCTATACAAATTTCTTTGTTTCACTAAATTTTTAATATGTTCTTGAGTTTTCGGATCGCAGTGCTTAGCCTTTCATATATCGATGCAATAAAAAGAAAAACCAGGTTTTAATTGATTGATAATAAAACTAAAAGTATTATTTTACTGTATTTATTTAAACTTATCTCTGCAAAAAACCACGTTTTAGTTGAACTAGTTCCGTTATTGTTTTTAAATAGCACACAATCCCTATTAAATCGCACAACTACTTGCGGACTTTGTTAAGAACAAAATGGCTTTTTACGAAATGTGTGCAAATACTTTGCATATGTCTAACGGAATTGGTTTTTATAAATAAGGAGTGATAAAAAATGCCGTTAACTGGCGGAAATTTTCATGACTTAGTACAATTTTATTCTTATTTTGTTTTTATGCATCCCTGTCCTTATTATTTTTCACATAACTGTAGCTGCCATAGAAATTTGAGCGATCCGAATCAGGTGCTGGTGAAGAATCTTTTAAATTTGTGGAGAGTATTCCAGTATCTGTACCACTGAATTTACTGTTTTTTTCTTATTTTAACTTATTTTTCAACATTTTTGAAGAAAACCGATTGCTTTTGCTAGAAAAATTGCAAAATAAAAAATGTAAAAAAAAATGGCTTTTGATATCTGAAATTTTATGGTTAACCTAACACATTACACTGTGCGACTTTGCTACATAGACATATTTTTAATATATTTATGTATATATATAATGTCCAATAAGGTTATATGCATATTAAGAGCCAAGCAGCTGCTGCACTTTACCAACACACACGCAAGATGTGTTCGTATGTGTAAGTAGGCAAAAGAACGCTTTTGTCATTTTGTCATTTAAGCACACACACACTCTCGCTATCAGACATATGTACACACTTGATACCTTGCACTCCGCAATTATGATTTATTGTTTATTTTACTGGTGCTTTTACACTTTCTCGGATTTCTTACTTTCCAGCAGCATTTTATTTATAAGTCACTGCTCACATGGATATATTGCAAATATAGACGCACACACATCTGCTTTTCTGTGCATGTGTATAGTAAGTGATGTATAAAGACACAGGCGCATGGCATACGCTCGTAAGTGCATAAGCTGCCCTGATTCGATTTGCTTTATTTCCAAACATTTACCGTAATTCATTATTTATTATATTACTTGTTTGCATATGGCAAAATATACTGTTATATAATATTTGAGTAAACACTTACTTGTTGGGAGTGGCCCACATTTGGCTTCATCCTTGAAGGTGCAGAACTTTTGTTGATCATCAAAGTACAGACCTGACGGACAGCGATTCAAGTAAGGAAAACCATCGACGCACTAAAAGGAAGTAAGATTTATTGAATTACAGTTATTTTGTGGTGTAACTACGATTGTGAGCTTTTCAAGCTTTGCTTGGTTGTAGCAGTAACATGAGCAACAATAGAAATATATTAATTGGCAACTAATATTTAAGTCAAAAAGCATAGTATGTGTATCAGTGCAGTTGTTAGAACTTCGTCAAGTCAGATATTAAACGTTATTTTACACTTACCACCAATATACCTGTACTTTTTCAGTAAGCAACTGACAGCGAAGTCTTTTTGACTGAGGAAACCCTCCCTAATAGTTGCCAGGAATTTGAAGCCTTCTAAGCTAACTCAGAACGTTCCCATTTCTACCTTATACCACGGATTTTCGAAATCCTTTATGATTTAAAATATATACATTTTTCTGAGTCCCAAGAAGCCTTGATTTGTAATAAAACTATTTTCGAATCCTCTCTCTGAAGATATTTCGTGAAATATGCTATGAGTAATTGATATTGAAATTAATTGACTTTACCCTCAGATCGTTTTGAATCTCACTTTTCTTGGTTGTATAAACAAAGAAAAATGTTGCTCTATGTATTTCATATCAGTATCTGTCTAGCGGAGGAAAATCAAAAAAATCTTGACTTAACTAATCAGAGAGCAAATGTTTGTGATAAAAGGAGAGTGTGGGGGAAAGAACTAATTACACATACTATCTTTGACTATTTCTGATAACTAATCGCGTTTTACTTCATACACGAATAAGTGCCTGACACCTTAATTCCAGTTATAAGCAGATAGCAGTGTTTTCATAATATTTTCATTATATATACATATTATTCGAAGACCAATAGTGGCTTCAGAGTAAATTCCTAAAAAACCTCTGTCGCTCTCTCCAAACTGAAAAAAGTAGTTCCCATAATTAAAAGTCCGGGTTACGAATGACCAATACATTTTATTTTGACTTTTACAATACCAGATTAACCTTCTTGACCTAGACATATGATACTTCTTGGTGCAATCTTTGTTTTTGGTTTTGCCTCTGCCAAGACCTCAGATCACGACTCAGGAGATCTTTTGAATAGACATGCTGCGCGAAGTTTGTGTGTTTTCACTTCGAAGAGACCGCCTTACAGCTTGTCAAATTGAAAGTTAAATATATACATACGTATTCTCCTAGAAACTATCTACGAAATGTACATGATTAAGCAGAATTTTTCCATTTGTTCTATTTTTGTTCTGATCTAATCTTACAAGGTGCATTCCAAAGTAAACAGGACTTAAAAGAAAAAACAGAACAACTCGTTTTTTCGGCAAAATTTTATTTTATTCAAAATAGTCTCCTTCTGCTTCAATACAGCTTTTTGCACGGTCCAAAAGCATGTCGAACGAGTGTTTTAGCTCGTTGGCCGTTATGGCCGTCAGTATGCAGGTGCAAGCCTTTTGAATGGCCTCTACGTCTGCATAACGCTTTCCTTTCATAGGAAAATGCATTTTCCCGAAAAGGGAGAAGTTGCACGGTGCCACATCAGGTGAATTCGCGGAGGGGTTAATGGTTAAAATGTGATTTGTGGTTAAATAATCGTAGTTCGAATGTTGGATTCTGAGCAATTTTTGGTCGTCATTCAATTTGTGCGGAACAAACCGTGCACACACTTTTCGTAAGCCCAAATGTTCAGACAAAATGCAATAAATCGATGTTTTGGAGATGTTCAATTCCATTTCCATGAATTTCAATGATGATTTCGGCTGATTTTTGATGAATTCAGGCACAGTTTCGATGGTATTTCCGGCGATCATGGATTTTGATTGGCCCACATGTTGATCGTCATTTATGTCCTCACGACCACTTTGAAACGTTGAAACCAGTCGTGCACTCTGCCACGGAATAGGCAATCATCGCCATAAATTTGTTTCATCAATTGAAGCGTTTCGGTAAAAGTTTTATCAATTTTAAAACAAAATTTAATGCTGGCTCATTTTCGCACCGATAACACAAACATACTGACACTTAAAACGCACTTCGCTCTCAATGATATGTCATGAAATTATCACTGGAAAATCGATAAAGATAGCGGAATCTAACGCATCAGTCATCATATAGATGGCGCCACCAAGGGGTGCTAGATTCAAAAAGTCCTGTTTAGTTTGAAACGCACCTTGTATAATCTTTTATAACTGATGGATTAAATAATACACTCGTAAATTAGTAGCCAATAAATCAACAGTTTTTCATATTTTTAATCACTTTCGGGAAAATGTATATATCCCAATAATGATTCCAAATGCATTACATTAGAACATTTCTCCAAAACTCATACCTGATAGAATCGCCGACAAGTGACTGGATCAGCATAATTTCCGTTCGCAATAGTGGAGGGGCATTGGAAATCTTCTTTTTGTGCTGCAAATAAAAGCAAGAAAAATTAAATTATTTGTCGAAATCGATTGCTGAGAAAGTTTATAGTTTTGCAGCCATAAAAGATCATTTTTCAGCGAAAATCGAGGAAAAACTTTAAATATTCTTTATTTAAAACCTTATTGCTCAAGGTTTCCACACCCGCGGCTAAGAAAAGTTTCGCAAGCAATGTATGTGTGGCCCTTTGTACAAGTATGTAGCTGTGTATGTGCATAATATTCGAAAACTATGAAAACTTTTCGAAAGTATAAATTTCGTTTTACTCGCATTTTCGCCTATTTCCTTTTGCAACCGTAACTATGCAACTGCGTAAATTTCTATGTAAACCTTATTGAATTCACAATGTTCATACACACATACAAATATAGTATATATGGATTTAGGTTTGAGGGCACACTTTGTTAGTTAATATGACTGTCCCTATGGTATAAATAAGTGAGTCAGTTAAACTGTGGTAACTACAATTGATTTTTCTTTAGATTGGGATCATATAATAGGCTTCTCCACAAGCAAGATTCAAACTTCTTTAAAATCCAAAAATAGTTTGAAGGGGACTTAAGACTTTTTGAACGCTCCTTGTATCTACCTCTTACAATCGTTTAATATTACTAACTTTCATTCTATTGAGGCCTCTAAGTTGACATATATACTAGATAGTAGTTGCCTGGAAGCAGCTCCTGGTTATTAGTTTCAAAATATGTACATATTTTTAAACCAGCTGAGAAGTCCAAATTTATGTGCACGTACCTAAGGAAATAAAATAATGAGTTTATATCTAGAATTGAGCTTCAAGTGTGCTGAGGAAAGAAACACCTAGATAATACTTTCATTAGATGCGTCAAAACTAGTTTATGCGTCAAAACTTTTATCCTGAATGTGTCTAATAAGGAATCCAGATATACTCTGAAGAAATCGCTGTCCGCATTTTGGGCCTATAAGAATAGGTATGGAAAACACAAAGTTAGTAACAACGAATCGTATTCGGAGAGGAAGAAGTTAAAGGGACGCTCAGAAAATTGCATATGGTTTGAAATGAAATTTCCTTCTCTCAGAATGGCAGGGAGTTATAGACAGCTTCTTAGATATATTTCTGAAAGTATTTGTTCTTGGTTGGCCATGGGTTTACGGTTTTAAAAAATTGATTTTTTAATGTCCTATTCAATTTTACAAGACTTGAAGAATATTTTCTTAAAATTTGGGGTTGATCCGAGAAATAGTTTCGGAGATACAGCCGTGAGAACTTGTGCGCTCGAGGCTAACTAGGCTAAGTGTGCCATCTTTAAACACGTTTTTCTCGAAACTGTCTTTTTGAAGTCGATCTTCTAGAACTTTACAATCCTTAAAGACTTTGACGAAGAATTTTTTTTCTCGATTACAACTATTTGAAAAAAAATTTGCGTTTTTAATTTTTTTGTAAAAGTGTCTGCAAAAAAACCAATTTTCTGTTTTTTTCCTTAGTCCAAGTTCTAAGTTAAGGTTTCCTGAAAGGATGATCCTGAAAGGAGTTAGCCTGCCAACGCGGGTGCATATTTTTTCCGAGGGGTCACTGAAAATGACGTCACAATGACCGAGTTTAAAATATTTTGTTCCCAAAATTTAAGGACTTCTTGGTTAATATCTAGTATATGTTTGTACCGTAACAATAACAAATTCTAAAAAAATATTATATTTCATTTTTTTTATGAAAAAAATACTGTTTTTGACCTGAGGAAACACATGTAACCCCTTAATATGGAATAATAACCTTGCATTTAAGGATAACGCGAGCACGGAAAGAGCAGAATGAATGGGATATATTACGGGACTTAAAAAACTATTGAATATTTCATAAGATATTTCCGAGAGAACTGCAGAATGATTATCTATAATTGGAGGGATTGGAGGTCCGAAATAACGGAAACATTTTCCTTAGACTGGGACTTCCTCGGAAAAAGTCTATAAAATTGAGTTATTTGTTTCAAGATGAACATGCTTCTTTTAAATTTTGTCAAAAGTTTTATGCTTCAGATATGGATCTATGAATATGACTTCGACGCAGTTCAACTAGTTGACGAATGGCACTCCCAAAATGAGTTAGACTAAAGCCAACCACAAGTGTGTGGAAAATTAGATTAAGTGATAGAGTGCTTGTTTTGTCTCAAGAGCCTATTTTGAAGATGCTAATGAAGATTTGAATTTGCAAATAAATATGTGTAAATTTCAGTCCGGGTCATTTATGAACAAATGGTAAAAAAGCAAAACAGAGAACCGAATCTAACTACATAGAAGCTGGTGAAGGAGTAGAATAAAGAGTACATGAAGACAAGATTTTGTTCTAAAATATATCACCGTGGTTTAGAAAAAGCTTTTGACCGCCACTAGTACAAATGAGACTAGTCACATCACTACTACCAACTACACAATGTTAACTATTCACTTTTGTCTTATTCCCCAAAACAAAATGCACAAACTAACTAATATTGACTTTGGTTGTTGTAACTGCTAGCTAGCCGCATTGTTCCTGCGTTTGTAACACATGCTTTTTGAGCTACGCTAGCCTTGGCCCGTTACAGTGCATTTGTTTGTCGAAGTTTGTGTGCGCAAATGGCTGGAAGCGCAACAAGCGTTGACCAACCCAAGCCCAGTATTCAGCGAAGTTTTTTCCAGCAACAATTTTCATTGTAGTTGCTACATACGAGGCGAGGCACGCGAGTGGATTTTTTAACGAAATCAATTTGTGCAATTCACGTAATTTAGCCGAGGAAAGTTTGGCTTTCCAAGTAACTAAATGCTGGAAATGCACCCTGCAACCCTGCACCCCGCAAATCTGTGTATGTGTGGGTGTGTGTGAGTTTTGTGCATAAAAATTTATTTACTGTTAGCCAAAAGGTCGTGTTACTAAGCGATGTAGGTCAACTCGTTGGCGGGTGGGTTTTATTGGATGGCTGCGAGGCGCTTCACCGTTGATTAGTCGAAAAATTTTCCAACTATGTATTTAATTTTCCGGTTTAAACTTATTTTCAATGCTGCTGCCAAATATTTAACATGCTAAATTAAGTATTAGCGCAATTGTTATTGGAAGCGCACCTGCAGCGGCGGACGTGTAAGCCTCAGTGGCGAGCGGCGAGGTCAGCTTTTGTTTGCGCAGTCCCCCACCCCACTTTCACTCACACAAAAAGTTGTGTTCATAAAAATAGTAGTGCAATTGATCCTAACATTTAAAACGCTGTTCTGACATGTAAGAAGTTGCAAGTTGAACAAGTATGTAGTATTTTTGTAGAATGCACTTCTAAGGAACGGTTAACCAAGAAATCCCGTTAATTTTGCGTTACTCGTCTTGTTTGTGACGATATTTTGAACGTTGCTCAAAAATATTATGTTCATTGAAATAGTAGTGCTTCACGCGAATGGTTGATAAGTACAATATAAAAATAAAAATCAGCAAACAGTAAGTGTATTTAAGTAAATTCTACATTTTTTGATTAAATTTATTGACATTGCGGTACTACTTCTATTTTAGTGGGTAGAGCAAAACATTGCTCCGTAGAAAAACGCCAAATAATAATTAAGTGAAGAAATGAGGGAAATACGTACATGGAAATCGAAGAAATTATGGGATGCACTGCCACAATGATATATAACCCCATAAATTATGAATACAAAGCTGAAAATCGTGGTGGAAAAAGAAAGACTACAGAATTAGAGGACAAACGTATTATTAGCTACTCTAAAGCCAAGCCCACAGCGTCCGCAAAAGTAAATAAAAATGAATTAAATTTGTCAATCAGTGCTCTGACAGTTCGCAGACGTTTAATAGAAAATAATTTAAAAGCAAGGAGTCCCAGGAAGGTACCGCTTTCAACTAAAAAACATGTCGCTGCAAGAATTCAATTTGCAAATGAGCACTTGAATTGACCGGCCGCAAAATGGCGCAACGTGTTATGGACCGATGAAAGCAAAATAGTCTTGTTTGGTGGGACAGGATCCAGAAAATATGTCCGTCGCCCACCAAACACAGAATATCAGCCCAGGTACACTACTAAAACGGTTAAGCATGGTGGCCTTGGCATTATGGTGTGGGCGTGCTTCTCGTATAGTGGTGTTGGTCCTATCCATTTGATTGATGGCATCATGGACCGAGTAGTATACGTAAATATACTAAGAGACGTTATGTTACCATTTTCTAGCTGGGAAATGCCGATAAAATGGACGTTTCAACAGGGCAACGCCCCAAAACATACTTCCAAACTAGCTAAGGAGTGGTTTGCAGCTGAAAAGATCGACGTAATGCGCTGGCCAGCTCAGTCCCCGGACCTGAACCCGATTGAAAACTTATGGGGAGATGTCAAAAGAGTTGTAGCAACAGCAAATCCAACAAGTAGAGTACACCTTTGGCAAGTGGTTAAACAGACATGGACACAAATCCCTGTGAAGCGTTGTAAGGATCTTGTTGATTCTATGCCACGTCGATGTGCGGCGGTATTAAATATGTAGCACAGGAAATATTAACTTCAAAAGGTCTTTTTAAATTTTTTTACGTCAATTAAACACTACTATTTTAATGAACACACAAATTTTTAGGTATTTTTTTTAAATATGTTTTCGTGCGTAAAAACGAAATATTAAACAAAAAATGAGACTGTGAATATTCTTAGCACTAATAATAAATACTTTCCTTACAACTTTTTATATGAATTTGTATCTTTTATTTGAGTTTAATGCTTCGAAAGTTAGGACCCACAGACACTACTATTTTCATGAACACAGCTGTACATACATATGTATATATATACATGTAAATAATATATATATATATATATGCATGCACACATATTCACACATATGTATATATACACATATACAGACGCTTGCTAATAAATCTAGCCACTTGCATCCGGCCCAAAAGCACTCAATGCAGCTGCACATACTAACACACACACATACATACACAGTGAAAACTCATTTATTTAATGGCCAAAGCCGTTTGGAAAATTTATTTGAATTTTTAATTCGCTTTCTGCCACATATTTTGTAATTTTAATATTGTCGAATTGTTTTCGAGTTTTCGACAGGCGAATGGTCGGTCACTTTTGCTGCCTGCTGCATTCTGTTTACATAATAATTTTATGCTAATTATGCGTCGGTGTTTATTCAATTAAACATTTTAAATAATTACAGCTGTTTGGCAAGTGTTGCTTTGCTGTTGTTGCCTTCCCTATACACCGTTTGCAAATATTGCGCCGCGGCATATGCTTCCCATGCTGGCGTAAAGCTAGCGGCCTAAAACCTTGAATTAGCAAAGTGTCTATTGATTTAGTTTAAATGCGTAGAAAATTAAAATAAATAAAGCAATAATGCGAAATGTTTATTGAAATTAAAAGCTCAATGGTAAATGCTGGGAATTTTATTAAGTGCATGTGTGATTTTGGTAAATAATATGTGCGTAAGGCAGTCGGTATTTAACTAAATGCGTGTGGCATTAGAAATCGGGCTTAAAACACACGTATATAAGGGTGTCCGTTATTTTCCGTGTTTCCTGTTTTTCCTTACATACGCTTCCTCTAACTTGAGTTTCCGTCATAAAAAAATCTAAGTAAACTAATTCTTTTTCATGGAAGTTTAGTGCAGGGGTATTTTGCCTGGAACTCCCTATCAACTGCAGTTTCAGACTGCCTTACTTTCACGTTTTTCAAGGCAAAGTTGCTGCCATTAAGATGCCGACAGATTTATTGCTCCAGAGTGCTGCCTCCTTCAGAGGAATGGCTATGCACTCTGATAGCTGGGCCTAGTATTGAGCTCACTGACCAAGCGTTTAGGGCTAGTTAAGGAACGCCTTACGTCTTTATCAATGACATCCAGTCACTTTGTGATATATACTAGCATGGGAAAGTACTTTAAGATATGTAGATAGACGAGGATTGCACAGCGAACTTAGTTATTATGCCTTCTCCAAAAAAACAAAGTCTCACCTAGCCCCAGCATATTGATAAAGTCTATTTGGAAACATGGATCCCCGGGCCTTTATCTTCCGCTTGTAAACTGCCATGCAATCAATTAGCAGGTCTTCTGAATTCTTCTGGTTATCATGCTATACAAAGATCTACTGGTCCTTAGCTATGCCAAATGGAGGTTCAGATTAATTGGAATTGAAGTTTACGTCACACAGGACGTCAACGGTTTTAACGAAGTTTAAAAAAAACTTGATACGTAATGTACTTCATTTAGTCCCAAGAACTACGAAGCTCTTAGAAATCTAAGACGAGTTCTATATAAGACCAAACAGGAGCATAGAAGAGGGTATCCAGCGTCTTCCTTAAGCCTACTTCCCTGCACTTTCTGCACGTATCGTTGTTACTAATGCTCATCCGGCTGGCATGTCAAACAAGTAAGTTGTGACCTGTCATTAGACCACCAATTTCCTGCCGTATTTCGATACCGTGTTAGTAAAAAGCATGCGCTTGCACGAGAGCTTGGCTGCAGGATACTGCAGCATTTTCGGAAATTTCATATCGTTTTAAGCGACTTGCCTATTTTTGATTAGCCAAGTGGATGGCACTTTTGGCAATCTCATCAACTATTTTTTTTCCGAAACGCCCTTGAACCAAGTTTATAGTATGCAGTCGCTTTCCGGCAGCCTACGACATCTACTGGTTTTCTCATTCCAGAAGACAGTCTCTGACGTAATGCGAAGTGAGAGTATTTCCTCAATTGACGCCGGGTTATGGACATATATTTTGTTATTCTTTATGTTGTTTCCTACGTTCTTTACCATGTCATCCTCGAAGGGTCGCCTGAGATCCACCTCTTAACAAGGGTTCCCGACGCCCACTCCATCAGACATTTGTGATCTTTCAGTGTAGATGTTGTAAACTCCACTAGCGAGTCGCAGGCTCCTATGCCACCCACATCTTTTAGTGTTAAACATTCTCTCACAAATAATGCGTGGAGGTTTGTGGATTATTAAATTCATCAATTCCCTGCTTATCGTGCTATGCCTGAAGGTCCTTGTGAAAAGTTCACCTAACGCCGTAATAATACATCTTTCTACTGCAATGTACTCGCAGATAGGTTGAGTACTCTTTCTACTGCAGCCGTTAGAGTGATTCTTAACGTTTTCGTTATGCAGAGAACAGTGAGCCGCTGTATGCAGTTTGATGTATTTCTGTATGAGATTTTGCTGACAGCTGTCTACGACACTAAAGCACCATAAAGGAAGATTAGCTGGACTACTACTGTGTATCATCAAATGCATGAAGCTTAGTTATAAACGCCAAGGGAGCTGTTGGGAGCTACCCAACATATTTTTTCAAACATAGAGGCCACCACTGACATTTTTTACTCTCTCTACAACATTGTTAACTTAACACCGTTGAAATTCGGGGTTTCCATTTTGTGAATTTTTACCTCTTTGTAAAGAAATATCGGGAAATAACAGACTCCCTAATATGTAGCATATTCTAAATATATAGCAGCGCTTAGCGAGATTAGAGTTAATTGAAATGTTTTCAGCCTGAAGTTAATAAAGCTTTTGTATAAACATTCAGCGCTTTATAGATTGGAGCGGAGCCTTTTCTATAGTTATTAGCAATTAAAACGAACAAAAAGTGAAAATAATATATATGTGTGGCATTGAAATGCCATATTATATTTCACAAATATGCACTTTTAACCTTGCGTCTAAAAGTATGCTATTATTTGCAATATAATGAATGGCGTTTCGAAACGTTATTGAGTTAGCCACCTGCTAATGGCATTGATTGGGATAAAGGCGTATGAATTGATTGAAAATATAAATGCAAGCTCATTATTGTATTATAAATTAGGAAATAAAGGAAATTTAATTAAATCATATTGAGCTAATTGTAAAAAAATAGATGAAAAGGGTTTTTTTATTCGATTTCATTTAATATAACGAAAAGTAATTGAAACTTCACAAAACAGCTACATAAAAGAGGAAATAGGTTAACTTCGGCTGCACCGAAGCTATAATGCCTTTCATTGCTAAATTGACTTCAGAAATATTTTAGTCGGAAATAATTTTGAGAGGGACCTTGCCTTACAATAAACTTTCGCAAAGTGCAGCCGAATTTGTTTTATTACCAAGGATCTCATTTATAGCCAGAACGGGCAGATATTAGCGAGGTTTAAGGAGAGAATGACACATGCAAGGAAAAACCCTAGTGAGTAGTTACTTCTAATGTTGCGTATATTGGGTAGTCACAAAAGTCTTTTCGAAATTTTAATCAAACTTCAACTTATTTTTTTTATATTTATAATGAACTTTAATGAACTAAATATGAAAATATGATCCATTTTGATCGATCACTTTTTGCCGTTTTTCCGCTAGAGACATTATTCCATCAGTGTAAAACTGGTTCTGGTTTCTCAGCGAAAAACTGCTACAAGTAATTTGCATAGGTTTCCCTTGAAGTCAACTTTCCTCCATTAATGGAGTTTCGCATTGACCGAAAAAATGGTAGTCCGATGGTGCAAGGTCAGGGATGTATGGTGGATGCATCAAAACTTCCCAACCAAGCTCTCCCAGTTTTTGTCAAGTCATTAAAGATGTGTGTGGTCTAGCGTTGTCCTGGCCGTTTTTTTCGATTGCTTCCTTCAATCTCATAAGCTGTTGACAGTAAAATGTTGAATCAATCGTTCGACCAGGAGCAGCTCATAGCTCCAGCTCCAATCACACCAAACACTCAGCATAACCTTTCGAAGCGTCAATCCGGATTTACGACCATTTGTTGAGATTCACCATGCTAGGACCATAATCTTTTTCTCACATTATTGTAGTATTTGATCCACTTTTCGTCGTCCTGTTACCATTCACTTCAAAAATAGTTCGATTTCATTTAGAGAACATTCATGTGGTACCCAAATACCGAGCATCTTTTTGTAGCCAGTCTTTGTTTGAATGGTTCAAAACCATTCGATGACGAATGTTAAGCTCCTTAGCGGTATCATGGCTCCTTTAGACGGTCCTGGTCAATCTTTTCCATAATTTAATCGACTTTTTCAACAAAAGGGCGAACAGAGCGAGGTGCATCTTTCACATCGAAATTTCTAGAACGGAAGCGAGCGGACCATTGTTGTGCAACACGAACTGATACAGCATCGTCTCCGTAAACTTCACAAATCTCATTGGGGGCTTGCTTGGCATTCTTCCCTTTGTTATAAAAAAATTTCAAAATGTAGCAAATTTCTTCATTTTTTCACTCATTTTTGAACAGCTGTAACTTTTTTTCAACTTCCACCCAATATTTTTACTTTTAAATCAGTTAAGATGCATCTCTCAATGGTTGCTTTAAACTCGACATTTTAGTACTTAATATTCTGCATAAGCCTTGACTGATTCTAGAAATTTTTATTGAATCTTTTGCCTGATATGTCCTCGTAAGAATGCATGCACAAATGTACGTCCCAGATTCATCATTATATGTTTCTTTTCTCACCATACCGTCCGCTCTCTTACTTCTTTCTATGTTTATTTGTACACAAACCGAAATGAGATTAACAAAGTGGGCTCTGTAAGGGGAGTTAGCTCCATCTTTCACTGTCGGTAAGGATAATAGTGAAACCAGAAATTTTATATAATTTGTCTAATTAAAGGATTTTTGGTCTGAGTTCCCTAAAATACCTCTACAATAAAGACACTTGCGCTGTTCTCAACTAGAATTGATAAACAGAGAGAGAGATAGAGAGTTTAGCGGGTCTGAGTTCAGCTCGGCGAACATACTTACATATTGGATCCTTATCAGTAAACATGTTCTTCTCTACTCTATGTTGTAAGAAAACTTAATTTGGATATTCATGTCGTAGTCTAGAATCCGGGTCAGGAAATCTGAGTATCTATTTCAGAGAAGGTTGAACTTAAAAACTGGCCAGATTTGAAAGTCCATATCTAGAGAAACCTCAGACTTCTATTTCAACCGTTCCCAAGACCGTCGGGTTTGAGTAATTGGAACGGGCCCGAATTCTTATCCGGTCAAGGCTATCAACTCGGCAGAACTCCTCGAAATTTCTTCAGGAATGTTTTCTACCACTACAAAAATAACTTCTATTTCTAAGACAGATCGTGGGCGGAAAAAGAGAATCGGAGCAAGTGCGAAAAATATATGAGGTCTGATTTTTAATTATGCCCTGATTTTAAGATTTTACACCAAATGTAAATATTCACATATGCAAAAGTCACAGTGAAGTAAAATTTTTGAATGTCCATTATAACCCAGATTTATGGCGTTTATTCGAAAGCCATACAAATAATGGGCATAACTGTGAAAAATCGCTCGCATTGCTGTCGAAACATTAATTCAACTTAAAAGCAAATTAAAAACCGAACGCACGCACACACATTGTGCAAACTATTATTATACGTATATATAATATATGTATGTGTATGTATGAGTGTGAGTGTTTTGCGAAAAATATATTTCTTTCGACTTTCTGGTTTTTATCAGCGCCTGTCCAGCGCCCCGGCTTGTGATTCCTTGCAATCAATTTCGTAAATTACCACTGTGCATTAATTAATTAATGCGCACTCATTTACGCATGCAGATACCACAACACCAACAACACGCACACAAGCACAGAGGTCGGCTCAAGATATGGCCATAATTCATTTCAATAATTTCTTAAATGCCGAGCTTACAAGCAGCAAGCGCTGCATGGTTGCACACACACGCGTCTTTTTTGTGTATGTGTGCGTGAGTATATACTATATACACACACCACCGCAAATTTAAGTATGCAAATAAGAGTATGACAAGTAAACTACTTTCAAAGGAATGACTCGTGTCGAAAGAAAAGTCATGCAATGTTGGCGCCTGAGCGTAATGGACGCTTGAAATTCTCTCAATATTTCACTAGCAGCGACTGGCGGTGGCGTTGCTGACGCTGTAGCTGCTGCGGCGCCGGTATGCGAATGTGTAAATAAACGCCAACAACAATGGCGGCACAAACAAAGTAAATTGCTGCGGCTGACGATTGAAAACAATACCGAAATTGGTGCGAAATGGTCAAACCAACACTGCATAACCACGACAACAACAACAAAAATAAAAACAATAATCAGCACAACAACAACAGAAACAAAAACAACAATAGCCAAATATACAACAAGAATAATAATGTGAGCGACAGAAGTGAAATATCGATTACAACAACAATAACAATTAACGCAGCAACAACAAAAACAACAAAATTTGCAAAAAAAAACAATAACAAAATATCAGTAACAGCAGCAACAAAACAGCCACAGCAACACCGCCAAAAACAAGAACAACAGCAGCAACAACAACAATAAAAAACAACAACATCCCTGCAATAATCATGTGCGTAAAGCTGCACATTTAAACGGTTGATCGCTGTGAGTCAATTGCAGCAACAACAACTACCAACGAGTACATGCACGCACAACAACAAGCGCAATTGTGGTGGAAACAAAGCTTTATCGATGACTGCGACACTTGAGAAACGCTCGTTGATTGCGACTTTCAACATCTCTGCCGTTATTGTATTATATATACAAGAGTAACACTCACACACACACACACAGACTTCGCTGGTTGGCGCGGCATGTAAAAATCTTTACAAATGTAAATTTTAAAATAAAAACACGAAAAATTGCACTAACGACAGCAGGACAATTGCGCGCGACACATGGCCGCGCAAGACCGGTGCGGTGGCGGGCGAAATTGGAAACGAATCCGCTTGTGTGTGCTGGCATTCACGGCAAGAAAGAGGCTTCGTAATCCGGCGTGTGCGTAAGACTGGCAATAAATTCAATTACGGTCCTTTTTTGGCATATAAATAAACGCAACGACCGCAGTAAATATTTGTGTCGGTTGTGTCCGCTGTTGTGGTGGTAGTAAGGATATAAAATGTAGCAATAAAAGGAATGTAAAAAATTTAAATGTTACGAAAAACATATAAATATAAAATTTATGTATATAAATGACTATATATACTTTCGCACTGAAAATATTGGGTTATATTTCTCGATTTAAGCCCCTGGTAAATGATATTTCCAAAAAAAATACTTTGCTAAGTTGGTAGGACTGTTGTTCAAAATTGAACATGTTCATTGCTTCAAAAAGGCGGATTGTATTAATAAACATATTTACTTAGGTTTGGGCAATTGATAACAAATGCACATGTGCACTTGAAAACAACCCAAACCATGCAACATAAATTATATGACAACACAAACACACACATGTATAGTTGAAAACAACCCCATACATATATTTAATTAGATAACTAAGACTGAAAAAATAGTATATAAGGTTTACAAATTTAAAAATAAAATTAGAATGAAAGATTTCTCACTTGAATAAGGTCTTTATTTTCCCCCCAAAAGTGGTAAGGATCTAAAGAATCTTATTTAAATTTTAATGTTTGATCATACAAATCAAACAGTTTGACTACAAGTCAAACAACTGTTCTGAATTACTATGCCAAATATGAGCGCGATCTGTCAACCAGCTTACTTACAGCAGCCGCTTAAGACGGAACACCTCAGTAGGGCGTTGCGATTTTTACAAAGGATAAAAATATCGAAGAAGAATGTGTCTCCAATTTTGTATTTCCAGCCAAATTACATGTGCGGAATCATTGTGAATGTTGGAAAAGGCTTTCGGTGATTCAGTTTTATCAAAAACATAAACTTACGAGTGGTACAAAGCCTTCAAAGACTCTTTAACTGATGAAAATATTAGAAAAGTGAAGGATATGGTGCTAGAGAATTGTCAGGCAGGCAGGAGAGCTTAATATCTTTCGCGAGTCCATTCGAATGATTTGGTAGATATTTTGGGTATGAAACACGTTCTTGCTCGACTCTTCCCGATAAAGCTGAATTTTTTTCGAAAGTACTACCATAAATAGATCGTGAGATTTCCGATTCCATATTAATGGAGAGCATTATAACTGCCGATGAGACATGGGTTTATGAGCTTGACATCCAAACAAGTCAACAATCATCGGAATGGAACCCGTTTTTAGTCGATCGTAGAGATGAAAACAAATTTGCTGAAGGCTGAAGGCCATCCCAAAAAGTGCTTATGAAAGATCTTTCGAGTACTGGAAAAATCGTTAGCATAAGTGTATTACTTCTGGTGAGGATTGCTTTGAAGGCGACAGAATAAATATTGATGAATAGTTAAATATCTCGCGTTTTATTTACAATTTCCGGGTATTTTTAGGCACAATATAGAAATATAGAAACTTTTTACTAAAACCTAGAAAACGGGAATTGAACTAGCAACTGATTTTAATCAAGATTATGGTATCCGCATATTATACTCCTTTGAATACTAAAATATTAAGCAAAAAAAAAAAACGTGAACTTTGGTTGCTTTGAGCAATAATAGTCTTCACAAATACAAAGACTTTCCATGCAAGCGTTTGATTCCGATCGTTCTGTTTCTATGGCAGCTATACGCTATAGCTAGGTTAGGCGTTTCAATAAATAAGCAATTTTTCGGGGAGAAAAGAACGTGATCAGCACTATATCTACAATCTTATGAGCTTAAAACTATTTCGAGTATATGCAGATGGAGTCGGACATGACTAAAACGACAGCTTGTCATGCTGACCTTTTATATATATGTTTTATAGGGCCTCCCATGTTTTTTTGAGTGTACAAACATTGTGACAAACATAATATACCCTGTTTATGATATACCACAACTTTTCCTGATAAGTAAGCTTATTAAATATTTTCTGAAAAAAAAACCGAATGCGCATAATGCCAACATGTGGTAGGAATTAAGTTTTTAAGTTTCTAAGTTTTTTTTTTTGTTTTTTTGAAATTTTTCGAAATAATTAGATGGCAGCGCTTCTCAAAAATGAACGTGCTGCATACTGCACTTTTTATATATGTATGTTTTATTTATAGACATGCATATGTCCATTTAGTATAGCTTTCTACCTATAACTATTGTTAATTAATGTATTAATACATTTAAATAGTATCTTACAGTTATATTTATTTATAAAAAAATGTGATCGATAACAATAGATAATTGTGTATCGGAATTAATCGATATATAATATTCTATATAGTATTTTACAGTTACATTTTTTGATAGAAAACATTTTAATCGACAATTGTCTATCGGAATAAACCGATAGATAATAATCTAGATAGTGTTTTACAGTTATATTTTTTTATAGGAAGTTTTTTATAGATAATAATCGATGATTGTATATCGAAATTCATCGATATATAATAGTCTATCGAAATGTATCGTTATGTAATATCGATAATTTTGTACTTTGAGTCAAATTAGTAGTAGTGCTAAAAGAGATTTCTCTTAAACAAAGGTCTCTTTATATGAATTTATTTTAATACTTCTTGAGAACACTTTCCTTGGTCTGCAAAGGGATTTGTCAGACAGTTTTGCCCGATTTCCTGCTCACTTCTTAATTTCTTTCAAAGGTCTGAGTAGTTTAAATTTTCACTAACTTGTCATTTCATTATTTTAATACCAGATTTAAGATCTTTTAGTTTATCGATGACCACAAGTTTGGTATAAGGTCATATAATTGTTATTCAAACTTCTGTACAGTTCGATTAATTATATTTGCCTTTAACTTCAACAAATCTTCAGAATTTTTTGCTCGTTCTTTATCTTTCATCGTTTAAGTGTAGAATAAATTCAAAAGCAAACATAAGTATGTATGGTATATATGATTATATAATATATGCATATGTACGCATACATAACTCACATAAAAACTTTATTGCACAAAAGGCTGTTGAAAATTTCACTACTTCAGTTCGCTTACATTTTAGTGCCTTTTGCATTTTTGCAAACTTTTGCCCCTGCATGTGGTTGTGTGAGTGCGTGTGTATGTGTGATAGCCGCTGCACGCATGCATGTGATGTTTGGCAAATTAAAAGAGCACGAATCGCCAATAAGTTGAGCAATCATAAAAAATATCCGCAATAAATACAAAGGAGTGTAAATAATATTGTCCGCGCAATGAAGGGAAAATCCCAACTAAAGGTTCGATTGCATAACGCTCGGCAGCCATAAGCGTAAAATATCAAAATTTAATTTCATACACACACATATATGTACACACCCGCTCATACAAGCGAACTGCACATTATTGTAGTCTTTGCTGATATGAAGCTGATAGTCATATTCATTGGAAATTGCATAAAATTTGTGCAACACTCATTGTGCAACCGCTGCGGTGGTCGCCGAATTTGCGGACGAGTTCACTGGGTGCACTGCATACAGGATGTCAATTATGCAACGGATATACATATATACAATTTATCTTTATAGTGGAGAATTGCATTCAAGTCAAAAGCAAAATGGACATGAATGTGGATGAAAGCAAAATATGGAGGAAAGAACAAAAAGTGCAAGGAAGGAACTGCACTGGACACAACGCTTGCACTGCCTTTTATGCCACAAGGCGCGTAAGAAATTACTTTTATCGGCAAATAAGTGAAAATAAGTGAGACAAATAGGCACAAGACACTGCAACAATGGCCAAGTAGATAGCGTAAGAACATAAATTGTTTGAGAAGTCTTTCTTACTCTCCACTTTATGTGTTTAAGAATTTATCTTAACTTTCTATAAGGAAGCACGCAATAAAAACCTTCGATGTCCTTAACAAATAAGCGGAGCAGGTTAAAATAAAATCAAATTTTTGCTGCATACTTTTGTGCGCCACAGTTGCCTAGAGCAATATTTACGCTGCCGCACTTTTTAATGCTTTCTGAGAGATGCTAGATTTAGCAAGCAAATTCAGCATGCACATTTTCCTTCTTGCTGTATATAATTGAGTTTTTGTTTTTTTGAGCTGGGGGTAGTATCGATCCGATTTTATCTACTTTTCTTAATACTACATACTATTAATATGCCACATACTAATAAAATGCTTTCTAAGATTCCTTCAGGTACCTCACATACCATCACCAATAATATGGAGTAAAACCCCCGTGACCCTGCAAGGAGCCGTTGACCACTCTGGTCCTGCTTTTTGCTGCGTAGCAAGATTGCTGCGAATTTCTGGCTAATCCCCCAGTTTGATTCGCTCTCCAGCATGACGCTGATTATACCATATTGTTCGCGTTTATTGGGCCAACCTGGTTCTACGGCGGTGCGTTCTCGTTGCCAACGCACACATTCAAAGAATGTTTGTTTAGCACCGTCTTCTGTCGCGTCATTGCACACGCATGACGGCTCTTCGACTTTTCGCACTCTGTGTAGGTAGGTACTTTTTGAAGTATCCGTGACCCGATAATAGCTAGATTGTGTAAAAATCCAGCTTGTCCATAAGTCTAGATCTTTTATAAGCCTGACCGTCCAATTGCCGTGACTTTTATTCTCCCATCTTTGTTGCCGTATTTTTATTGTATCTGTCTTTAGATGTTCTATTGCGCTCTTGTTATTATCATATGATTTATTTAGCTCCCACAGTTTTTTCCTTTCGTATGCTGGAGGGCAATTGGGGCATTAGCGCTATAACTAATATTGCATCGCCTGACACTGTTCGGTAGGCTGACGCACAGTGGTGCTGCTTCCACCACAAGCCGCGGCAAAAAATAGAAGGAATCGAGGTAGGGCTTTGAAATTTGGGCACACATCTCCCATATTGCCAAATTAGATGAAAAAAAAAAAATTTTGTTAAAATCCGCCCACAACCACGCCCACCTCCCATATAACACAAAAATCAAAAATCATCCTACAGTAACACAATTTTCTACAGTGTAATAGTTTGTAAATATAAGCTTGTCCAGAAAAAATAAAGCAAATCCGCCCACAATTACGCCCATCTCTCATATAATATAATCACTAAAGTTTCAATATTTTCGCTGTTACCACAGCTAGACTGTTAAAAATTGTCAAACGGAACGAAATGAAACAAGTCCGCCCACAACTACGCCCACCTCCCATATAACATAACCATTAATATTCAAAAATGATCATATATTATTAATTATTTATTCAACAAGTAATTTTTTAACATCATCGTCCATATATTATTAATTAATTCCTAAAGTTTTAGTATTTTTGGGATTTGTTCTGAAAACCATTAATTAAAAGGATCCGATGAAGCTAAAAGCAAGTGCATTACATCTTGATTTGTAGAAATTCTGTCGCATTTTCTAGAATGATAAAGCCTATATTTCTTGTAATCTTTATTGCGAGCTTCTTGAGCCTCCTCTGATAGCATGCCCAATGGTAAAATAGAGGATGAAACAATTTTACTTCCATGCATTAAAACTTTATGTACCGTCATTGGCATATAGTAAAATTCATAAAGGCTGACATATAACCTCGCAGTTTTTTATGCAATTACTTTCAAATTTTGAGGATCTATTGCCTTTGACTATTGATTGTACTTAATATTATTTTAAATCTATGTATCAGGTTTTCATCAACGCTAACAATATCGGCAGTTTTAGCAGGATTCTCAAAAAATCTTCGTGAGGTATTGCCATCATTTGTCATACCCAGTCCCTGCTTCACTACATCAACATTTATTCCAAAGGATGACTTCACTTTAACTGTGTGGTTTAGCAAATTTTGCAAACCAACTTCACTGTAAGTTTCCTCTGATCGGAAATGATGAATGAACCTGCAAATGTTTTTTGTTTTAATTTATTGCAAAAAATATTCAAAAAACAATCAACATGAACCTATTTTGCCAAAACATTTATGAAAATACAACTACAATTTCATTAAAAAAAAGTACGCAGAGGCAAACATCAAAAACACAAAAATTGACAACTGCTAATATCCGCAAAAAGTACCTCTTTATATGGTGGAAAAATATCACAATTAGTAATTTCCTTAGCACTATTTCGCAATATTTCATATTGATGTTTGGATAACGAAGCATCAAGTATAAGACTAAGAGCTTTCTCTGGAGTAAATTTCATTTGTTAATTTTTTTCTATTTTTTTCGCAGCTGATGTTATAATATCAGCTGAAGTGGTGCTGCATAGTTGTTGGATCTTCATTCTTTTTGATCGCGAAGAAGAATCTTCAAAACATTTAATTGGACGACCACGCGTTGCTGCATTGGAGCAACATGGATCAGAATATTCCAAAGAATTACGAGATAATGTATAAATGTTTGACAACCAGCTTTCATTTTGATTTAAAAATAATTGTTTTGTACGTTTTGACTTTTGCCATTTTTGTTTAAAACGCGGGATAAAAGTTTTGTTGATAAATTTTTTAAACACTTCTAAATCATTGCTTGATAAATCACTATAATTTGTTGATATGAATTCTAAGAGTAAATTTTCATCATTATTGCAGTCAATATAAATTTCTGCAATATCACAATATTTTATTTCTTTTGCCATTTTAAAATTACGTGTTTTGTTGATTTTTTTTCACCCGTTTGCATTTCTCTCGGTATCATCTTTCTACTTATCTTTCTCGCCCCCCAGATTAGCTGTTGTACTGTGTAATTAGTTCAAATAATATAATGCATTTAAACTAGTATTTTGTTGTTGTTGTATAACGAGAGACAACTCCAAAAAAATAACAACAAAGCAACAAACCGAACAATCAGAAAAAAACAAACAAAACAACGAAGCAGGCAAAAAAACAACGCAGTTGCAGTTGCAGTAGATTAAAATGCTAATTACTCATGAATTGCCAGCTAATGGCAGCTGATTTTTTTTTCTATCGATTAAGGAGATTTTAAAGTTTATTTTGTGTAAGTGGCTAACCTGCGCGCTCCTGCGCACAATAGTTATATTCTGTTGAAGTTGTGAAATATATGATTTTTTTGGACCATGAAAAAACATCATATTAAAAAAAAATCTTGAAAAAGAAAGTATACATTTGATGATGTAAATCACATCTATAACATTGGTTTTAATAAATAAAAACTTTACAATTGGTATTTTATAGTTAACTTTTGAGTTTTAACCTTTGCAATATTCATCACATTTTTCTGAGTAACTTTGCGTTGATACTTTGTTGGACTTTGAAGCTCTCCCAACAAAAAAACCATTGAATATATCAAGCCCAAGTATTCGGATAATGTTATTTGACTCTGGCCACTACTTTATGCCGGGTTTCCTTTTTAAGCACGTCTGCGCAGATCTTAGCTTCGTATAATAAGACGCCGATTGTCGTCGACATTAGGAACTTTCTCTTTTCTTGGCTGTGGTCTCTTATTTTGACCATTATTTGGCTCAGTTGGGAGGTGATCTTCACTGTCTTTCCGGTGACGTGCTCTATTTGTACCCAGAAGGTTTAGTAATTTAGGAGATATGTACATTAAACTTATTTGAAGGCGAGACCACGCTCACAGGTGCACCTTGTTTCTGCGATTCGCTGTTCTATATCTTTGTTTGATGCTTAGTAATGGTACTTTATGGGTTCATCAACCATTTTTGGTTCATCCGTGTAGATGTTGAAAGTTCCGCTGGAGGTTGCGAGTCCCTGCGTCTTGACTTTGAATGTGAATTTGAACCTTCTTTCCCTATTTTATCCACCAGCATCTCGCTTATCGAGCCCGAAAGCCTTTATGGAGAATGAACCCAACACAGCCTGTCTTGCAGCTGATTTCGCTGCAGAGCTGTCCACTAAAGTGCTAGTTGATGGTAGTTTGAGTAACATTTCAGGTGCAGCTGTTGGAGTGGTTCTTAATACTTTCGTTATGGAGAGTGCAGCGAGCCGCTGTTTCTTTCCAACGTTGTTATGTATTAGATTTTGCTGACAGGAAAATTCGATTGACTGCCTCTGTGCAACGGCTAAGCATAAGGACATGTAGACCCCAGTTTTTCTTACATGCGTAGAGAGCCCCCCTGTTCTATTATATTAATTCTATTCAATTGAACCTCGGGGAATTTCATGATGGGATCTTGTACCTCCTTTCTACGGAAGTTTACTTCTAGGTTCCCGATATTGCTCATAGGTGTATGACTTCTAGAGCGCTTTCACCACTCTGGCTGCTCTTTCTTCAAATATTCCTAGAGGCTCATTAGCTATAACTGACCACAATAGAGGTGATAGTACACCGCCAGAAGAATACTTGTTCCCGTTAATCTGAGCGACCTGCATCGGTCCTGCAGCTTATTAGAGTTCTTATCCATGCTATGATGGCGGGCGCCAAACTTTAACCATTGCGCCAGTGGATACATGACTAAGTACTCTAATTGTTTCTTCAAAAAAGACACCTAGAGTATATTTTTTATGCTCTAGAGCTCTATATTTAAGGTTAACGAGTAAAGTGCAGTCTCAGTGGCTCTATGCTTCGTGTTAGCGTATTGAGCTTTCGATACTCGCTTCCAATAAAACGGGTCTAGTGATAAAATCGAAATGGAAATTTAGTAACGGTATCATCCGCCTATGCAATTAACACAATAAAAGTTGAATGCATCAATTTTATATTGACAGTTGTACAATAATAGCGCCAATCAAGAAAAATATGTATGTCAACGCATAACTAAAGCATCGAGAGCCACATAACCAAATAAAACAGCCGTGCGCTTATAGCGATATGTAAGGCAGTGGGCAGCAACAGTGGCAAAGCCAAAAGCGAAACACCAATAACTTTTACATAATCATTAAGTATAAAGCAGAAGTAAAGTAATATACGCGAAGCTGTGAAGAGATAAAAGCTAGGCGCAGCGGGCCACAAAGAAAGTGGAAGCTGTGTGACTAGAAAACTGAAATACACCACACTACAAGCGAATTGGGCACGCCAGCTGGCAGATGAAGCAAACCAGTTGCGAACGAAAGCAAAAGTTGTTGACATAAAAACTAAAAAAACGAAAAATTAAATGAAAAACAAGAAATTGGGCAGCGCATGCGCCAATGCGGCACTTGATGTTGCCATTGGCAGCTTTGGCAGTGAATGAGTGCGACAGCGTAACAAGCAGGCTAATCGATATGCGGTTACAAGTATTTTATGGAAATATATATTTTATATATATACATACATGTATGTATACATAAGTTTTTTAGTAAGTACATATTTATATCATATATATATATTACATAGTATTATACATATAATATTGGGTAGTCGAAAAAGTCTTTACGTATTTTGATGAACTGATGAAAGTTTTATTATACACTGATGGAATAATGTCTCTAGTGGAGAGATGGCAAAAGCTGGTCGACCAAAATAGCAAATATTTTTTATTTATTTATTAGTATAAACATAAAAAAATAAAGTGAAGTGTGGTTAGAAATACGAAAAGACTTTTTCGACTATCCAATATATATGGCATATCTCATCTTTGGCTGTTTATCACTGGCTGACAACTGTTAATAGCCGGTTTGGGTACGTGTGTATGCTCGCATTTGGCCACGAACTTTTTGCCTCTACACCGCAAGAGCCGCGCGCTTGCCTTCGGCCAGTCCCAAAATAACGCGCACGCCAGACAAATATGCGTTCGATAAATAATATTAGTGGCAATCGCATTACATAAACGGAAGCGCAAGAAAAATTTAAAAAAAAAAGACGTTAGTGTTGTTGTTGTTGCAATGGCTAATACTTTCTTTTGGCTGCCAAAACTCATATAGACGCGCACGCACACGCTTGGTAAGCGCGACTAAAGCATAAATAACTTTTATTGCTTTATTATCGCTTCACTTTTCAGCGGCGCTTTGATTTATCGACCGTCAGTCGGTGGCGTTGCATGATTTGTTGCATGGTAATATGTTATTCGCACACGCTTTTTGGCGTTCGTTTGTATTTTGCGGCGCATTTGCATGCGTTCACCGTGCTATTGACCATGGCCGAAAGTGCAAAAAGTTCGCAAGAAAAAAAAAACAAAAATTTACATAATTTTAAGTCATGCCAAAGTTAATTAATTTGTTAAAATTTTTGAAAAATATTATATTATTTTCTTTTCTTGTTTTTGTTTCTTTATTATTTTTTCTTGTTTTTGTTTTTTTTTATTATTTTTTCTTGTTTTTTTAAGCGCTCATTAAGCACCCGTTATTGTGGCATTCGCTGCTATTTATAACTAAAATCATTTTATTTTCTTTTTCCTAGCCACCGACTGACCGACCGCCCGCCCGCCTGGCAGCCGCATGCGCTAATCGCTCTGACAAGTTTGCCATCATAATTAACCGCATGCCGCTTAAGCGTGTGTCGCTTTTTAGACGCAAACTTTGCATAATTAACCGGTTCTACATATTTACCAGTTTTTTACTACACTTGTTGTTGCATTTGTTGTGCTAGTAGTTGTCATTCGATTGGCATTAAGTTTCGTTTTCAGCTCATCTGCAATAATACTTCTCCATTTCAAAGCCATTATTGCTGCGGTTGTTGTTGTTATTATTTTTGTTGTTGTTGCTGTCTAATTTGCATTACAGCCATGGCGAGCGTGTTCTTTACGTAGGCATTTTGCATTATTCAACACCCGCCGGTTAGCATCCGCATCTGTTCAAGAGAAATAACTCGAAAAGACTTGCGTAAATTCGTATATACTCGCATATACTCGTGTGTGTTGGTTTTTCTTTGTAAAATTATGGCATAAATGTTCCTTGTAAAACTTGTTTTGCCATAACCATTTGACATTCAGAAATAAAGTTGCTCAGCGCCATGGTGTGGCCAGTATTTGTATAACGGCTGCTGAGATTGAAGAATTTCGCAATCTCAACAAATTGCTGACATATTCTTCATTAAAAGCGGCTTAAAGTCTTTGAGGTTTTGCTAAATATGATAGACTTAACGTTTCTACCAATTGCAATTTTAAAATTTTTGGAAATTATGTGACCATTAATAAAGAAAAGAATAATCCTAAGTAATGTACAAAATCTGGTAAGTCAAAGAGCTATTCATAGACCAGTTTTGGTTCTTTGCGATGAGAAGTTGTCATCCCTTAGGATACCTGCGCTTGACACGAATCCTAACAGATTCTGTGGCGTCACTATCGATACCTCTTCAAGTCTATCATACCGTGGGGACTCCATATGTTTACAGCGTAGTCTTGTCAACGCGGTACAAGTCAACAAGATATTCCATTATTTCCCTGGTGCCTTGCTCTAAACATTTTTTTACTATTCTTCTATCCAGATCGTCGTATAGACCATGAATGGGTTTCCCAATGTTGATCACGTTTTCGGATGTTAGCCGTACACCATTCTTGGCAATCTCGTCCATTATTTCTTTGCTCTCGATGATCGAGAAGTGAAGTTGCTTGTTTCTGGCGAAACTTTTCACAGCGGCTTTGCTTTCCAAGACACTTTTGGCTGATGTGCGATACGAGGCTGATATGCGATATACGTACTGCCTTGATTGCTGCTTGGCTGTTTACGTAGATGTTAACTGTGGAATTGCCAGCATGTGCATTAGATGTTAGCTCCGTGGCTTACGCAGTAGCAAAAAACCTCCGCAACTTAAAAGGCTGCCTTATGCCTAACTCTAGATAGTCTGTCCCCGCACCAACTCCATCGTCCATTTTCGAGCCATCCGAATCCACCTTTGTTTACTTTGAACCTTCTTTCCCAGTTGAAAAGTGAGATCGTGTAGTCGGTGTTTGTCAAACCGTCATTACCCACCGAGCTAGGATATAATGTAAATTCTCTTGCAGCCAGTAGTCATTCCGCCGATTTTGCTGCGCAATTTTTATCAAAGAGGTCTATAGATGGCAGGTTTAGTTTCAGTTCAAGAGCCGGCGTTGGAGTTATTCTGAAAGCTCCCGTTATGCACTGCATAGCGAGCCTCTGAACCCTCTCCATTGGCTTCCGGTAGGTGGATTTCCGTACACCTGTGCACCATACTACTGCACCTTAAAGCAGAATTGGTTTTACGATAGCTGTGTAGCACCAGTGCATGAGAGAGGAAGAGAGCCGCAGGTTATGCCGAGCATCTGCTTACACACATATACAGCTTTAATAGCTTTCTTCACTCTTTCTTCCACGTTGTGCTTCCACAGCAGTTTGCTGTCTGAGACTAACCCAAGGTACTTGGTGCGGTCCTTTAGAGAGAGTTGTATCCCATTTATCGAAGGGACCCTAAGTCCTTTCCTTAAGTATAATTCATGGCAATAAGTAGATGTTTAATTGGAGTACTTCTTATTTAAGCACGTTTCAATATTTTTCGTAATTTTGACTCATATCAGCTGATTGTTCGATTTAGCAGTTAAATCGTTTATGTTTGTATGGATTTTCGAAATGTAGTTATTCGAATGCTTCTACGGCTTTACTAATAAACTGCTGGGGTTAGTTCACTCTTTATTAAAAAAAGGGAAAATTTCATTTGCAACCACCAAGGGAACACTCGCTACTAGTGAATACATACATATATGTGAAGAAGCTTCAAAGATTTCGCTATCTAATTCCAGCTTGGCGAAGGTAGTTTAGAAGATAAACTACTTTGAAAGTAACATTGCGAAAAAGAATAAATATTGGATATTGTCAACCCCAAACATAAAAAAGATATCTACAAAGTGTGAGCTAAAGATACACCGTACATCGTTTGGAACACTGAACTAGCATTTGCATAGATGTTTTATGTAGGTTACGGTTGGTTAAGTGACTGGGATATTAACATGAAATGATCCTTTCTTGTTGGATTTTAGTTTTGGTAATTGAAAATAGTCAAATAGAGTTTTTAACCGTATCTAATCACACAGATAACACTTCCTTAGTAAAATGTGTATAAATTTCTTGAACTTTTCTTTTGGACGACCTGGTCTTTGGTCGTGATTTAAATTCTTATGACTATTTTTAAATCATGTGAAACAAGTACAAACTTGAGTACGGCTCATAAAATGATCACTCTGTTGTTGTTGTTGTAACGGCAGAAAATATTCTTGAAGTAATTTTGAGGAATAGCGCCGAATTGACAGTCTTGGATGGATAAAAATCTAGATCCGTTTTGAGTTCATAGAGCCGACTGTCGTGGGAACGGTATGAAGTTCAGTTACACACTGTGGTGTAGGCAATTACCTCAAGATCACACGAAGAGAGAATAGGATTTCATTTGAATAAATATACCGTCTAAAATCTATGAAGAACCTATAGATTGTGTGCTCTGAGAGGGTATTAGAAATGAAATGTAGACAACATTGTTGCGATAACTAGTGTCTGAGTTAAAGTAGATGATGTAATGCCTAGACATTCCCAAACATAAGACCACATGCAGGTATACACATATTAATTCCATTTAATCTTTTTTTTTGTAAAAACAACTACAAAAACTTGCTTTAAGTCAACTTGGAATACCCTATATTATACGAAAAGTAGCGAATTATTGTTAATATTCTGCATATTAGTAGTTTGTAGCTTGTGTGGTTAAAACCGCCAGTCTAAGAGGTTCAGCAATAAGAAAATTCCACAGTTACATAAAATCGATAATTATATATTAGACAAGATAATAAATGGCGACATTGACACTGAAACTGCTGCAATTGATATAAGCCAGCCATTTGATATTCAATTCAAGGAATTGACCTTGCCACAGTTTTTCTATGAGTGCAACTTGTTGCAAGTCTGATGTGTAAGTGACACTAAATGACTTAAGCAAACGATTTTAGCGGGTTCAATGGAGTAGGAAGTCCATGCAGTCTATATTTTGTAGTATATTTTTATATACTACATGGCCAAGGACGTCGAGTAAGTCATATATAAGTACCAAAACGCTCAGCTGACAACTAAACATTAACATTAACACAACATTACTGTGAGGAAATGTCAGGCGACCAATGGTCATATTGTTGGCATTCAACACAAGTAACAAAAAAATAAATAAATGTCATGCAGTAATAAAAAAAACTCAGCGATATGCAAATGAGACGTGAAGTACAATGCGGATATATGTAGCAAATTTGGACCCAAGCTTTCAGCTAATAATACTCATAGTTCGATATGTACGCGCTGTGAAAACAACGGAATTCAACATTGATAACAGAAAGAGGCGGTAAAATATATCATATCGTATGTATAAGAGTGATAGTGTGAGCCTGAGTGAAAACTCTCCGAGCACAAGTGTTACCTAATTTCTGTGGGGCACGGCAAGCAGACAAAAGCTATGTGGAAAATAAAAGAGGTGGGGGGAAACTACAAAAAGTAAAGATAAGCTGACGACAAATGAAAAAATAACACAAAGCAAATCAAGAAATACCAGTCATACCACATCAGCAACAAAGTCGCTGCAACAAAGAGTTCACGTCCATGCGGCAATACCCCGCGTTAAGAGGCTGGAGTTAGTTTGAAAGTCGCCGCGTGTTTTATTTATTACAAGAAAATAAATAATAATAATAACAATAAAAATCACAAAAAGAAAAAAAAACTCTAAGAAAAATGAAAGTAGAAATAACACAAAAACTAAAGCATTAGAAAAAAGCTGCCGACCGTCGGCGTTAAGCAAAATCGAAACAAAACAAAAAGTAAGGAAATCTATGGAAAAACGCAACGTAGACAATTTGTTGCATTCCACACATGCGGAACTCGTTCAATACGTCATGCAGTTACCGTAGCGTGCTGTATGAGGTTTACTATTTATACCACTATTAATATTAGTTTATGTTTTTTAAATAATTTTTATTTTATTTTTGCTATTTGAACATAATTTGTTTGAATTAAGTTGATGAAATTAATTTGTTTGATTAATTGAAATTAAATTAAGGAATTAATTTTTAAATACAATAATTAAATTTCAAATTAATTTCATTTTAATTAAATTAAATTTCTCATTTTAATTGAATCAATTTGAAATTAATAAGGACAACTGAAATTAATTAATTTAAAAATTATTAAATATATTAATTAATTTTTTAATTTATTTTAATTAATTAATTAATTTAATAATTATAAGTAAAAATTAATTTATTCGATTTTAATTTGATTAATTAGAAATTAATATATTTAAAATTTTAAAACTAAAATTAAAATTGATTTTAAAAATTTAAAGACTAAATTAATGAATTATCTAATAATTAATTTGAAATTAATTAATTTTGTTTATTTCCATCACTTTTTTAAATATTTTTTATTAAAACAAAGTCCCTTTTATTTATATGCAATTAACTTAAATCAATTTAGATTCAATTCCATGAATATAAATTATTTAATTTTGTCTTGATTTAATCTCAAATTAGTAAAATAGTTAAATACTTTTTGCTTTAATATAATTTGGTTATTATTTATATTTTTTTTCAATTCAACATAATTTTTTACCGTTATTTGTAAAGAGAATTATATTCAATTCGAATTTAGTTTGATTAATTTTTCATGATCTAACAAATATTTAATTGAAATAATTAAAATTTTTAATCATATTTTGTTTTGTTTTTGTTAAATTATAATAATAAAAAATTAAGTCATTAAATTGTATTTAATTAAAGTTAATTTAGAAAATATTGAGCTCAAAAAAAATATATTTGAAATTTAAATTTTTATTTCATTTACTTTAGTTCTATTTAATTTGATTTAATTTAAATTAAAATAAATTTTATTTGGTTTAATTTTAACTGATTCAAGTTAATCTAAGCTAATTCAAATTAATTTAATTATAATAACACATTAGCATTAAATTTATTTTCATTTTTATATGCAAATTACATAAAATTAAATTTAACTAAATATTTTATTAATCGCGGTGAAAAATAATTTTACAAATTTATATATTTTAAGCTACATTTAATTAATTTTTGTAATCTAAATATGTATTTATTCATTAAATTTTAATTTAATTAAATTATAACTTTTAATATTATTACACAATTTAATTAATGTTTGTCTTAGTTTGGGTTTAGTTTAACTTTAATTTAGTTATCATTTGTTTTAAATTTATTTAATTTAATTTTATTTAATACATAATTATGCCATATTTTATTAATTTCAATTTGGAAATAATTTGAATAAATTTATAATTTTGAATTCTAATTTAACCCCTTGTTATAAACTACATTTTAATTAAATTAAATTACAAACTATATTTTAAATGTTTTGATTTTAGCTCGACTTTAATTAAGTTACTTTTAATTTAAATTTGTTTAATTTCATGTTAGCGAATTTAATTTAGTTTACTTTTTATAGTAATTAGTTATGATTCTCTATCATATCATTATTTAAATTAATTTAATTAATTATTAATTAGAAAGATTTAAATATGCATTATTTTTGTATTAATTTATTTAAAATTATATTGTTTTTAATGAAGTGAAATTTTTTTAAATTTAATTACTAAATTTTTCCAGTATATTCATTAATGTTTTATGATTTCATATTAATTTCATTAAATTCAAAATTCTTAAGATATATCCGTAATAATGTTGCTTTATTTTATTAAAATTTAATTTATTTCATTTTTTTTTTATTTTTGATAACTGAATATTTTTTATAAATTACATATTGTTTCATTTCTTTTCATCTAATTTTTATTTTAAAATAATTTATAATTTAAAATAAGTTAATTAAATTAATTTAATTTAAATTTTTTTCTATTTAATTTAATTTAAATTAATTTAATTTATTTTAATTTAATTTAGAGTTTATATTTATATATCATTCCTTTATTTCACTTTATCTGTATATAGACTGGTATTTAACAGTTATTCAACTTACCAGCTGCGAAGGAAGAAAGTGCCAACAAAGCACTTAACGCCAGAGTTAAGTCCATCGTACGTTTATGCATTTTATTTTTAAACCGAAAACAAGCGATATCTATGCAAAGATACTTCTTTTGTTAGTGTGTATTCTAACAACCGCTTAAATGCGATTGAAAAGCGTTTAACACCAAATTAATTCAACTATTAGGTCCTCTCTCGCTCTTCTTCCTCTTGATCCACGCACTAACAGCCACTACCGTTAACACAGCGACGATACTTCCCGAACGAATGTAGACCGTCAACTGAACGTCGTTGTCTTCGTAGAAATTGCAAGAAGCAACTGAAGAAATTCACCGATGAAGCTTTCGAAAAGCTCGAGTGCCGCCTATTTCCACTCAATTCACTTTTAAGCCACAACTACGGCTTAACGTGGTCCAAAAGCCGCCGGCGAGCAGTTTAGCCAGTTTTGTGGCATTGTTGTATGAGTTGAGCACTCGCGGCAGATCAGTTGGGCATGCCGGTACGTTTGAGTGAGGCGCGCATGCGCTTTGCTTTGTACTTGTTTCGAGCGCTTCTTTGCGGCTTCGAGGTAATTCATATGATTTTTATTGGATCTGTCGCGTGTAACTCTTATAGTTTTATTATTTGCTGTGTGTGTTTTTTCTTTTTGTTGGCCCGACGTGACTTTTTATTTGCCCTTCCTGCATTCGTTTGGCATTTCTGCTGGGTGTGTATAAGTTATGAATATGGTAATAAGGCGCTTTAAAGCCACCGGCTGGCGAGTTTCTAGTCAATTGTCGAAGCACAACAGGTTGGGTGTGTGAACAAATAGTTTTCGGTTAAATAACTATTGTACCATATGATAAATAAAAATAAGAGTCTTCACAGGCAAGCGTATCTTCACAAGCTTTGCTTGAATTATAACAAAATATTTCATGATATTTGAAATGCACATCACATGTACAATTTGTCATCGTGGCTTTTGGTAAATTTAAGTGCAATGACACTTAAGAATAAAGAAGATTTAGTGATATAATAGACGAGAATAGAAATATTGTTCAACTGCATTCCCAAAAATTATAAAAAGTTGACTTTTAAAAGATTTTCAGACAAATGGGTTAGTTGGCTCGTCACATTGTATTTCTCTGATATTGGGGGTGTAAAAATTCATAAAAAAGTTTAATACAACTTGGAGAATCAAAAGTAGTTGTCTAAAGAAATATGTCAAGGCAAATAGTCGCGTGTCCTCAATGTCACTTCGTAAAAAATATATTTTTCGAAAAGTCTACATACAATAGTTACTTTTGAATATAAGTTAATTGCTTTCTTTTAGCGTTTACAAAAATTCGAAAAGAGGACAATTTTAGTTCTTCCTCAACGAGCTTGCTGTACTGAGTTTGAGCTATCTTCTCTTGTAAATAAAGTGAAAACAAGCAAATAACTCTTCAACTGAATTCAATACTTGTAAAGAGACAAACGACTACACATAATCGTACGGTGTAAAATCGAGCGATCTTGGACATCGCATCACTGGGTAAGGACGACCATTAATAAATTGGTTCTATCGTTGGGTGTATGACATACAGCGACATAATGCTGGAACCAAAGGTCGACGAATCAAAATCCACTTATTCAGGCACCAAAAAGTTATTATGACATCTTCTGCCCATGGAGCACACCAAACCGCGACTATTTGAGGAAGAAATTGAAACTTTTGGAATAAAAACACTCCAAATGCGAAAATTTTGTTTCAACTAAAAGTGAACCAAATCACTGAAAAACGTTTTGTTGTGAAAATCGGAATAGGTGGCTATTTTATTTTAGGACCTCATCGAAGGCGGATGGTTTCATTCGGGTCTTCTTGAATACTCTGCTCCACTGTGGCAATAACGCCTTCGGTGCGCATTGTACGGCGTCTCTGAGGGTGCGTATTATCTACTAGTGTAAACGTGGTAGGTTTCACCACTCTTAAAGGCTTGATAAATCGGTAGGTTAAGTTAGGCTGGATGGCTCATCCCTTAAAATACAGGGGGATCACTTATACACACACTTAAACAGCTACTAATATACAGTCCTTCAGTATAGTCACATAAAATGTCTGCCTTGCATCTATCAGAAATTTGCTGTCGTGCTACCTGTCCAACTATACGATTGACTTTCCATTGAAAATTCGCTATACAATCTAGATGTCACAATACCAAACATAGTTACGTACAAAACTAATAAACTAGAAACTTTTGGAATATGCAACCCAGTTTTTATAAAACTGAGGTATTTCTTGGTTATGTGAGGTGTGTTAGAAGAAATAGGCTTTTTAATTTAAATTTCGCACGAAAACCCATTTCATTTTGAAAAATCATTTGGGTCTAAGAAAAATGAAGGCACGATTGGTACCAAAATCACAAATAGTAAAAAGTCACGTCAAAACTCAAGATTATGTTAACAGTTTTTTTCGATTATCGAGCTGTGGTGCACTCCGAGTTCCTTTCGACCGGCCAAACTGTCAACAAAGAATACTATTCGCGAGTTATGCGTCGTTTGTGCAAAGCTATTTGTAAAAAGAGGTAGGAATTATGGGGCAACAACTCTTGATATTTGCATCACGATAATGCACCGTCGCAAACTGCATTGATTCCGCAAACTCAAACGCTCCGGAGAAACAGTTTTGAGTCAATTGATGACATTAAACTACGCGTATTAGGCGCAATTCCGGAAATTGACTTTAACAACTATTTCGAATATTGGAAAAAACATTGGCTCAAGTGTATTTATCAATATTTATTTTGTCGCTTTCAAAGTTTCAAAGTAATCCCCAGCAGATGTAATATACTTATGCCAACGATTTTTCCAGTCCTCTAAACACTTTTCATAAGTACTTTTTGGGATGGAGCTAAAGCTTCAGCGAATTTTGTTTTATCTCTTCGATCAAATGAAAACGGGTTCCCCAAAGCGGCAATTTCAGTTTAGGGAACTAACAAAAATCACACAGAGCCAAAACTTGTGAATACGGTTGTTGATCGATGGCATTTATTGCGTTTTTATCCTTAAATTCAGTCACAACTATCATTCATGTAAATTTAATGAATGGTTTTTCCACAAATCCGGCCACTTTCGACGGATGTTCTTACGCAAACGCCTCAATAAGGCCATCTTCCATCCGGAACAAATTCATGATGCACCAATTTTCGAATATCGAAAAAAACAATGAGCAGCACCTTGATTTTTGAGCGGCTTTGTAGTGGTTTTTTGGTTTCGGTTCGTTGTTCGTAAATCCGTGTTTCATCGGAAATTATAATGCTCTCCATGAATTTGGGATCGGAACTCGCACGATCAAGCATGTCCAAAGATACATATTTACGGTAACCGTTTTGAGAAAAATTCAACTTTATCGGAACAATCCGAGCAAGAACGCATTTAATACCCGAAATATCCACGAAAAGCATTCGAACGGACTCGCAAAGATGTTGAGGTCTTTTTTCATCTCTCTAGCTCTTGCATGGCGATTTTCAAGCACCATTAATTAAGGACAGTCCTACGAACTTAGCAAAATAATTTTTTTTTTTGAATTATCGTTTGCCAGAGGAATTTAATTACAATTTCTATTTTTTGCTACAATGTATATATGAAAGGTCTCCGACTATTCCTTCGGGCGTTACAAACATCGTGGCACTCTTAATATACCTCATTTAGGCTATAAAAGGGGATGAAGCTAAATTGTCTCAAAGCATCTTTTCGCTTGCAATTTTATTCAAATTCTTTTGGCAAAAGACAGTATCTTATTAGTTAAGTAATTTTGTTTAAAAAATTTAATATTAAACGAAAGACATTTTGCTTAATATTTAGCTACAATAACATTCATTAGAATGAAATTAATTGAATATAAATTTATGAATATAAATAAAATAGTTTTGTTTTTATTTTTCACTGAAAGCTGGCATAAAAAATAATCGCCAATAATGCGACAAGTCCGGTTCAGAGGAGCAAACATGTACTCGCATACAGAGTTTTTTTAGTGCATTTATTATCATGGATTCATATGCAGGTATGTGTTAAAATACTATTGATACATACATTATTTTCTACAAAACGAGCATTTGCTATAGAGTACAACTCGTTTTTTCCGACTAACTGGTTAAAGATGAACCGAACGAGTATTAAAATCATACATACAAACACAGTATTTTGATGTGCTTAAGTGTGTCAGTTTATGAGCAAATATAAACAAATATTATCCAGAATGGAAATTTGATCCAGAGTTCACCTTAAGAGGACCTCCAAACTACTTGCAGTTAGTAAAGTCAATCGCGCCGCACCGCATAGGAAGCTATTGTCGAATGGTCTTTGCCAAAGCTGTATGAAGAAGGTGAGATGGAATGATCGCTTCATTTTCTCCTTAATTGCCCAGCTTCTGCTAGACTGAAGCTGAAATATCTCCGCAGACAAAACTTTAGAAAATATAGCAAAATGGCTGGGATTGATATTGACCGCCTTTAAAAGTTTGTGGTGAGCTCAAAATGCTTCGTCTATGTCTTCTATGAGGTGATGCAATTTAAGAAGATTTTACATAACACAAAGGTGTTCAAGTGAGATCCATATATTTTTGGATCAACCCTGCCACCTAACTTAACCTGACCTTTTTATACAAGAAATGTATAAAATATATAGTAATCAGACCATTTGTCTCCTGATAATCAGTGCAGCAAATCCAAATAAACTGTTCCGAGAAAAAAGTCTTTGAAGGTAAGCTAATGGTACTGCTTCAACTGAGCTGTTACACTTCAGAAGGCTATAACCCAAAAGGTATTTCAGATATCGATTTTAGTATGAATTTCCTATCTTTTTTTAATTTTAAAATAGGTGTTCTCTTTGTGAGCACAAGCTTGAGTATGCTTCTTATACCGTTATATTAGGTATACCATGAAAATTGTAAAACCCAAAAGGAAATGGCGGAGATCTTATTGAGACGATTAAGTCAAGTTCGTCAGTCTCTTCGTTTGTCTGTATATACGCGAACTAGTCCTTCAGTGTTTAAAATATCGATCTGATATTTAGTAAGTAGCTGCTCATTTGGCATAGTCGTCAGTAAATGTTATATTTCGAAGTGGTCGGATAACAGGGAGATGGGTGTCGGATGTGAAGCGTTAGATGGACATTCAAAGAGTAGATTAGAGTCATCGGGGCACCCGTTGCATGTTGGACATATATTTAGTAGTCAGTGTCGATTGTGGATAAGTTGGGGTTTAACTTGCTACATTAATCAGAACGAAGCTGCGCGAGGGTCACTCTTGATTTTCTCTGCAACTTGAGCTCTACGTCTGCCATGGATTGTGGTTTGACCATTCATTGAGAGGGAGTCGGTGAAGGTGTTTATGGCTGCACTATGAATGGCGGCCAGTGCATGTACATATGAAGTTAGTTGTGTCCGAAGTCGTCGACGTAGTTTAGGAAGGACCTTTCAATGTTCCTAGGAGGTGGTTCCGCTTAAAGCATTCGACTGCAGGGACGGTCGATTGCCTTGTAAATTATCAACAACGTTTCTTTATCCATTCCCCATGTGCTGCCGGCTAGCGACTTGAAGATTTTGTTGCGGCTCTGTACTTTGGAAATAATTGCAGTCTTGAGAATTGAAAGAGCACACGCTGTCTAGTGTCATTGGCACAGCTTATCTAAGATAACTCTAAAAATTTTTAACATGAGCCTAGTTACCTTATTCGGTGCAGCCGGAGCTTTCTGTCTTTTTTTTTAGTGATAAATTGACAGCATGGTTAAAGTGCAATCAAATTCTTCAAATTTTGTTGTAAGTTTCGACTATTTTCATCTATATTTCTACTTAGATTCTGGTTGGTTGACATACATGTTTTCAGCTTATTCTTGGTTTAACTACAGAACGCTAGCCGGCGTTTTAAGTCAGTCGTTTGTAAACGTACTTCTCCTCTCAGTCTTTATTATCATTTCTCTAAACTGCCTTCCTTCCTTTCTGGTATAAACTAAAGCGCCTAACCGTGGAACCACTTCCTTTTCAACCAAATCTAACTATCTAATTACGCTAGTAGTAGATTAAGTAATAGTTATGGTGAAAGAGTGCATGCCATAAATTACCGCGAAATCAAAAATACATTTTAAGCCGAAAAAATGCTTGTAAGTAATTGAGCTATCCTGCAGCTTAAAGTTTTAATTGCATTTACAAAATTCAGAATTCCACGGTGTCCATGCATGCTTTGGTGTATGGAAACTTTAGTCGCCTAAACTACTGCTAAACATGGTGAGCATCATAGCAGCAACAGCAAAATGCATAACAAATTATGCCGCTACTTTGATATGCAGCTATTTTTAGGTTAGAGTGCAGGTAGTTAAAACAAGAAGCGGAGAGACCACTTTCATGAAATGTTAGTGATGAAAAATGTTAAAATATTTTGGTGAAATTTAGAAGTATTTTTTATTCAAATTAATTATTATTAATTCTAACTTTGTTCTTTCATTGATTAAATGTATTTGGTAGTTGATATTTGAGACTAAAGCTTCTTTGGACGTTGAGTTGGTAAGAGTCTAAGGTCTTATCGCTTATTAAGCATTTACAGCCGTAGTCAATTTGATGGCTATGCTCGGAAAAAAGAGATCAGTGTTCATAGTGAGTACTATACGAGGGCTGCTATATATATTCTGGCCTAGGGCAATACTAAGTGTTGCCAGGTGCAATCTGACATTTCCATTGGAAAGTTTGACATTTTTTAGCATAACATCACTCAGAACGTTTTGTCATTTAATCGTGAATTGTTTTATTTACAGGGAATTAAAACATTCACCCTCGGCCAAAAATGGAATTAACTCGTGAACATTTTCGTGCGATCATTTTTCACAACTTTCGACGTGGATTATCACGACAAGAGTACATCGATGAACTAAAATCTTTGTATGGCTATGAAGCACCATCCAATAGCACTGTGAAAAACTGGTACAACGAATTCAATCGTCGCCGATGCTCGCTCAAAGACGAATTCCGTGAAGGTCGTCCAAAAACAGCCGTTGTGCCAGAAGACATCGATGCCGTACGTGAACTGATAATGCTTGACCGTTATGTAACATATCTTCAGATAGAGGCATGCCTATGCATTTCTCCCACCAGCATACAGTCGATATTGCATGAACACCTGGCCGTAAAAAAAGTTTGTTCTCGTTGGAACCCGCACAATTTGACAATCGCTCAAAAAAGGCTCGTGTGGATTGGTGTAAAGAAATGCTGAAAAAATACGATCGTGGTGCCTCAAAAGACGTTTATAAGATCGTCACAGGTGATGAATCATGGATCTATGCGTATGAGCCCGAAACAAAACAGCAATCGACAAAAAAAAAAAATAAAAAATAAAAAAAAAAAAACATTTTCGTTGATAAATATGCCTATTTACATTATTATGACGTTTTTGTCCAGGATTTCGTAGGATATGCTGCTTCTAGGCCACCCCTTGAGTTTGATATCGTATTCTATCTGAAGCACCAACCAGAACAGCTACAGTTTTCGGAACTATCCCCTCCATTCACGTATCGCTAAGTCACTTCTCTTTAAATAAGCGAAGTTAGTTATGTGATTTCAAAAATACAATATTGTTAGCAGAATCAAGGTCAAGAAAGACGAAGAGTTGATGCTAAAAGTGATCATACTTTGATAATATACTTGGCTTTTTTTTAATTTATTGGTGTCGTCTTGCAGCCAACTTGTTCTTTCAACTTCGTTTCCCGCTTGTAGAATATTGTGGATTTTTCTGCTTAATTTCCCTTTACATATCATTAATCGAATTAATTAAGCAAACCTTAATTAATCTTACACAGCTAATGCTAATCGAAGCTAACTTAGATATTTATTTTTATACTCTTGCAACATGTTGCTACAGAGTAAAATAGTTTTTCCACCTAGCGGTTTGATGTATCATCTAAAAATAATCGAGATAGATACACGATGAGGAGACGAGTTGAAATGGACTCTGCGGATTGTATGCGAGTTCGGTGATGGGTGTAATTGGAGATATAAGACTGAAATTCGACACAGGTGATCGTAGTAACCAGACAACTGTGGGCAAAAATGCTTTTAGGTGAAACATAAATCTCAAGACTCGATTTTAACCAAATCTGCGTCGTAACATTCCTTGTCTTTGTTATGGTAATGTTAGAAAATGGGCGAAATGGGACTAAAGCCACGCCTTTTCCCATATAACACAATTTTAAATTCCATTGAAAACTTTCACTTTCCAGTTTACAAAATCAAGAATCAATTAATATATTAGGATAAAACTTTGCACGAATATCGTCCTTGAGGTGTTCTAACTTAAGGCCAAAAATTATCTAAAACGCATCAAAACAGTTGAAGCCCCTAGGTACCGAATGAGTGTACCCTAGAAACTAGAGTTGATTTTTCTCGAAAATAGCGGTCAATGTGGGTGATATATAATTGAAATTCGTGGCGAATCCCTTCCTGTGTGTCAAAAATGGATTGAATTGGGTCAATACTTCCCTTAGCTCCCATATACCGAACTTCCAGGTGACTTTAGATCGCATACGTAAGCCAATATGTGAGTTATTTTAATAAAATTAGGAAAATGTGTTTTTCTTATCACAGTGCACCTTTGTGCTTCTTCTTCTTCTTCTTAATTGGCGTAGACACCGCTTACGCGATTATAGCCGAGTTAACAACAGCGCGCCAGTCGTTTCTCCTTTTCGCTACGTGGCGCCAATTGGATATTCCAAGCGTAGCCAGGTCCTTCTCCACTTGGTCCTTCCAACGGAGTGGAGGTCTTCCTCTTCCTCTGCTTCCCCCGGCGGGTACTGCGTCGAATACTTTCAGAGCTGGAGTGTTTTCGTCCATCCTGACAACATGACCTAGCCAGCGTAGCCGCTGTCTTTTAATTCGCTGAACTATGTCGATGTCGTCGTATATCTCGTACAGCTCATCGTTCCATCGAATGCGGTATTCGCCGTGGCTAACGCGCAAAGGACCATAACTCTTTCGCAGAACTTTTCTCTCGAAAACTCGCAACGTCGACTCATCCGTTAATGACATTGTCCAAGACTCTGCACCATATAGCAGGACGGGAATTATGAGTGACTTATACAGTTTGGTTTTTGTTTGTCGATAGAGGACTTTGCTTCTCAATTGCCTACTCAGTCCGAAGTAATACCTGTTGGCAAGAGTTATCCTGCGTTGGATTTCTATGCTGACATTGTTGGTGGTGTTTACGCTGGTTCCAAGATAGACGAAATTATCTACAACTTCAAAGTTATGACTGTCAACAGTGACGTGAGTGCCAAGTCGCGAGCGCGACGACTGTTTGTTTGATGATAGGAGATATTTCGTCTTGCCCTCGTTCTCTGCCAGACCCATTTGTTTTGCTTCCTTGTCCAGTCTGGAGAAAGCAGAACTAACGGCGCGGGTGTTAAGGCCGATGATATCCATATCATCGGCATACGCCAGCAGCTGTACACTCTTATAGAAGATGGTACCTTCTCTGTTTAGTTCTGCGGCTCGAACTAATTTCTCCAGAAGCAGGTTGAAAAAGTCGCACGATCGGGAATCGCCTTGTCTGAAACCTCGTTTGGTATCGAACGGCTCGGAGAGGTCCTCCCCGATTCTGACGGAGCTTTTGGTGTTGCTCAACGTCAGCTTACACAGCCGTATTAGTTTTGCGGGGATACCAAATTCAGACATCGCGGCTCCTTTTCGTGCTGTCGAAAGCAGCTTTGAAATCGACGAAGAGGGGGTGTGTGTCGATTCTCCTTTCACGGGTCTTTTCCAAGATTTGGCGCATGGTGAATATCTGGTCGGTTTTTGATTTTCCAGGTCTAAAGCCACACTGATAAGGTCCAATCAGTTTGTTGACGGTGGGCTTTAATCTCTCACACAATACACTCGATCCACGATCCGTGGGCTAATCCCACGGTAGTTGGCGCAGATTGTGGGGTCTCCTTTTTAATGCATTGGGCATAGCACACTTAAATTCCAATCGTTGCACTAAGGGGTATTTGATGCAAAAAACCGGTCATAAGTGGTTTTACTAAACTTCAATAACCGCTCTAACCTGCGCACCCCTCCGCCGCCCGCTTTTTACCTCGCTCTCGCCACGGATCCAGTCGGAACCCAATCATTGAGTGTAACGCGTGTCTCTGTTCTCGGCGTTCTCGATTATTTACATAATTTCCCTTGGTTGATACGGTTGCATGTGGAGATTTACTTGGAAATTCTTTATTGAATATGGAAGTAAGAGGTATGTACTTATGATTAAGACATATAACAGTCAATTTATTCTTAAATTTAAGCATTTATACTAATGTTGTTAGTTGAGAGCAGGAGTGCAAGCCGAGTAGAAAATCGTTCGCCTGTCTGTTGTGATTGCAGCTTCTCGACGTCGAAACTTCCTTTTGTTTGGTGGCGTGCGTTTTTTGCTGCACGGAGGCGGGTGCGAATCTTAGCTGCAACAAGATAGTGGTCCGAGTCAATGTTAGCACCTCGGAGCGCACGCACATCTAAAACACTAGAAACGTGTCTTCCGTCTATCACAACATAATCGATCTGGTTGGTAGTTTTTCGATCCGGGGACAGCCAGGTAGCTTGATGAATCTTCTTATGCTGGAATCTAGTACTACATATAACCATATTTCGGGCCCCGGCGAAGTCGATCAGCCTCAACCCATTTGGGAATGTTTCTTCGTGGAGGCTGAATTTACCGACCGTAGTGCCGAAGATACTTTCTTTGCCCACTCTGGCGTTGAAGTCGCCAAGCACGATTTTGACATCGTGGCGGGGCAGCCCTCATAAGTGCGCTCCAAGCACTCATAAAAGGCATCTTTGGTCAGATCGTCCTTCTCTTCCGTCGGGGCGTGGGCGCAAATCAGCGCTGTGTTGAATAACCTCGCTTTGATTCGGATTGTGGCTAGACGTTCATTCACCGGAGTGAATGATAGTACTCGGCGACGGAGTCTCTTTCCCACCACGAATCCTACACCAAACTTGCGCTCCTTTATATGGCCACTGTAGTAAATATCACAAGGACCTACTCGTCTCTATCCTTGTCCCGTCCATCGCATTTCTTGGACGGCGGTGATGCCAGCCTTTATTTTTACGAGGACATCAACCAGCTGGACAGCGGCACCTTCCCAATTAAGGGACCGGACATTCCAAGTGCATGCCTTCAATTCGTAGTCCTTATTTCGTTTGCCATGGTCGTCATCAAAAGGGGGGTCACTCATCCGAGGCTGATTGCTAATTTTCATTGGTAAGATTTTTTACGTAGCGGGTCCCAAACCCAGCGCACAACCCTGCGGAGAGGATGTTTCGCCTTCTCGCTTTAGCTCGCCTTCAAACGAATGTTCTTAGGCTACCCAGAGGAAACTTGGTCAAAGACCGGAAGTAGTGAGCTGCTTGAGTCATATGTAAAAGAATCGTTTCTGGCCACTCCCAAGTGAATGGCGATCAGAGAACTTTCCTCACTTGCGTGAACTTCTACATATGACTCCATAAGCTTTGTGTTTAATGAATGAATGAATAAAAACAGGTGCAATCTCGCCCTCGACTCCATATATATTGCCAGAACCCAGCTCTTTCTTACTTTTCTTCGTTACTTTGGAAACCTAATTATTAAAAGTGCTGACTTTGGCAGCGCTCTCATTGATCCATATTATTTATATAAGTAAGTGGTTTCAAGCCTGGCTTACTATACTCCAGTTCTGAACAATAACGGGTATAGACGTGTAGTTTTCAATGAAGCAATACTTTTTTGGGAACAACGAGCAACTTTATGACCCATCGAGCGTTGCGTTGTGTTCAGTCGACATAACCTTAACGACCATAAAAACCGTTTCACATTTGGTAACATTTGGATTTTCACAAGGAAATTTTGTTCGTCGATAAAACTCTCTTTTGAGTGAGGGGTGCGTTAATAATCAAAATTTCGACTGCTGATAATCTACAAGCCATTTTTGAGATGCCGTTACATCTTTAAAAAGACACTGTTTGAAGTGTTCAATGGCCAGCGGGAATCATTGGTTCAGGTTTGTTAAAAATGAAGCCGGTTATAATGTGATAGTCAATGGTGAACACTATAGAGCCATGATTAATAGTTCTTTCGTGCATGAATTGGATGATATGGATCACCTTTGGATCCAAAAAGCCGGCGCTACATGACATATAGTCAGCTGCCACTTAACGTAAAGTAGGCTGCCGCTTAACGTAAAGTAAAAACTCGCCTCTGGCCCAAGGGAGACCGTTGCCGTTCCCTTTGTTTACAGTGACGGCCTTACTCCCTGGTAGTAGCCATATAGCGGCGGTAGAGCTGCTATCTTCTCTTTCATTTTATATTCCTCGCTTATGATGATTAACTCGTAGACTTTCTTCATCACCATTTGCGTCAGCAGCCTTGCATCTATACATATTGACCTGTAGAATATTCATCTGTTTTGATAGTTCTTATATACCGTATATTTTGCGGATCCGGGATATGGTTGACTTTCATATTTAGCCTCTTCAAAAAGGTAGCATGAGCGAGCTTGGTACACTCTTTTAATTTGTGGCCTGGATGGCCGCAGTTGCAGATTCTTGAAGGGTGTTCTGATTGCCTTGCAGAATCTGGCTTTGTAGACTGCCCCTTCTTCAGTTCTAATAAAAGGGCCTGGTTCTTATTTTGGGGGGAACTTAACCTCGGCCTCTTTAAGATTTACCTTGGACTTAAGGACTTCGGCGTAGCTATTATCTTCTGCTAGGTTTCTGATCACGGCCTTTCAATGTCGTTTAGGCCTATTATTTGCGCTCTGACTTGGATTCCATCCCTTCCTTGTTATCTCTCGTTTACTTCTTCCACCGTTCCTTTATTTGCGTTGGTCTTCTTTGCTTTTTTAGTCAAGACTTTTTATTCCACTGCCCATCGTTTTCGTTTCACATCTAGGAACCGAGGTTATTGCTGATATATGGTCTCAAATGCTTCAAAAAGTGGTCGAAAATAGAGCCTTTTGTCTGAAATTTATTTTAGCCAGTCGCTGTCATTTGTTAAATTCTAAATTCTTCCCCATTATATTAAATTATATGCGTTTTATTTCTTATTGCCTAAGAAATGCTTAATTATATCAGTTGGCTGTGGTTTAGGAACTCTTAAACAAAATAATTTACAGTAACTCAATCTAAAATTTCTAATGGATTAAGACTTTGATATAATTGCACAGGCTGTCCAGTTCGTAGAAAAGTGCTCAAAACTGAATTGTCTTTGAGGAAGAGCTTAGTTGCACAACACTAACCGTATAATACGAAGGTTGTACCTACTAAAGCTTGCAGAAGTTTCTCTTCTTGGAAGGGTAGAAGTCTTCAAACAATAGCATATCTTGGAAAGAGTACGCTCCTGCTCCTTAGACAACCTGAAGCACAGCCACTGAGTGTCCCACTCATAACCCGGCAAGAGCATTTGCACATATTGTATAATTAATTGTAGATAAGTGGTTTACATGAATGATGCCAGCGCATATACAATTACTTACTATGTAAGCCATATTTACCGTTATTTGCGCTTGACTTTAGTAGAGAAGGCTAGAAGGAAGAGAGCACAGCTCGTTAGCTTGCTTGCGACTCCAAGAAATTGGTGAATGCTATAGCCTGGTATGAGTGAGCGCAGGAAGGGAATAAGCGAAGTCAGCGCTACAAACACACACATATATATGTTATGCATGTATTTGTGCATGTGAATACGCCTGTTGGTATGTAAATTTTGTGCGCTGATTGTGATAATCTCTTTGTCAGTCAAATCGTTTAATTTCACAAACATTTTCTTATGTTGAGCGACAAGTGAGTGTTACTGTGTGAGTTTGGGTACATATCTGTGTGCATGTGTGACTGTTTTGTCGGTGTATGTGTGAAAGGTCTTAATGTAAATAAAGGGAGCTGTAGTGGTGGCGCGAGCAGCGGCGGAATGTTGATCTCTTAATTTCAACCCTGCTATGGAATATGTTAACACCCAAACACACACATACATACACACAAACCTGGTGGATGCTTGCAAGCATGAGTTCATTGCGAGCATAATACGCTCGGTATTTTGCATTTGGCAAATTGCATTCTGACTGTCGGAGCTGTGTTGATTGCGGCAACACTTTGTGCGCCGGCAAAACCAGCAACGAACGAACAAAAAAAGAATAATAAAGAAGATGAAAACAAAAACAACACTGCAGTGACGGCAGCCAGCGCGCTTAAAGCCATATGTTCGCCGGCATGCAAAGTTGGGGCCCAACTACCAACACACGCACCAATCCACATACACACAGACACACACACATTGCTATTGCAGCAAACATGCAGAATGTCATGTAAAAGTTTTAATCACCAAACCGAAAATGTTGGTGCCATACTTTTCACTAACAGCAGCGACCTCGCCCAGGTCCGAGGTATTCGTGCGCGGCTTTTGTTGCGTTGGCCATGCGGTGCGGTTGCGGTGCGGTGCTGCAGCACACGCTTTCAACCACGGCCAGCGCTGCTGCTGCTCAGCGTTGTATAAAATTAATTTACTTATAAAATTTACATTTTGATTGGTTTCCAACACACCAAAAACCAAGAACAACCATAAAAAAGCACATAATTTAAATGCAAGTGTAAATAAGAACAAAAACAACATGAAATGTCCGTGTACACCGTGGCTTTGGCTTAATATTGTCGTATTAAATTCTGTTTTGCGGCTGTTTGGGAAATTGACGACAATTTTACAACTTTATCTTTGCGTATTGTTTGCTTGGTTTGCTTTGCGCAAAATGAATATTCATCACCGGCCGCAGCAGCGCAACCATCCATCATGCAACCAAATAGACACCACCTTTTCACTTTCACGGCTTTTTTGTTGAGTTGTTTTGCCACACGTTTTATTTGCTTTTGTTTGCTCCGCTCCATTTTCTGCTGTTTGCTGTATAAATTTAGAGCATTTACAGCTATGATATGCTGTTGCTTTTGTTTTTGTGCGCGTATGCACAATGTGATTTAAATGGCCGACCTGCTCTAATTCAATTGTGGAACAGATATTTTGGCAAAGTTCATACATAACGGTTGAAAAATTGTTAAAAAATTTCGAAACTTCCTGAGTGTAATTTCACACACTCTCTTTATTGGTAGCGACTGCGTTGTTAGTTCAACTCTATTCGTGGGGAATTTCTAATTTAAAGAATTTATGCTGTCGTCATTTTCATTGACCAATTAGCTAGCTCTTCTTTTTTATTGGCTTAGACCGCTTAGGTGGTTATAGCCGAGTTTACAACAGCGCGCTAGTCGTTTCTTTTTTTTTGCAATGTGGCGCCAATTGGAGATTCCTAGTGTAGCCAGGTCCTTCTCCACCTAGTCTTTCTAACAGAGTGAAAATCATCTTCTTTCTCTCCTTCCCCCGTCGAGTATTGCTTCGAATACTCAAAGAGCTGGAGTATTTTCATCGATACGAGCGACATCAAACTAGTCAGACTGTGACATTGACTGCGGTATTTGCCCTGCCATAAAACATCCGCAGAAATCTCACATTCTCTCGAAATCTCATAACGCCAACTCATCAGATGTGGTCATCGTCCATGCCTCTGCACCATATAGCTGGACGGGACGGCGATGATGAAAGAGTTTGTAGTAGCACCTGAGTTATTCTGTTGTTGGTGTTAATACTGGTTCCAAGATAGACGATATTATCTACGATTTCGAAATTATGACTGTCAAAAGTGTGAGCCAAGTCGCGAGTGCGACGACTATTTGTTTCGTTTTGCCCTCGTTCTTTGTCTAACCTGAAGAAAGCAAAGCTAAAGGCGCGGTTGTTGAGGTCAATGATATAAAGGATTGTAGCTGCTTGAATAAGCTTGCAGCTCGAACTACTTACTCCAGCAGTAGATTGACGAAGTCGCATGATAGGGAGTCGCCCTGTCTGAAACATCATTTGGTAACGAACGGCTTGGAGAGGTCCTTCCCGATTCTGATGAAGCTTTTGGTGCTAACATATATAATATATATATTTTATGCGGTTCCCGTCGTTTACTTTTGTGTGATTAAGTATAGTTTACAACTTTCGACGTCGATTATCTCAGCAGCGGTGCAATGATGAACTTAATTCACTTATTGGTGATGAAGTTCCAACAAGGACCAGTGTCCATCGATGGCTTAGTGAATCCACTCGAGGTAGTAGATCACTTCATGACGACTTTCGTAAAGATCGTCTAATTGAGTTGTTGTTCCGGAAACTTTTGACATTGTTCACAAACTGAAATTGTAAGATCGTCATGTGATTTATTGTGATATTGAGACAACTGTATGCATTAGTGAGATCATTATACGTTCAATATGCGTGAACATTTGATTGTAAAAAAAATGCGCCCATGTTTGATCCCTCACATTTTGTCGATCAGTCCAAAAAAAACGGCACGTGTCGATTGGTCGGGAGAAATGTTAAAAAAATACGATAAAGATACTCCGAAATTCGTAATTGGCAACGTGACAGGTGATGATGAATGAGCCGAATCCAACAAAAACAGTTCGCGCACAAAGCACTTCCAAACAAACCGTTTTTTGGAAAAACTGGATATGTCGCAACCACAGCACTAGAACAACGCAGAACAATAAATTCTGAATGGGAACAGGAAAACCAACAGCCGAATCCCTTCTCATCACGACAATGATAGCTCTCACACAACGACTCAAACAATTGCGTTTTTGAGCACTCAAAACAATGATTTGCGGAGTCATCTGCCGTATGGTCCTGACTAGGCACTGAATGACTTCTTTTTGTTTCCGTTCGTACAATACAAACTATTTGGAGATATGTACTTCAATCAGAGTGACAAAAGTGCTCCGACAATTGGCTCAAACACATGCAAAAGTGTTTAGATCTTAATGAAGAATATTTGTGAAACATTAAAGCGATTTTCGATGATTAGTATTTGTGTGGTTTTCTCAAATCCCGAAATATAAAAGGCAACCTTATTATAAATATCATGTGAAAATCAGTTTTCATTCGTTTGACCACAACTGCCAGTTAATATGACTCGATAAATACCATATTTCTCGACTAAAATAACAGTTGATGTTCCGTCTATAAAACAATGTTGAATTATGAGTATGAGTAGTGTGAAATGTTGATAAATGCTTTTTGGGCATATTTCGATGACCGCATAAATAGATGACTTTCGAAAAAGATATACTAGTAATTATTAAAAAAATATGTACAAATATACCTATCCTTAAAGTTCTTAAGCAATTTATGCAGTCGTTTTTTTTCAGCTTCTAAAAATCGCCCTTCTAGGCTGTCATATTAGATATGGTTCTCAAAGTAAGACAGACAGTAAGGCGGGTTTATGAAAAGCACTTGAAGTGACGAAAATGAAAAAGAGGAAAATTATGCGTGGAATGATTCGTTGCGAAGGATAGCGCAAAAATTAGATCTTGGATGATCCTAAATCGATGCATGGAAAGACACAATAGTCAACTGGTAAAGTTATGTCGACTATATGTGGAAGAAATATAGAATAATTTTCATAAATTCCCTTGGAAAGTAAATATTTACCAATCTGACTGCAATATTACAAAAAAAAAAAACATCGGCGATTATTTGAAGAAGAAATGTCTATTTCATCCAGATAATAAACTTCATTTCAAAGTAAGAGAAATTGTAAAGACTTGTATTGGTATTGTTGAAGATATGTAACTAATTTGATTCTCTTGGCTTATAAATACTTTCCTAATAATTCTTTATTCTTATACTAAGTATATGCCTATGCATTCAAAATATTTACCCATAAAAGGTCTGCCGCAAAAGAAACAGGACTGTTAAAAAAAAACAAAAAAGAATTTATGTTTTTCAAAAGTTATATTTTTTTATTCAAAGTAGTTTCCTTGTGCTTCGATAAAGCGTTTAGCCCGGTCGATTAGCATTTCAAATGAGTGTTTAAGGTATTTTTTTGGATATTCTTGAAAATATCGGTTATCGCCTTTTGGATAGCTGAAATGTCCTGAAACCAGTGTCCTTGCAGGGTATGTAAAAATCACAGGGTGCCAGATCAGGTGAGTAGGGTGAGTGATTAATGGTTAATATGGAGTTTTCTGCCAAAAAATCAGTGACAAGCGTCGACCGATGACACGGCGCATTAATGTGCAGCAGGCGCCAGAACCCTGCGTCACGGTATTGCGGTCGAGCACGACGAACGCGTGACAAAAGACGCTTCATAATACCAAGGTAAAACACAGCATTAATCGTTTGGCCAGGTGTGACAAACTCTCGTTGTATAATACCCTCGGAATCGTAAAAACAAATCAGCATTGTCTTTATTTGGACTTCTGAAGACGACCGACTTCTGATCGTCACAGAGGTCCTCAGGACCTTCTTGGAATCGCTAAAAAAAACTCATGCACATTACTACGGGATAGGCACTGATCACCATAAACTTTTTTCATCATTTGAAATGTTTCAGTAAACGTTTTCCCAAGTTTAAAACAAAATTTAATATTTGCTCTTTGTTCAAAATGCATTTTACGACCGATGACCAAACGCTGCTGTCACTTTTTGATCGATAACATCGATTGTAGTTATCCAATTGTCTTAAAATTTTTACGAAATGTCAACAAGAGATCAAACTTTTTACTTCATATACCCACCAATAGGTGGCGCCACCAGAAACAGTTATATTTAAAAAGTTCTGTTTCTTTTGCGACACACCTTGTACCTTAAAAAATTTGTAATGTTTCAATGAGCTTATTTTCGTTTTTCTTTCCTTATTTCTACAACTTACTCTCCTGCAGTCAGTTGGGTTTAAGTGCCACCTCAAGCAATCTGCAATCGCTTTAAATATAAGCTTAATGCGCGGTTAGTCAGTTTGTAAGAGCATACCATATTTAAGGTGTTGCCAAAAGGAAAACAAATAAATATATTTGGGTAGAATCAGCATGCTCCTGATTAAGAATGGAAGGCGAAGGCAAATGAAATCCTTGGAAAATGCGAAATATTGCTACACATATGAGCCGTCTTAAGTGTTCGGCGTGCAAGTTGCCACTCTCTATTTATGTGTATGTACTGTTGTTAGGGTGGATCTTATTGAAGTGAGCATGTTTACCTTATTTGATTTACTTTTCAAAATGTTATATTTGGAAATAAGATTCTGTTCCAACAAAGTTAAAACTCCGAGTTCAAAGAGATCCCAGTGCCGCAGGAACTGAGTTCAGTTTCAATTATCAAACCAATAAGGCAAAAAAAGTTGCTCTTCTAAGTGTAGTTCAGGCCTCACTTTTACTTTATTTTTGTTATGAAAATACTTATCATAAAAGAGTTCGAGTTATTTTAAACATGTCTACAATACAGTTGCTTTCACATTATTTTTATACTCTCGCAACAAGTTGCTAAGGAGAGTATTATAGTTTTGTTCACATAACGGTTGTTTGTAAGTCCTAAAACTAAAAGAGTCAGATATGGGGTTATATATACCAAAGTGATCAGGGTGACGAGTAGAGTTGAAATCTGGATACCGTCTGTCCGTCCGTCTGTCCGTCTGTCCGTCCGTCCGTCCGTCCGTCCGTGCAAGCTGTAACTTGAGTAAAATTGAGATATCATGATGAAACTTGGTACACGTATTCCCTTGGCTCCATAAGAAGGTTAAGTTCGAAGATGGGCAAAATCGGCCCACTGCCACGCCCACAAAATGGCGAAACCGAAAACCTATAAAGTGTCATAACTAAGCCATAAATAAAGATATTAAAGTGAAATTTGGCACAAAGGATCGCATTAGGAGGGGCATATTTGGACGAAATTTTTTTGGAAAAGTGGGCGTGGCCCCGCCCCCTACTAAGTTTTTTGTACATATCTCGGAAACTACTATAGCTATGTCAACCAAACTCTACAGAGTCGTTTCCTTCAGGCATTTCCATATACAGTTCAAAGGTTATGTTGAAAATCACTAAAAGTGCGTTAACCGACTAACAAAAAACGTCAGAAACACTAAATTTTACGGAAGAAATGGCAGAAAGAAGCTGCACCCAGGCTTTTTTTAAAAATTGAAAATGGGCGTGGCCTCGCCCACTTATGGACCAAAAACCATATCTCAGGAACTACTAGACCGATTTCAATGAAATTCGGTGTATAATATTTTCTCAACATCCTGATGACATGTAAGAAATATGGGTGAAATCGGTTCACAACTATGCCTTCTTCCAATATAACGCTATTTTAAATTCCATCTGATGCCTTCTCTGTATAATATATACATTAGGAACCAATGATGATAGCGGAATAAAACTTTACAGAAATATGGTATTTGAGCTGAGGTAACCCTTGTGGAAAAATTGTCGTGATCGGACTAAAACTTTTCAAGGTCCCTGATATCAAACACGAAGAACTCAGTGCCTAACCTAACATAACCTAATTTTTCACCGAAAATATCGGTAAATCTCTCAGACATTTTCATGTAATTCAGAGGTCATCATTTTTATACTCTCGCAAAAAAGTTGCTAATAACAGTATCTCGATTATCACTTTATCATGCGAGAGTATAAAATGTTCGGTGACACCCGAACTTAGCTTTTCCTTACTTGTTTTCCAACCAGTTTCTTCAATGGGGATAGCCCTACAAAAACAGTTAGCGCGTGCCCAAGTATGAAGAGTCGGCAAATAATTTATGATTTCAATGTTCCCATCCTAGAGATCCTGTTAACAAAATTGAATATGTGCGGCCAGATCTTCTTAATGAATGCTTATGCCTTTAGAATGGTTTCACATTTTCAAGATTGCCCACTTAGGTTGTTGTATGTATTAGTAAAAAAGGCGAAGAATTGTGGCGCAATTCTTCGTAGGCACATAAAGTTTGAAATATTTTATTTTAATATCAACCAAATTTTTATAGTGAGAGAAAAAGGCAGTTATGTATTATAAATTAAAACAAACTGTCACCGATTCCTTAAAAATCGAAGTGAAAATATAAAATTATGGAATAAATAAAAAGGAAACATTTTCCAAATTTTGACATACTCTTTCATCGACAATTGATTAGGAAATATAATAGTTTTTGTAAAAACTATATCACAAGCATTAAAATTCACAGCCAAAATGCTACGGAAAGTTGTTATTGTAACCGGTGTTAAAACTAGATAAAGGCCATGGCACAGTCCGCCTTTAGAAAATAACTTATGCTCTGCTAAACCAAGTTGAACCAAATTAAGTGTAAAGCATTCTGACATTCTTATATTTCAGTTTAAAAATGAATGAAATTGGAGAAAACACACGCCTACTGCCCACAAAACATAATTTTAAATTCGGTCTGATTTGTCCATTTTACAAAATAAAAATCAAGCTCTGATAAAAATATTTGTAACTTATAATTTATAATATTGAAGAAGGACTCATGACTTAAAATTTTTCAAACCGGACCATATTTTAAAAGTCCCTAGATAATAAATATGCTAAGCTTAGTGCCTTTGGCTGTCTTTACTTTATCGATTTTCGATAATCTGTGATTTAGTCCATGAGATATATAATATTATTCAAATTCATAGAGGCAATTTGTTTGAAAAAAATGGTCAAAATCGGGTCACTACTTCTTCTATATCTTTTATAGATAACATAAAGAAATTCGAACTTCCGGTTGACTTCATAATACATGTTTCGTGTATATATAGTATATGTGAATTATTTTAATGATTAGTGAATAAAGTAGGTATCTTTTTCTGAAAGCGGTATATATTTCTGCCCGAAATATATAAAATCGTGTGAATACTTCTCCTAGCGCCCTTATAAGTAATTCATATAGCGATTTTCAAATATCCGGTTAAATTTACTTCTTAATAATTGTATGCTATGTAAATTAACCTCAGAAAAGTAGCAACTTTTTCTAATAATTTTATTACGCAATATCAAAAATTAATAAATTTGGGTCAGTACTGCTGACGAATATCTAACTTCCGTATATACATACTGTGCCTAAAAAATAAGGAGGATTATTTTTTTTTAGGTTGGTAGTACTGTCAGTCATATTTATGTCAAATTTCATGTCAAAATATTCATTAGTGTTTGAGATACGTGTCGTTTTGTGAGCTGCTAAAAGTGAATTTTTCGTTTTTTGCGATGTCGAAATTTGTTGAGCAAAGAATTTGCATTAAATTTTGCTTACGGAATCAATTTTCTACTGCGGATACGTTGAGGATGGTGCAGAAAGCTTTTGGTGATGAGGCTATGTCTAAAAAAATGTTTACAAGTGGTATAGTGAGTTCCAAGCCGGCCGTGAACGTGTCGAAGGCGAAGAGCGTTCAGGGCGACCATCTACCTCAACCGACGAAGCTCACGTTCAACAAATCAAAGATTTGGTGTTGAAAAACCGTCGATTAACAATTAGAGACCTTGCTGATGAAGTTGGCATACAGAAAGGCTCAGCCAATACCATTTTGAAGGATGTTTGGGCCTCAAGCGCGTCAAATCTCGACTGGTACCGAAAACATTGAATTTTTTGGAATAAAGGCGTCGCGTTGAAGTGTGTGAAACGATGCTTTCCGACTACCAGGGTGTCATGAAACGCATTATAACTGGTGATGAGACTTGGATCTATGCCTACGACCCCGAAACAGCCGATCAATCGAGCGAATATCGTGCCAAAAGAGAGCCGAGACCAAAAAAATCGCGCCAAAGTCGCTCAAAAATCAAGGTCATGTTGACTGTTTTCTTCGATTATCGTGGTGTTGTGCATTATGAATTCCTTCCAACCGGTCAAACAGTCAACAAGGAATGTTATTTGAACGCTACGCGTCGTTTGCGTAACGCTATCCGCCTAAAAAAGCCGGAAATGTGGAAAGACAATTCTTGGTTTTTACACCACGATAATGCACCATCCCATAGTGCCCTCGTAATTTGTGATAATTTCGCCAAAAACTCAACCCATATCGTTCCGCAACCATCGTATTCACCTGATCTGGCGCCGTATAAATAAAGAACTTTCAAAATAAATACAATGTCACCTTATTTTTTAGGCATGTGTTAATATGTAAGATATCTTAGCAAAACGGGGTATACGTATATTAATCGGTATACTATAGTTTAGTGCCGAAAATGTGTCAAATTGGTCAACGAATTACCCATTAGCTTTCATATAATATATACATATAGACGATTTTCGTCGTTCTAGCGGACATTATACCGAATTTGTCATGCAGTGTGTGTGTATTGTGACGACAGATATTAAGTGGACTAGTTTTTTTCGTAGTACTATGGACTACTTATTTTAAAATTCTTAATTTATTCTTCAAAATCTATGTCGTTCCCATCAAAGTAGTCCCCTTTTGACCCAATACACTTGTGCCAATTTGTTTCTAATCCTCGAAAGATTACATAAAGTCAATAGCCTTCAATGAGCGTTGCGATTCACGTTTATTGTCTTCAATTGTCTTATAACGGTGCCGTCGGAACAATCGTTTGAGTTTGCTGAACAAACAGAATTCACATGAAGCTAAATCAGGCGAATATGGTAGTAGCGGCACGATATTGGTTGAAAATATGGCGAAAAACTCACGAAGAATCAACGCCGTATGCGATGGTGAATTATCGTGGAGTAAAACCAAGACTTATCGGCCCATAATTCCGGCTTATTTTTTACGAATAACTTCGCGCAAACGATGCATAACACTCAAATAGTATTCTTTGTTGACAGTTTGGCCGGTCGGAAGGAATTCTGAGTGCAGCTAACCTCGATAATCGAAGAAAACTTGATTTTTGACCTGCTTTGACGTGTTTTTTTGTCTTCGGCTCAGCTTTGCCACTATAATCAGCCGATCGAACATCTGCTTCCAGATCGTAAGCGTAGATCCATGATTCATTGCCAGTTATAATACGTTTCATAACATTCGGGTAGTCGGAAGGCATTGTTTCACAGGCGTCAACGCGACGCTCTTTTTGGAGAAAATTTTGTGATTTTGGAACCAATCAAGCTTTCACTTTTCTTAAGCTCAAATGATCCTTAAAATGGGTTTTGACCGATCCTTCCGATATTCTAATGATGCCAGTAAGATCTCTGACTGTTAATTTCGATTCTCATGTACTAATTCCTTTATTTTATTGACGTGATGATCATCACTTAATGTTCATGGCCGCCTTGGACGTGGTTCGTCGTCAACGCGTTCTCGACTCTCTTTGAATATTCAATCAAAAACACTTGCTCGCGACAAACAGGCCTTTTCCAACATTTTCTGAACGTTTTGGCACCAGAAATTTTATTCTACTCACAAAATTTGATGGAACTTCTTTGTTGAATAATTTAACTTATCGTAAAAATCGCCGAATGCATTTTATGTAGTTCAGGGAGACAAGCGTATACTTAACGCTAATAATAATTTTAATGCAACATTTGGCACAGATGTTACTGACAGTCATACCAACCTAGAAAAAAACTATTTCCACGCGTAGGTTTCTAAGCGAGGTTTATGTTAAAAAGTCTTACTATTTTTTGTCCAAAGTATATGACCACATAATTTATATGGTTTATCTTAGACTGACATCCCCAATTCTACATCATCAATATATAGAATCTGGCCAGTTCGTTTATTTTTCGGTTATTTATCGCTGACAGGAAGTAAAATAAAAGACTTAGTGAGTCTATGTCCTCCAAATTAATTTAATAATGTTGGTTACATTTCAAAATTTCGTTTAATAATTAATATCGAAGTCTTTTACAACATTTTTTAATATCAGGTTTCGCAACTTGTGCAAATTTCAAGTCCATCACTTTAACCGTATCTGACAAAATTTCCTTACCGTCTCTGAATCCTGCACACTAAGTTTGAAAATTCCAACAAATACGTTTTTGTCTCTGAAATTGCTTGAAATTCACTCAAAATTTTCAGTTAATAATTGTTTCATAAACTTTGAAAATATGTTTCGAGCATCCCTAATATACCCGTCAGTGTTGTGCCACCTTTGTGTAATATAATCAGAGCATAAGTAAGCGAAATTGTGCAGCATACCTGCAGGCGCACAACTGAAGGTAACACATGAACACACATATACATATTTCAGCGCTCGGACGCAGATTTCGCAACAGATCCACTCTTGAGAAATTACGATTGCCACGGCCAAGATGCAGAAGCACACACATACTATATACCATATGCAGAGAGATAAAGACATATTTACGTAGAAGTAAATATATGTATGTGAGTGCAACAAATTCATGGTGATTGTTGTGAAGCGCCGGCTTCGGCGAGATTTTCGCTGATTGCTGGTGCAATTTTTGGCGCTCGAACAACTTGACTGCCAGATCCAGCGGCAACCGTCGAATTGTGGCGAAATTTTCGAAGTTGCATTCACAACAGCACGACGCTTGCCGCCGCGGTACACATACCTTCCCGGCTGCGGGGATATTTGTACATATGTAAGTGTCTGTTGGTGCGTTGCGTGTGTGTGAGACTCTTGCGGCTGACTTGGCTGACGTAGTGTTTATCACCTTTGCCACACACACATGTGCATTTATTTATTTATTTCAGCTGGGCGCTTTGTTCTCGCCAGAATTTTATCAGCGCTCGCAAGGTACGGCACATATGCGTATACTATATGTGTGTATGTATGTGTGTTTGTACCGGTAAGTAGGTCGGTCTCAGTTTCACATGCAGATGATTGTATATACATAAGTATGCTAAATTTGCTTACGTGGTTGATGTTGCAAGCAGTGCTTGCATTGCCTTTGTCTTTCATGTTGTTGTTGCACCACCCACAACTTCACTTGCCACAAGCTGCTGTTATTCAGCTCTTATTTATAAGGATAATCGTATCATCAGCAATAAATTGTTCAACGGTAACACTGACGATAAAATCTAAGAAACGCAAGTTACAGCTGTTACGAGGGTCAGCTGAAGAGTAATGTGTTCATTGATGAAAACATTTATGTAGTTAAAAATACCATTTTTATTATTTGATTAGGAGAAGAGGTGCAGTGAGCTTTTTCTGGGGCGGATCGAAGTTAAGACAGAGAGCTTTTACAGGTCATCCCACCATCAATGTAGCAGTGGTTGTACTGCTCTGAAGTATAGCTTTCTTTAAGAGGTATGCATGCCCTTTGAGAGTCTTGTGCGCTAAAAACTCGTCAATCATTTCTTATTATTTAGAATGATAACAAGCTTCGACTTATCGAGACTTCGAGCTTTGATTTATAAGTCATGTGTGAACGGTCACAGCGGAATCACCATAAATTACAAGTTGCACTCGCCGATGAGTTTGCTAAAGAGGCTAGTCTTACTCAAATTCCATCCGATTGGCAGCGAGTCGGTTTTCCCAAGTCTTTCTTGTGTTTTATCGCAGGACCTATGTACTTCCAGTGAGTTCGGCAAGCGCTGTTCAAGAACAAGAATTAATGCGACGGTAAGATTCCTTCGGCCCAGAAAGAACCATAAGAAGTCCTCCGAACTACCTGCTCCTTGCAAAGTCAATCCCGCCAAAACTGTAGGGATTATGTCTGGAGAATGCTTAGTAGATTTTCATGTGCTACGGCTAAATATTTCGTTAGATGCTTTTTGACATAGTTGTATGGAGAAAGATGAGATGGAATCGTCTTGTTACTTTACTCACTATTGGCCGGCTTTTCCAGGTTGAGATTGAAATATCTCGGTAGACATTTGGTCAAGCGACTAGTATCGATATTAACCGTCTTAGAAAATTCGTAGTGTGCTCAAAACGCTTCGTCGATATCTGAGGAACTGCTGATCCACTTTCAGGAGTTCAGGAGGGTAGAACAAAGAACATTTTTCCGAGTGTGATCCATCGATTAGGATCAACTTTTCTACCTACACTACAGGGTTTGTTCGGAAAGTAATAGGGCTGACTTTCTTCCGCCGCGTCTGTACTTCGTAGCGTGCGCGCACCGATTGGATTCTGTAGACGGAGTTCCTAGATAACAAACGAGCGGCTGGTCAGTTGTCTCCGAACACCTTGCGTGACGTGTTTCTGTGAGTGGTGCAAGCCGAAAATCCAGCATTCGTTAGAGCAGAGGTAATCTATTAAATTCTGTGTGAAACTCTTTAAATCTGCGACAGAGACGTTTGATATGATCAAGCAGGCTTACCCAGATGTTGCTTTAGCAAGAAGAAATCCAAAGTGGAAACGATGTTCTTTGTCTTTTTTGACATCAAAGGCATCGTCCATCATGAATTTGTTCCACCTGGACAGACCGTCAACGCCAAGTTGTACGTGGAAGTCCTCAAGAGACTCAAACGAAGGGTCAATCGGGTCCGAAAAGACATCGCAGCCGATTGGAAGTTGTACTGTGACAACGCCCCGGCTCACACCGCCTTTCTTGTAAACAGCTACCTAACCAAGGCCGGCATCCCAACGTTTCCGCAGCCGCCCTACAGCACAGATGTGGTTCCCAGGTCTTTTTTTAGTTTTCTTGCCTGAAAAGGCTGGTGAAAGGCAAGCATTTTGAGACGACAGATGGGATTCAAGCAGCACGCACCTCGGCTTTCAAGGCTATTCCGGAGAATGCCTTCCGTGACGTCTTCAATGATTGAAAATCGCGCTGGCAGCGCTGCAGCGACGCAGAAGTAGTCTATTTTGAAAGTTTTTAAAGAATTGTAACGATTGGTTGAATAAAATTTTTTAAATCGACTCAGTCATATTACTTTCCGGACGAACCCTGTAAGCTATAGTTACCAGAATAAAAGTCCCTCACTTGCTTTTCCAGTTTCGTTCTTATGATATGCGCTCTCAAGTCAATCTACATGAAAGAAACTAGTATTTTCGGTAGAACGGGATGATGATTATAAAGAGTGAGTTCTTATATGGTTTTATTAAGATTTCTCGCTAGGTGGCCAAAAACACACAGCTTAAAGACGAGAGTTAAGTCAAATCCACTCAAAATATACTGATATGACTTTCCATGTGACTATGTTTTTAATATGGTTCAGTGATGCATTCACAGTGTTCCATAATTCTATAATGAGTATTTACTTCTCCAAAACGACATTTTACTGGCGCATAATGTAAAGTGATCCTCGTCGCTGATCAATCAATCAGATATCAGGTCCAGTACAAATTTATATTACGACTACTTTACTGTATACCAACAAAGGTAGAAGATCCACTGATCTCTAAAATGCTAAGCATGACGACAATAAGGTTCTTATGAATTCTGGGTAACATTTCCACGTTTATTTTTATGTAGAACCCCTATGAATTCTTATTTCGTTAGTATTAAATTAATAAACGGAAGATCACCAACCATATAAAGAAGGAAAGAGGTCTGGAGCAGTTCGAGTATTACGCGGAGTGCCAAAATATAAAAAAATTCAACAACAACGTTAAGTCTACATTTTTATATGGTTGCGAAACATTGAATCTCGTAGCCTCTGACATCCACAGCTGCAGATTTACTGAAATCGGTGTATTTGTCGCATTTTCTGGCCCCTCGCCGTCTCTAATATGGCCTTATGTTCGCACATACATACATAAATCAAACACGTTTTTGAGCCAAAATGAAACTCGAAACGCTATCCAAATGAATCCATAAGACAATCCACGAAGAGGCCTAATGGAGACTGAAGAAGGAGATCCAAAGAAGTTGGAGTCAAATTAAAAGGCTCATTGTCGTGATTTGCTCCTTCGTGAAACCATGGGATACAATATATACAAGAAGTATATAAGTGTGGATTCAAAGTAACTATGAATTATAAAGGTTATGTGAAAAGTTTTCAAAGTAGAAAATGAGAAAAGAAAGAAAAATAATACCTAAGCAATACTAAAAGAGTACTAAAGGATATATGTTACCCTCAAACAACGTTCACATTCATTCTCAGCTGCACACAGAACTCCGTTCTAATAAATATCATTCCATTCCATGCGAAAGTTCAGCCATTCAAATGTCCAGCATTTTGCGTTGACAACATTATCCCAGAAAGCTTGTGTATGACAAGCAAGTGAACATATTAAATTTCGTTGAGCCTCAAAACTCTGAATATACATTTAGTTATCCACTCTGCTCACTTCCCTACATGTCGCCCAGCATACTTTGATTTTTCAGCTCACGAATACATAATCAGCAAGCAGTATGTGGACATTGACATAAATGCCGGTAACTCATTATTGGAATGAAAAATGCCACTTCCTCTTCGCAAGAAAACCCCTTAGCCATAATTCAGGCTCCACTGAGACTACGCCAGTTCACATGCAAGAGCACACCGGTCGCCGGCTTGCTAAATTTTTAACGTCATTTGTATACATACACTCATACAAACGGGTACATACGAGTCGTGGACCGGCGCTTGGCTTTGCCCATTTGTCAGTCGGCTACTCATAGAAACCGGAAGTTTTTAGCTCGGCTCCCACAGAGTAGCCTAAAAAGTTTCCTACAAATTTCCAATTAACTTGTGTCCATAAAACAATTACAAATACAAATCCAGCGGAAAGGTTCTACGTGTATTTTCCATATGCCAACGCACACATACGCGATGTATTTTAGCTGATGGCAAGGGAATCGGCATACACTGTAAGGTTTTGTTTGTTGAAAATGAAACGAGTTCGTATTATTGGTATAAGGCATGTTAGGTTAGAAGATGGCTGATCTAGAGAGATCACATTTGCTCTGCTATATGTAGTCTTTTGTGGAGCCATAGAAAAGAAGAACTTCTGTACTCGAACTTATAAATTAGCAAGATGCTCAGTGGTCAATAAAAATTTGCACTGAGCATCTTCCATTCGTGCCAGTTCGGTGGATTATCTGAAAGTGTGAGCTCCCTAATGTTTTAACCTTGATCTCGTAATCGCGGGACAGTCAAGTAGGAAGTGTTGAGTTGTTTCAATCTGGTCTTCTTCCATACAGCTCCTGCAGATGCCGTCTGGTAAGGTTCCCACCCTTACAGCTTGAAGAGCAATGGGCCTGTTAAAACCCCCTAACTCGAGAGAGGCTAGTTTTAGTGAAGTATTAGAGATCACTAGATTCTTTGCGATCGATCTTGGGCCTGAAGGATTTTGCGCCAGCGAATGTACCCATGGTGGCCCAGTGTTGGCCAAGCTACCGAGATGCTCAGCAGTCTAGAGAGTCAGTTCTAGGCTGCCTTTGTTTGCTAGCTCATCAGTTTTATATTCCGCTGTTGCACCCATACTAGCCTTATTAGTATTCACTAATAACGACAATAATGGGTACTTTTACATGTATGTAATTTGCTAGAGAGATAGCTGTCAAAGTACAGTAAACTTGGACATTTGTCTAAACATTTGGAGGGACATGACTAACTAAAAAATCGGACAAATCAGAAATCCGTCTTATACGATCAATTTAAAAATGTATGGTGTAAGATGTGAAACAGTTATGTTATGAAAGCTTAGTCTGGAAAGCTAAAAAACCACACATAGATTTAGTAATACGGCAGTAGTAGCCATCCTTTAAATTGTCAGCGCTTGAGGCCAAACTCAATAGTTTTTGTGGCCTGACCGCTTGCAGTGTCTAATGCCATGGGACCTTCAAATGCTTAAAGAGTTTCTTTTACAAAGCGGGGCATGTACGCAAAAGATGCACCATTGTTGCTCCGTTATCTTCCTCTTGTCAGTCCTTTTTTGCAGGTGTGTGACTATCAAGCTGTAACCACTAAGCATTCCAACCATATTCCTACAGTATTTTCAAACGGATGCCAGTAGAAACTTCGTGTACTTCTGATGTTTCGCACGTGATTTTTGCGCTGGCTAGATGGTTGTATAGACTCATGAGTTTACCAATGTTGGTCGCTTTTCCGGATGACAATCGTACCTCACTTTACGAATCTTCTCCATTATCTCATTCCTGATGGCTTTGTGACTTGGCACCCAATAGAAGTTCCAGGCGTCCCTCTAAGCTGTTCACCTGCTTAACAAGACACTTTGGGCTGATATGCGAACCTTGTCTTGATTGCTGTTTGGTTGTCTACGTCTATATTACTGGCTGATCGGTTAAAGACTAGTTCTGCGACTATTCCTATAGCAGAAACCTTTGCTTGAAACACACTACTGAGGGCAGTTTAAAAAGCTGTCTTTTGTCTAATTCTCGGTAGTTTGTACTCGCACCAACCGTTGTGTATCAGTTAGAAGAATAGATATATTTTGTAGAAATTCCCATACAGCAGGTAAATGCAAACTAAGTATTTCAGGCTGAGATTGTGGAACCAACAGAAGGCGGTAAGAAAGGAGATCTCTCCTTCAAAAATATGGTAAAGCGGAATAGGCTGGAAAATGAGCTTGTTAATTGGTCATGTGATGTGACAAAGCATAGGCCACTAAAGGCGTAACAGTAAAGTGAGGTCGGAAATGTTTCAAAAAGCATTATAGAATTGGTGCTACTGCACTAAATAGTCAAAATTTGTCTACTTCAAGAAAATCATCCTAATAATTTGTTTCATATGAACTTTATGTTTGTGAATTACTTAGTCTCGTAGCTGTCAATGAACACCGTTTTTGATCAATTTTGCCAACTGGACGCGTCAAACATCAGATTTTATTTTACTTAATTTTAAAACTGAACTCACGATACGAGTATCTTTCTAATCAATTGATAAATAAAATGTTTTTGTCGAATATGCATATGTAAGTAAATATTTTTCTTTGCTTTCTGAATTTCTACGAAAAATAGCAATCGATTTTGCACTTTGCCAACGCTACTGTTTATTGAAAAGTTAAAAAAAGCATACCGTGTAATTTTTTTTTCAGTGTAATAATTCCCCTCAGGAAGCATGCAAAATCTGCCAATTTAAATAAGCATGTCTGCTTGTTTGTCTGTCCGCATGTGAGCGCTCACACAAACGTATACACTCAATATTTACGTATGCAAATGAACGAGTATTTACCCACTAACTGTTATACAAACGTTCACATGTAAATAATTGTTTTTGTATTTCCGATAGAAGTTCCGCACGCTACACCCCAACCATTGCATTGCTTGTGTTACAAGCCTTGGTAGTTATTTTTCACGGGCTGATCATATTTGCGCATTGTGTAGATAAATATACGCAAATACTCATACATACATTTGCGTTTACAGTGTCCTGAAGAATTGTAAACTGGTTGAGAACTAAATACGTTGTTCTATATAATCTAAAAACTCGCCAGATGGCGCTGGTGCCAAGATATTGAGATATCAATTTTATAGAGCCGTTTTTTGTGAATAAATAATTGTTGAACAAGGAATTTGTGTTTAGAAAGTAAAATACGTTTATATAATTTGGTCATGTCCCCGAAAAATTTAAATTTCTATTCTTTATTGGACATTGTCCAGTAAGAAGACCAACTATTGGGACAAAATTAACTTTGCTAAGGTCAAGTATTTCAGAAGATGCTTTTAAGTTTTACTAGGCTAAACGGACTTTGCAGTCGCATAGAAGCGAGCCGTCGACCTCCGCCTGATAACCGCACGTAATCTCCATTACTCCAGACCTAGAACGCAAAATGCCAAGGGAGATCCAACTCGTTCTCATTAGCTAAAGGCTTCTTAAGATTATCACAAATCGATTTTAATCTTTTTAAATTGGTTAAAGACATTCAGCAGCTCTTATGAACGGCGCAGTCATCTTTGTTTCCGAAGAAGGGGAGATTAATCTGAAACTTAGGCCGGCTTTATGCGGATTTTCGCTTGAGAATAATGGCTGTTCTGTCAGAAGTGGACACCAATATGTTATGGTGTTACATTTAAAGGGGCAAGGGCCTTTTTGGAGAAACTTCGAAGTGTTGGTCCACGAAGAGCGGCCACAAGTAACCATCAGGATGGTTAAATAATTGTGTTCCATAGAATTCCCGGCAGCTCCACCGACGCAATATCACATCACCAAAGCAGAGATTTATGAATTTGGGTTTAAGTAATGATCCCCAGAATTTTCTTAGGGCAAACCTATAGCGTCTTTGATGCCATAATTAAGCAAGTGATGCCTTTGGTCAACTTTGAGGTTGAAGAAAAAGTGTGAAAAATGCTTCAAGTCTCTTCTAAGCTCACCTTTAGTTAAGGAACTACAAAATTTCAATTCCACTGGCGATTACCACTAATCGAAATGTGAAACGCGATTCACTTTTTTAACATACTGTATATGCGTATCAAGCTGCAAAACAATGCGAGACACAAACTCAACTATGCCATTAGAACTTTGCTAGCCACAAATTATATTTTCAAAACTTTCACCGCGTAAGAAGGCAACAATAACAAACAGCTCATGCGCTGAGCACTAAGCGCTGACTGGCTTTATGTTAGGTGGCACAACAACCACAGCGGCAATAACAAGATTGACATATGTGTGTACGCACGATAGGACCGTGGTTACCGTTTGTTCGCAGCCACTGCTGCAACGCCCTTTCTGGTGTGAGTGCTGATGCGCAAACTGGACCGACTGCGGACACGCTGGCGCTACCGGCGCACTGCATCAAGCGCAGATTTAAATTATGCAAACATTATAGCTCACCCACTCAGACACTGTGATCCGCACACCGGAACGTGTATACGACTGCATATAACTGTGATTTGCATACGCGTGTGTGTTTCGTTTTAACTGGATGTTATTTGATTTTTGTCGCTTGTCACACGCCTGGGGCTTTTAATAATACAGAAACATAAATAAATGTTGCGAATAGTGCATGTGCGTGTGTGTGTGTAGCCGACTTCGTAATGAGATGAGCCGTGACATTAAGGAAAACTGATCTTATTAAACATACATTACTTTAAAAATATTTTGGCTTCCAACTAACATATTGGGTTATTCACTAAGTAATTTCGGTGTTTTAGAGCAAGTAAAAAATGAAATGAAATTATATATTCTTCATTTTGATCCAATTTCTTTTTGCATCTTTCGGGCAAGAAATTGATTCCATACTTAAAAAATGTGTATTCCCTGCGTGTTTCTTCTCATATTCCTTTATCACATTGCAAAAATTGGTCAAAATCGGATAAAAACCACGCCTACTTCCCATAAAGTACAATTTTAAATACCACTTGATTCTTTCACTTTCTAGTACACAAACCAACGGGATAAAACTTTACACAAAAATGCTTTTAGTGGATACCACCTTATGACGAAAAATTGTTCAAATGCAACCAAACCTGTTCAAGACCCTAAGAACCGAATATTTGGATCCCAGTATCTATAGTTGACTTTTCATCGAAAATAGCGGTCAATATGTGAGATATATGATGGGAATTCAAAGATATTCCTTCTCTACTAATGGTATGTCTGTGGGTAAAAAATGGGTCGAATTGGGATAATACTTCCCTTAGTCCCCATATACCTAATATAAAGATTTTCGAACTCACGAGTGACTTCGTATCGCAAATATCGGCCAATATGTGAACTATCTCAATAAAAATGGGAGAGCGTGTTTTACTCATAACAATGTATCTTTTGGTATGTATGGGATAATAGTTAATAAATAAAAGGTCCATACTGCCCCAACTCTCTATACTACATATAATACTTTTAATTTTTCTAATAAACCTTATGTGTCTCTGATTGATGTTTTACTCCTTAGCTTATTTCTCTGGCTTTGATTCTTGCAAGTTGCAAGAGCATAAAATGTTTGGTTGCCTCCGAACTTATGTATAGTATATAAATTTATTTTTACCTTTTAAGCTTGTTTCGCTTTAAAAGCGTTTTTTCAGTTTAATTAAAATATATTTATTTTACTTTCAAGTGGATATAACCCCTTAAAGCATAAATAAATAAAACTCTTTCCTAATTTTTAAAGTCAGTGAACAATTTATTTATGACACAAATAATTTATTTCAAGTTAATTTAAAGTAAACTTTTATATTTTATTTTAATTTTTTTAGCAATTTAGAGATTAAAAATGAAACTATTGAAAATACCCAAATAATGAATTATTTAAATATACATAATTAATTTACTTAAAAAATACTAAGTATATATATATATATATATTTCTAGCCTAATAATGAAAATAGGAATATTTATCAACGAAAAAGGTTTTAATGTTTTTCAAAATATTCTTCATCAAGATTTATACACTTTTGCATGCGCTCAAACCAATTTTCGAAGCACTTTTTCCACTCCGATTGAGACACCTCCAAAACATGGGTTTTGAATGCTTCAGCAACGAACAACTTTCGTTGGATTTGGCTCGTCTTGGAAGACCCACCCGGTCGATTGCTGTTTTGTTTCGGGCTCATACGCATAGATCCACGATTTGTCACCTGTGACGATCTTATAAACGTCTTTTGAAGCACCGCGATCGTATTTTTTCAGCATTTCTTTACACCAATCCACACGAGCCTTTTTTTCAGCGATTGTCAAATTGTGCGGGATCCAACGAGAACAAATCTTTTTTACGGCCAGGTGTTCATGCAATATCGAATGTATGCTGGTGGGAGAAATGCATAGGCGTGCCTTTATCTGAAGGTATGTAACATGACGGTCTTGCATTATCATTGAATGAATGTACAATATGCGATTTTCACTCATTTCGCGATTAACACTATTAACAAGCATAAACATATCATAGAAAACAAAATTGACTGACTCTGAGCAAGTGTGTAGTGAGTGTGTAGAGAGTAATGCTGTTGTGTCTGCTGTACGTGGTAGAGTTTGAATGTGGAGAAGGTGTTCATTGGTTTTGCCCACCTTCTTTTGCGGTCACACATCGCATCATAGAAAAGGAGTAATGAACTCGCCACATGTCTATTGCCTTACGGTAGTTGTTGCTTCTCCTTGAAATGTTGTTTGTGAATTAGCAGCAATTTGGCGATAGAAGAGTCAAATGCGAGAACTCGCATGCGCTTTTTTGTATACTCTGAAAATATTTTGAAATGCTTGTTGCTTATAAGATGTGATAATATAAGAAAGGTGCTTTTAAAAGGGATTTGATTTAATTTCTACTTTCTACTTTTGCAAGTAATTTGTAACAATAATTATTTTAGCTTTAAAAAAGAAAAGTGGTTTTGGCTGTCTTGAGTTAAAACCCCTTAAAGGGCGGCGAATCGATCGAACTGTTTTATTGTTACATGTTAAGGTTGTCCAATCTGAACAATATATTCGTAAATTGCATTGTTGCCTTGAATAATAATCCTTTATAAGTTTTGTGGATATATCTTGTCAAATAAAGAACTTTTCCATACAAGAACCTGACATGAATCGCTCAGTTTGTATGGCAGCTATACCTCATGATGGTTCCATATCGGCCATTCCAACTTCTTGTTTAACTTCAATATCCCAAAAACTGAGAGACGTTCGCGTATATGCAGGTAGACGGACATTACCAAATCGATGCTGGTCATTATAAACATATAGCATATTGGGTAGTCGAAAATGTCTTTTCGCATTTCTACTCAAAGTTAAACTTATTTTTGTTTATATTTATAATGAACTTTAATGAACCAAATATGATCCATTTTGGTCGATCACTTTTTGCCAATTTTCCGCTAGAGACATTATTCCATCAGTGTAAAAGATTTCTGGTTTCTCGGCGAAAAACTGCGACAAGTAATTTTCACAGGCTTGTCTTGAAGCCAACTTTACCCCATTAAGACAGTTCTGCTCTGAACGAAACAAATAGTAGTTCGATAGTGCAAGGTCAGAACTATATGGTGGATGCATCAAAACTTCCCTGCCAAGCTCTCCCAGTTTTTGCCGAGTCGTCAAAGGGGTATGTGGACTAGCGTTGTCCTGATGGAAGACGGATCCCTTTCTGTTGAACAGTTCTGGCCGTTTTTTTTTTTTGATTATTTGCTTCAATCTCATCAGTTGTTGATAGTAAAATGTGAGAATCAATCGTTCGAACAGGCTGGAATAGCTCATAGTGCATGATTCCTTTCCAATCCCACCAAACATTCAGTGTAACCTTTCGAGATGTCAATCCTGGCTTTGCGACCATTTGTTGAGCTTCACCACGCTTGGACCATGATTTTTTCGCACTTTATTGTCGTGTTTGATCCAGTTTTCGTCGTCCTGTCACCATTCGCTTCAGAAATAGTTCGATTTCATTTCGTTTCAGAAAAGAATCGAAGATGTTAATTCGGCCCATTAAATTTTTCACAGACTATTCATGTGGTACCCAAATATCGAGCTTGTTTTTGTAGCCAGCCTTTTTAAATGGTTCAAAATCTTAGCGATGTCATGGTTGCTTATGTGATGGGTCTGGTCAATCTTTTTCATAATTTCATCAACTTTTTCAGCGATAGGTCGATCAGAGCGAAGTGCGTCTTTCACATCGAAATTTCCAGAATGGAAGCGAGCGAACCATTATTGTGCTACACGAACTGGAAAATCATCGTCTCCGTAAACTTCACAAATTTCATTGGTGGCTTGCGTATCATTCTTCCCTTTATTATACAAAAATTTCAAAATATGGCGAAATTATTCATTATTTTCACTCTTTTTTAAACAGCTGTAACTTTTTTCAACGTCTCCGATTTTGGTTTTTTTTGTTTAAATGAAGCTTAAAATTGTTCCAACACCATATGGTATGACACAATGTGATTGGTTGCACTGGGGATATACGACTGTAACATCTATTGACAAAATACGAAAAGACTTTTTCGACTACCCAATATTATAATTTTCAAAAATTGGGACCAAAAATTAAGTAGTTTTTTAAATTGTCAAAGACTATAAAAACTTTAAAAATTTATGGGTCTAGAAGCCACTCGAAGGCGCTATTAAATTTATGGTAATAAACGCTAGATATGTGTATGAGCTTGTTTGCCCACAGAATTGCATTGATTGGCACATGACAAGCTGTAGTTTGAATAATTACGCAACCGTATAGTTGCCAAAACGGTCTACATTGGGCTTTTCACTGCAAAGTGAAATCGCACTTCCATGAAAACGCTCGAATTTCATATGATTTCACAAGGAATCGAAGCCATCAAAAGCACGCTGACAGCAATGCTGCGTTTCATTCAAAATACAAGCATCAACGTCAGCAGCTTCATTATTATCAGCAGCAACAACAACACAACGTCAAACACCAAAGCGGTTATTGGTGGGTGATGAAAAGTGAGCTGCGTTCACGTGAAATATTTCCATCACTTTTTGGACAGCAATGAGTGGCCAGTGCGCACACACACTCGCACACACACATATACGCATGTATATACAGTAATGTGAGGCCATAAGCGGATGAGTACTGCTTGGCAACGCTTGCTGCGCCACCGCCGGCATCATTTATATGATGATTTAGCTGCTTACGTCGGCATTCAAATGCAATGCATCGCTCAGTGTCAGCGCGCCGGTGAACAGTTCACTTGCTAGCCATGGCCATCCATGTTCATCATACGACATGGCGGCCAGCAAACACAAATCAATTGCTGCAGCGCGTCTAAATTGAAAATACACGTTGCTATTTAACGACACAAGCATGCACCTACAGTCACGTGATATATAATAAGAGAGATAAAGCGAAAATTTTCACGAATTCAATGAATTATGTGTCACTGTTGCTGTTGAATGTGCGCAAACACTGCGCACTGGAAACACGTGAGTGAACGTTTACAGTGTATGCAAGTGTGTGTGTGTGTGCCTTCAATAAACCTTCGCCGTTGGGAAATTTGCGGTTTCCCCAATGCGCTTTGCTGCAATCGAGTTTCGGTCGAGATCGGGCCCACCAACACCAATGCCACCGAGCGGCCGTGATCACGCGTGGTCAATTGCAACGCTGCGTTGAGCTCATACGACCAAATGAGTGCGTTTCACTGGCGCTGAGTGGGTGCTACTCATTGTCCAATTGTAATTTGTGGGGCGAGGCATTGTTGGAGGGTTTTTTCGCAAAAGTTGCAGCTGAATTGGTTCACGTGCAATGAAAAAATTACTTCGTATAGAGGGAGAGAGAGCGGGACAGCGAGTGGGCAGCTCTCCGGTGCACTTGACTTTTATGAGCTAATTATCGCGAGTGTCAACCAGTTGCGGTGAATGATGGCTGACCGGACTATAATTTGTTAAGCAGCAATGAAACTGAAGTGACATTTGCTGTGATTAAGTACCAATAAATTGACTCTTCACTCGCTAACAAGTAGCATTAAACCTACAAAGGATATAATGTTTGAAGAGTTGATTTTTAGAGCTACAGCAGGTTTAAATATTTTTTTTTACAACATAATCATTTTCTGATGTGGAGAAGCTTACAAGTGCACCCTAAAAAAGCGCAGATAACTTAGTGAAAAAAAGCATCTTCACCATAACCTCGAAGGTAACGCTTAGTGAACAATCTTTCTATATTTTCTCTCCTTCTCAAATGACAGTCCTAAAGCCTCAAGGAGTTTGTGCTAGTTTACAGCTGCCCGACAATTACTTCGTTTCTTCATAAAGTCACACTATTATTGAAATCTCCAAGTGTAGTCACGTCCTTCCACACACGGGTTTTTCAACGGAGTAGAGGTCTGCCTCTTCCTCTCTTCTCCCGGCTGGTACCATCGACTGCGGTATTCGCCTATGCCAATGCCATAAATCTTCCGCACAACCTTTCTTTCGAAAAATCGTAACGCCGACCCATTGCTTATACAGCAATCTAAAATATTTCCGTCCTAGCGGTACAGTTTCGCTCGGATTATTTTTTCTTTATTTTAAAGAATATCCATCTTCCAATATCAGTAGGCAGTTAGGCTCTCGGAGAACTGCATTTATTGAAATTACAGAATTGTTTCCTTTTGTTGTCTTGAATTATTCTTAGTCTTCCGAGATTGCACTTGGATTATGAAAATATGAACCGAGCCCTTATAGCTACCGGGTGGTAACCAAATTAAGCCGAATCCATCAGCGTCTCCACTAGGCCCTTTGAACTCTCGGATGGTAACCAAATTAAGTCATATCCATCACCTCAGTGGATTTGATAAAAACACCCCACTGCCCATGTCTCTTATGATGGAGCATTTGGAGCTTTGGAATATCTCGTCTTATTCAGCCAAAAGCTGAGTATTCGCATGGATAATGTTCCATCTTCAGATAATCCTCCGCGCATGCTTCGCACTTCATCGAATCTACTTTTCTATTTTTCTGAAGGCGGAATCTTAAGGGTTGGTAACTAAGTTGATTTTTGCCTAGAGATAGAAGTATTTTTGTCAAACCACCATTATTCCCAAGTAACTTTATGTTATGCCCTGTATTACTAGTGTTCCAAGAGTGTTCTTTTAGCGTTCATTGTTCCAAAAAACCCTCGAAAGAGCTCAATGGTCTGGGGCAGCTTAGTAGAACTGTGTTTCCGTGGACAAACTATTCTGACTTTTAATTTTATTCTACTCCTCTAAGACCGTGGAGTCTGATGGTATTAACCGTGTTATCACTGCGAATCCATTTATTACCTGCTCGCATAACCTAATGCAATTAGACTTAGTATAAGGTTTATAGGTTTGCTGGTTAGAGCAAAAGCTCCCTTGGTATCTTTGGTATTGTCCAAGATTTCGGCTCGAAAGTCTAAACTGTAATCATTTAGTTTGAAACTACTTTTTGTGTATGAATTAATCCAGAAAAAACCCGCTCCTGTTCCTATTCAGGCCTTTGCTCCGTCGGTGAGTACGTAGTTATCGCCGTTGGAACTGTCAATCACAGCGCCGTTGGTCTATTCTATTCTTACTGGGGAATGAAAACGGATCTCCTTTTCTCGGACTCCAGTTCACTAACGAGATCGAGTATGATACCATTCCCGTAGAGACGCAGAGTCTGGTTATGATGGCCTAAATTCATAAGCTAGCTGGCCGTAAATATTGCTTCCATCTTCATTTGAATATGTACTGGTAGGAAGGATATCGAGGGTAACTGGCAGAGCCTTCGTTGACGTAGTTTTCAGGGCCAGTGAACCTGTTCCAGGGTGTTTAATGTAGTTGATTTAAAATTATTCTCACACTACCACTTTGTTAATAAAAGACTGATTTATGATTAAATTCTTTTTAATTGAGTAGGTAACAAACATGAAACTTATAATATAAATGCCGAATATAAATATATGCACTAGATTAGCAATAGAAGAGACGGTGTCCAGTTTTAGAACCGTGAAATAATGTTTTTTGCAAAAGTAGCCCGGTGGTTACTGATGGATCGATGACTTGACGTAGCTCTGGTGACTCGAATTAACGTAGCACTCAGGATCGGTGAATAATCGGAAAAATCGTATGTTGACGCGGCGCAGTGTGGAATATGTTGATAGTTAAATTGTTGACGTGCGAATTGTATGAGACGAATGTTTCGAAGGAATTGTATCTGCTTTCCCGCTGTCCATCCTTTTTGATGAGTGGGTGCATAGGTATGGTGAGTTGTGTTGGTGTCATCAGCTGTGGTGAAGTAAGTGTGCGGTGCCATCGGATGTGGTGTATTATGCTGTCTTGCAAGGGTGCACCAGGTTTTCCCAGGTAGAGTGGGGGGATGCTTAACTCATTTAAACACAGGGGTTTTCGATAATGTCACCCCCATTGTGAAGTTTTACATCTTTTTATCTAGTTTTTTTTCATACTTTTGCAATCCACAGACACTGTCGATGTCCTCAGGAAATAATTCCGGTGGGTAAGATAATATCTACTAGTGGATCCCTGTCGATCGTCGACGGAAGCCAAATGACGGAGAAACATGCGATATTCAACGTGGTAGTTGCTTTCAGGACAGTTGAGTATGGCTCAGCAAAACAAGTATACTGGTAACAGCGTGATAATGGTCCGATTCCATCCATAGCATACCCACTTACCTACTTGCCCGATGGACAGACAGACATTCAGACCTACACAAATCAACTTATACTTTTATACGAATCTACAATCTCGATCATTTTGATGTACATATGTATGTACATATATAACCCTATATCTATTCTGGTGCAAATGTGGTTTTACTCACACCAAAGTGAGGATGCAATTTCATTTGAATAAGAAAGGCCTCGGTTTGTAGTTCACCTTCATTCGTGGTTACAACAATTTATTTCCTGTTAGGCTTAGAAATATCAATCCATATAAATGTTTGTTATTTTTGGTAGATTTCGGTGAAAGAAATAGAAAATGTTACTTGCAAGTAGTTAGAAAGATGAACTGACAGTTACATTGTGTAAAAACCGATTTCCCTTTTAATACTCGTACACCTAAATACTGTTAATGGTTGGACGCTTGCTCACTCTCTTTCTCTCTGCGACACTAGTCCTTTGTAGCTGTCAAATGAACAATTCATAACAGAGTCAATACTAGTGGCAATCAAAACATCAACAGACTGAAGGACAAATCGGCTGAAGTACAAATTGACAGGGCGGCTTAAGGACGAACATAGATAATAGTAGGTGTAGAAAAATATTGAAAAGCACTAGCTTGCAGGAAGAGTAGAAGAATGCGCAAGTATTTGTACATATAAACAACAAAACATTACAGACTCGTTGCCTGAAAGGCCTAGAAAGGCAGTGTGAGTGGCAGAACAGAGCCTTTAAGTCGTTTGGGCATGATTGCAGCTCATTGATAGATTTGATTGATGAACGATGATTAGTAGTCGAAGACGTTTTTGATTTATTGCAAATGACAAAATTTCAGTTTGCCGCTGAAGAAATGCTAAAGTGGCATTAAATATGTGATATCGTTGATAAATTTTTGTTGTCTGGCACAATGTAGGGGAAAAGAGAGAAGATGTGCTTATTGCATATACTTCTAGACGCCTTGATATGCATTTTAATTGATTTTTTTTGGAACTATTAACTACTGATTGATATATGGCTAATGCTGAAAATGTTAGTGGAACTTTATACAACAAATTTAAAACCGAAATTCCGATTCACCCCATTTGTTGCAGACATACTACTATATGGAAAGAATTTTCTCTGAAATTTAATTATACATATTTCTCACCGATATTTTTGGTAAAAACTCAACTATAAGCTATAACTATGGTTCGATTCAAACAATTTATAGTCAGAAGATGGCTCACTTCAAATGCAATTCGTGCCAAGTTTTGTTCTAATATATTAATTCATTATTGATCTATCTCGATTAGACTCAGGTGATACGTATAACCTTTAGTTGAACAAAACTGTAGCAACATGTTGCAAGAGTATAAAAACAAAGGAGTCACTCTTTAATAGCAGTGATGTTAACAAACTAATTGGAATTGCTGTTATTAAAAAAAATAATCCTGGACAAACAACAAAACATTGTAATTTGCTCGTTTTATGTTATTGCAAATCCACCGAGTGATCCTCTGTAATTTCGTTATATCATGCAAAACAATGTAGGAATGTTACATATTTGCACATACATAAGTACAAACGCAGTTGTTGTTTCGTCATCACGAAGTAGTGCAGCAGAACTGCAGTAAAGAAGTGCAACAGAATGACCGAATGTTAATACAATTTCCTTCATGTTTGTTAACATTCTCTGTGTAAGAGCGCGTCGGTGCGTGATTGCGATAACGTTGGGCTTAAAAATGTATTGTAAAATTTCAATAGGAGAATATGAAAGACAGCATAGGGATAGACGAACATAGGCAAACATATTTAGGGTTTTCACAAGACTCATAAGGTTATAAGTTATAACGATTCGAAAACATAGCATTGAGAATTGAAAATGTGAACTAATTTTTGTATGAAATCCAACAACAATTTTTTTAAACAAGTGTAAAAATTTATAATTTACGATGCTTTACGACGGGTTGTGAATACGCCAATTATATAATTCCTAAGAACTCAGAATGATGAATATGATACAGCAGTTGCAAAATTTTAAACATACTGTATATCGAACTATTCGCTTCGGGTCTACAATAATGCAAATATTTTTGGGTCAGTATTTTTGTCAGTTTACATACATATTTTTTTCACTTTTTAGTCAAAGTTGATCTTTCGATTTTCAGAAATGATCTACCTAGATCTACTAGCAGTATATGCTTCATACGATTTTTGTTCCATATTTTAGTTTTCGGTGCAGATAATTTGACTTAGTGCTCAACAGAATAGAAATGAAAATTAAAGATCATCACAAATATGTTTTAAAAGCAAATGTTAAAATATATTCCCTTTTCAAAGCACCTTATTATATTATTACATTTTATATGCAACTAGCATTTTAAATTATTTTCAGAGTATATAAAAAATCGCATGCGAGTGCTCTCATTTGACTCCTCTATCGCCAAATTGCTGCTTTAATTCACAAACAAACAACTTTTCAAGGACAAGCAACAGCTACCGTCATGTAGTAGTAGGCATGTAGCGAGTGCATTACCCCTTCGCTATACTGCGATGGGCAACCGCAAAGGAAGGTGGACAAAAACAACGGACGCCTTCGCTCATACAACAAAGGCAACAGCATCACCTCGTGTCGTGGGGAACTCTACACGCTCACTACACATTTGCTCACAGTCAGTCTATTGGAATTTTTCAATCGCGATCGGTCAATGGTCAAATTGCGCGTCGGTTTGTATTGCGGGAAAATTAGTAAAAAACGCGTAAGAAATTTTTATTAAAAGTGCTTTTTAAATTAGTATGTTTAATTTCAAAGCTTGAGTGAGAGTTGTGCAAATTAAATTAAGTGAAAATTTAAAAGTGTTCTAGTAAAAGCAAAAAAATGAGTGTAAAGTGAAATAAAATAGTGAAAATATAATATATAATGGTGTTAATAGCGAAGTGAGTGAAAATCGCATATTGTTTATCATTTATAAGTAGTGCTGTGGTGAATTAGTGAATTAATTTCTTTTTAAATATATCGTCAAATATGAAGTGAAGCATTCGTTCTTTCAATGTTCGTCTATCGTCGTTTTCTAATTAACCAAAAACGTCGTTCGAATAAACCAACAAATAATGTCAATCCAGGAGAGTAATAAATATCTTGCTCTAAAACTTAAAGGTAAGTAGAGGGTGTTTGTATACAAATTACTCTATATTTTTTAAGAAAATTAAATATATTTTAAGAATTCATTATTTGCAGATTTTCAATAGATTCATTTTTAATTTCCAAATTGCTGAAAAAATTGGAATAAAATTTAAAAGTTTACTTAAAGAAATTTGAAATTTTTCTTAAGGTAAATTATTTTGAAAAGCGATATTAATTTATGCTTTAAGCGGTTATAAATATCCACTTGAAAGCAAAATAAGTTTACTTTAATCAAACTAAAAAACGCGCCTTTAAAGCTATTTAAGCTTCAAAGTTAAAACTAAATCTATATACTATAAGTAAGGAAGGGCAACCGAACATTTTAAGCTCTTGCAACTTGAGACGACTTTTGAAATCATTGCTTCCACAGAATGATTGAATCAGTGTTTTTGTTAAGGAAGCTTAGGTAATCTGTAACGGTCTAGTCAAAATAAATTCAATATTTTTTCATTGAATTGAAGACTTTACTTAGCATAGTTAAAATGTTCCAATTTAGGTCGAAGATACGCCGCTTTTTCGATAATTTATTGCCATTTGGAAGGTAATGTAGAAAAACCACTTTCATCGAAACCGTCGTTGCTTTTAGCAACCACATTCACAGTCGATTTTTACATACTTTCTTGGAGACGACAACAAAATCGTTCGTTGGTACCAGGCTTGAACTACAATATACGAGTATAACTCGGAATATCCCAATAAAACTTCCGGAACTTCAGGAAAGTCATTATTTATGTATGCTACTTGGCGGTGTCCGTTTGGACGATTATTTCTTACAGATGGTTCAATTATTAACGGCCCGATCCGAATTCAGAATTTGGTCTTTGTAGATGATTACCTGCTAGTCCCACCAAACACAAAACAAACTATTTGTGACCATAATTTATGACTTAATCACCGCCTTGCATCACCAGTAACTAGCCGCTTCAAAAATTATTCTTTCTTTACGATTTAGAAACGATCTACAGATGGAAGTTTGAACAATTAAGCATATCGTCATCTTGTCATCTTCTGACAACGCGCTTAAAGCAAAAAGTCTACCCGCCGGATGTTTTAGAAGCCGTGGTAAAGCAGTTACGCTATATTTTCTTCAATGACGAATTCAGCATAATTTTGCTCCAGTATATAATACGAAGCTCACCCTAAGCTACATTTCGGTTTCATAGGCTTCTGGTCGAGATTTTAATCCATTGGAATACAGTTTGTGAGACAAAGGTCTAGACAAATTTCATCATACTCAGCGCTAAACCACATTATTTTCAATAAAACTTCTCCAGTTGATTTCATCAAAATATCACACACTTAGAATAACATAAACGGTTTAAAGTCAGATGGAAAGTCTGTTCTATGGACGTTTGGCAATACTCAATTATGACGAAAATGTTTTCATACTAACCGACATGTGTGGCATAAAATCCGCGAGAATAATGAAAATTGGAGGGTATATGGGGCTGGGGGTAGTACTGATCATTTTCATAATTACGACATATTATTATAAGTTATAATGCCATTTTGGAATTTATTGGACTTGAGATGGTTTACTTTAATAAGCCCAGTTTTGGCAAAAGCTCTTATAGACTTCTCTGTAGCACCTTGGCTGTGCAATTTAAAGGATGGTCTCAATGTAAAATTTTCCAAAAATCGAATTCTTTTTTGTTGCATTATCGGATAGTATACACTGTAGTAAACATTCTCTTAAATTTTGAAAACAAAATGCAAATTATTACAGTCGCTTCAGAGTTTCTTGTAGAAAGGGAACAGAGTGGGGAACGGAGCGACTCCAATCTTTAAACGGTTTTTTGCTCAGAATGGTGTTTTTCAAAATGGTTTCTATTCACAAAGGAAGAGTTTTAAAGATATCTACTTCCAATTTGGAGATAACACTTTTAACGTCATTATCTATCGCGTTATGAAAGCTTTTTTTTTAAATCTTCCAATTTTTTCTACGAAAAGCTGTCGAAAAAATGGTAAAATTCAATACATTTTGTTCAAACCGCCGGCATTTGGTCAACTTTCAAAAAACAAAAAAAGGTTCCATAGCGCGATATCGACTTTCCTACAGATTAATCATCTTTTTGAAATTTTTGGTTTAGATCAAATCTAAACTGCGCCAATTTATTTAAATATTATACATCCAATAAAAAAATATAAAAAATCATGTTGTATTCGTTATGTATTTATTTAATAAAAACAAATTGTGAACATAGTGATTTTTCGGAGGGTTACACTGAGATGATGCCATAATGCATCTTATATGGTTTCTTAGAAAGTTATCCAATTTCTAACATTTTTACATCGTCTGAAGAGGTTTTCAAAGATTTTTCCTGATCAAATGTTATTTCTCTGACTTTTAGGCTAGTGAGACAACTGCAATCCACCTAGTATAGGAGGTTGCAAAGCGCGCTCTCATTCACTGCCAAAATTACAGTTTTTTATCTTAATTTGCGGCTAAGTAATGGCCTTTCGTGGGACTTTGGTAAACGGCATTTTTTCGGCCATGGCAATGGTCCAATCAGATTCGACAAGAATAGCGAACATGTGTCCCAAGTTTCAGTTCAGTTAGTGGAAATCGGGCTATATCTTTACAAATAAGAAAGGGCTATGTTCTGGTGTAGCCGAACATTTCATACTCTTAGAACTTGCCAGGACCAAATCCAGTAATGAACCTTAAGACACAATCCTGATATTAATTGTATGCGGGGTAGGGTAGGTTAAGTATTCGCCATATTTTATTTTTTTAGGCACAAAGATGCCGTTATGTGTAAAATACGTTCTGCAATTTTCGTTGAGATTACTCAAATATTGTCCGATATATACAGGATAAAGTCACCTGGAAGTTCGAAAATCTTTATATTAGATATATGAAGCCTGAGGGAAATATTGACCAAATTCAACCCAATTTTGACAAAAGGATTTACTATTATCAGGAAAGGATTCTCTCAGAATTCCAATTGTATATATCATCCTTATTAGAAACCCTATAATATCGCAACATGTTGCACAGAGTTCAAAAGTTAAATTCACACGGTTCTTGCCATCAAAAATAAACCTCTCACATGTTGGGCTTAACAAATAGTTAGCATAGGGATAGACGAACAATAGGCAAAATAGCAAACATCGTATTACATAATTCCTAAAAATTCAGATGTTATGTTACAGCAGTTGCAAATTTCCAACGAACGTAAACCAAACTATATTGTTAAGTGCGTATAAAACACTTCGTTTTTATGTTCTTAACTTATTCAGTTTGATGACCACCTCCATGGCGTTTTGCGTTTGCTATCAGTATCATTGTAACGAGTGATGGTACGATAAACAAAAACTATATTCACATTAAGGTGTTTGAGCTCACGAATAATTGCTGGCTGTGATTTTCCAGCTAAATATAAAGCAATCACACTATTACGTTTGAATTCCATCGCTGATCATTTTTTTGCGTTCACTCTTGGCAAAACGCTTTTGTACACTTGTGAACAATACTCCGAACTGTCATTCTGCAAATTTTTAAACAGCTGATTCCAGTGCGACAGCTGCGCGCACAGTCTGAAGTTGTCGAGTGCCGGACCCTGTAATGTTGATTGCATCTATCCCGCTTTCATAGCATTGCCACCTTTCGGCTCAATCTGCTAAAGATGTTTTTCTCCATAAGTCGTCTTTTTAGCGTTCTTGAAGAAATTTGTTCACCTAATCCTTGTCGAAACCATTTCGCTATTGATACTTCTTGATTTGAGTACTGGAAAGTGAAAGAATCAATTGGAATTAAAAAGTGTGTTATATGGAAATTAGGCGTGGTTGTCGTTCGATTTTGCCAATTTTCATATTGGATCCTATAGGAAAATTTAATTGACATCGGTCGAGGAGGTCCTGAGATATGGAGTTTCACTTGAAAGTAGTTGGTACCACGCCCATTTTCTCAAAATAAAAAAGTCACCCGTACTTCAACTTGTCTCATCATCTTGATTGTTTGTATGTGTAACCGTAAAACTGTTATAGTCTGTAGAAGCAGGTTACAAGAGTCTCTGAGAGATATTCTTGTACTTAAAAAGTTTAATACTGTGACGTTTTTGGCATTAAATCTTCTGACTTTCATTAATATCGTCCACAAATGAACTTTACTCGCCTTTTTATGCTAATTATTTCGTTTGCTCGGCTTCATTTAAAAAGCGTCAACGTCTGCCACCAATCGAAGGCGCAAAACTGGCACTTTAACAAATGAATTGGCAATTGACGCATTTGGCAGCACTGAATTCAATTTCTGCCTGCATAATATTTCAATGAGCAGCCTGCTGACTGGTCTAACAACCAAACGAACAGACAGCCAAACAGGCATGTGTAGAACAAGCAAGTATGTGGATCAGCAGCACACGATTGCCGTCTTTCATTTCGGTTGCAAGTTGTAGCGCTGACATGCCAATACTGCTGCACGAAGCAGGGCGCTTGTCGAAGGTGATCAATCTTGGCGTCTACTCCTTTTTATGTGCGCTTTACCACGCGCTGCTTGTGTGTGTTGGCACTTTATAAAGCTTTGCCATAACACAAGCTTACATGTTTGTGTGGATTGGAAGCTGTATATGTCTGTTTATGTACGGGTGTGTGTGTGCACGCATATGTGTCACACAATGGCATTTCGTATGGTTTATTTGCGCTATAAAATGCATTGAATAAAACTTATTTACAATTCCACGTCACTCATACGCCAAGTAGCACGCGCGCCAAGCGCCAAGTGCGAAGTTGTAGCAAAAGGTGTTCGAAACACAAAAACCCACACATAAATTCAATCTGCTGTCTTTGCTGGTGAATTGAATCAATTTCAATCGCTCTTTTTATCGCGCAAATCTCATCAATTGAATACTTTTATGTTATTTATTCGTTGCGCAGACATTTTCATACATTAAATTGCATTGAGTTGGCTTTAAAAGCAATTCGCACCATAAATAAACACAAGCATAAATTTTGTTATTCTCCTTAAGCTGAAATGAAAACAAAGTTTGCGCCGTCAGTCACACAGTCTTGACAGTAGTCAAACGTCCAAATATCCAACGGCTGCGCGCGCTGCAAGGTAATTCTATTTTCCACCTGCCAACCAAGGCGGACAGACGGCCGCTGCAGCCTCAGCTGTCTCTGCTTCAATATTTAACTTTGTGCGCAAACAAATGGTGGGCGCTGTGGCAAGACGAAGGCACAGACGCGCAGCAATGTTGAAAGTTTTTTCATTACGAGAAGTCATTTCAGCAATAGCGAGTGTTGCACACGTTCACACCCGCACGTATATAAAAGTATATATATTTTTAGTGGGAAAGCGCGTAATTTTTGGCTGAGAAATTTCAATAGCAAGCCGTTCATTGTTTTCATAGCTGCCGCAGCGTTAGTTTTCTTTGATCACTCACTTTTTGTTGGCTCAACTTATGCGGCAAGTGTATTTTACAAGCCAAACCTAGTGTTGTTTTTGCAATATTTTGCATGCTCCGTGCCGTTCTTATTTACATTTGAAGGCAAATATTGAAAAGTATTTACGCGAAAGATAGCCAGTTGTATAAAAGCAGTTAAATAAGAAGTTCAAATACTTGATATTTCAATTTTAAGGTGGAATATTCGATAATATTCCACGAAGGGACGAATGAAGGGGAACATTATGCAAGTTGAAAGCATACAATATTATTGAATAACTGTTTTTTGTATTTTTTGTTGTTTTAATTATGTGAAATGGCAGCAGAATATATTTGCCATGACCACAGATAGCAAGAACGGTACTACCAGTGTCCCTCCCCTTTAATCTCTCCTTCCCCAGCAAGTACGTTTAATATCAATTCGCGTGAAAATAAATTCTTTGTGTTAGAGTGAAGATTTTATTTCAAATATTCAGAATTGTTCGATTTAAGTCAAAAAAGCATTGATTCGTTCGGAAATCTTTTGACATTTTGAAAATAGTTGCTTAAAACCACTTTCGAAAAAAGGCCTCGTGACTCGTATCAATTACTTCGAGTCAGGTTCGAAATATAAGGTGAATGCCTAGGCATCTCCCAACTCAGAACTTTTGGTGAGCCACTATTAATCTGTTTGGCTTGACATTGTACTCATGGAATACAATTTCTTTTCTATTGATCAAACCAAAGTGTATTCAACAAATTGAACTAAGTATTTAACTTACGCTTATTTGACAATAAAATAGTAAACAATTCATGTATTTGTTTATATTAACCCGTGTGTTTTTTTTTTTGACCTTGAACAATATGAAGCCACTTGCTTTACATACATATATAAGATAAATATAAACGTAATAGAAATAGAAACAACCAATTTATTTGTTCTCAACGTTATAATGAATTCATATTTATTTTACAAACAATTACATACGTGTATAAATGCAACATTATTCACAAATTCTATTGTAATTATATATATACGTCGTAACCAGTACCCCGCCAAACAATTAGAAACTGTATACAGATGTTTATGCGACTTTTTAAATTATAATAGTTATTATAATTCTTTCATATAGTTCATTCCAAAGCATAAATCAAAAATTAAATGAGAGTAGTTTTGTTTCTAATATTGTATTTTCAAGTAAGTGTATAAAAGATTTTTTGTCGTTGTGATGTTTTTGATGCAACTGTTTATTTTTCAAATTTTTATTCAAATGCTTGATTCGAAAATGTATCCTGCACCTAAAAAACAATTTCTTGACATTATCCTCAAGAGCAATATCTTTGCATTTATCAAAAAGTATGTCTACCAAATTTCTGTCACTGCAAATATTGTCGTTATTCACATTTATAAACACGTCTTCTAAAAGTTTTAACTAGTCTAAAAAATTTTGGTTCGGTTTTTTAAGTCCTGTCCCCCCCTCGCTGGTCTACCCATGTCCATGTACTATCAGTTGAAATTCTGTCGCCTGAATTTAATTTGTGTATTAAAAAACCAAAAATGAACCCAAACTTGTACTACTTAAATTTTGATTATTAATTTTGTCAAGCTCTTTACTTAAAAAGTGTTCTTCATGTACATATATCTCATCTTCAAAAAAATATTCCGGCTCCGGATCTAGTGTCAGCCACTTTGCATCGTCCTCTTGTACGTTCAATGTTGAGCTTAAACTTTCGGTGTTCCGTGCTACAAAAAAAAAAAACACAAATTAAATAAAAACACTTTAAAGGATCATTTAAATATATCTACCAAACATATATTTTCGAAGTCGATATTTAAAATGTAGCGGTGTCGGATGGTCATATTGCCCCCAACCCTTCTCATAGCGCCAAAAAAATGCTCCAAGATGTCTTGATTCAGGCGCTGCGTTAAAATATATTCCATCCCAAAGTTTCCATGTAGGTACTCAAGTAATAGGTTAAGAGACGTTGTGAAAAAATTACTCCCTTTTGAAAAGGAGCTATGCATCGTTTATTTGGAATCAAGGGCTCAGACATTATTTTTGACATTCTTTCGAGCACTACGTTTTGTAGCAAAAGTGCTTTTCCATATGGCATTGAGAACGGAGTTTGATTAGAACGAATATTAGAATTAAAGATATCAAATCAGTTATTAACAAGTTGGATAAAATCTGCACATTCCACTGCGGTATATATTTTATGTCCATCTATGTAGCATCTTCTTATAGCATTAGCACACGTGTTCGAAAATAGTTGCGCAGCAAGCTTCACTTTTTGACGGCTTGCGCCTTTTACTTCCAAATGCTCATCGCTTCATTTATAAGTGTTTAAATGAGTTAAGCATCCACCCCCTCTACTCAGTAAAACTAGCGCATCCTAATGCGACAGCTCAATTCACCACAGCTGATGACACCAACACAACTCACCATACCTATACACCCACTCATCAAAAAGGATGGACAAGAAGAAAGCAGACTCAATTCGTTTACACAATTCGTCCTAATCAATCCGATGCCCCACTGCGCCGCTTTAACATTACATTTGGTATTTTATACATTCGACACAATTCGTTCTACACTTTCGCACGTTAACATACCTCACGCCGCGTCGACACCTCACGCTTTTCTCCTCCAATTAAAATCAACCACGATCCGTGTCCCGGAATTGGAGTATCACCGCCTCGCCCGTCGAAATTATATTTAATAATATTATGTTATATAGTAAAATCAGTAAATTTAAAGTTAAAATTAAATTAAATCGTTGAAAACCCAAATGTATAAAAAATAAACCGGATGGTTTTATTTTATTTAACGCAGTGGTGAGTGCTCTTCAATGTATCGAGTATACATTTTAATCAATAAGTAATGGATACGTCCGAGGCTGTCGTTAGGTTCAAAACTTGCTTAATTGTCTATACTGTTATAACTTTTCCTTCATAAATAAAACCACTATCTATAAAGTGATTTCTAATTAATTTTAAAAGGTGCGGTGCATCAGCAAACACGAATACACGCTGTGTATCACTATTAGAATGATTGAACCAAGTTTTTGCTAATGAATTAGTTTAAATTATTGTAAATTAAGAAGCATTCTAGCATTCTCATAAAAATATAATAATATACCACTTACAAGTTGAGATACCGATATCTTTATATGTCCGAAGCGACTCCAACGACTGTAAAGTTTGCTGAATATAGTTTTGAGATTATGTCCTCCAATGTATCTTTCTTTATTTTATAATCAAATCCATAAAAAATAGGTTGCTTCCATGAAGACACCAATCCTCGAACGAATACAAATTGCACATAGTTTGATGGATCTCCATCGGATCATACTCATAGCATGAAGCTATTTTCATCTCATCTATGGAGAGCACACAGATCCGTTCCTGTTTACTTAATTTACTATGTTCAATAAGTTTAATCACATTTTCTAAAAGCCCTTCATCCATTTTCAATTTTCGCACCCAGTTATTCAAAGTGGCCACACACGGAAGAGGATAACCATTTTTTAGCAAATGCCTATATGCTCTCGGTCCTGATGCATGTAAGATAACGGCGATGAAATGATTGACCATGACCAATGTATATTTTTATTTAGAATCAGCTTCATAATCTGACCTACCGTAAAAAACGCTTTCACTGCGGTTACAAGCTTACTCGAGCTCGCTACTTCACTCTCTAGCGACCTAACTTGAAGTTCTAAATTTTTCTGTTCCGTGGCAACTATATGTTCTGCATCGCTAATACATAAGAAAATGATACGGGTTTCAGCTCAGAAAGATATTAAGAACTAAGAAAAATCGTTATTTTGAATGCTTTATACTTTTCATGAACATATAATAAGTACCATGTTTTGTATGATCAATTAGTTGTTTAGAAGGTGAAAATATAACGCAAAATGTATGACATGTTGTAAGGGAGCTATTTGTTACTGTCATTTTATTTAATCGGTTCCGACAAATGATCACCCCTACATGTAAACGTATTAGCCATATCACATTAAAATTTAGTCTAAAGACACATTATACAACGAGGAGTATTAATATAAACGCATGGCACCACGATATCTTACCATATGTAGGTAAAATAATCAGTGTTTGTGCGTTATATTTTCAAATGATGTTCATTATACAAGTATGTTCATGTGATACTTTGCAAGGCAATTTTTCTCTACAGGTTAGAGAGGGCTTGATGCATGGCCTTGTTTAAACTAGACAACCAAAAATAACTTACTCGGTTTGAACAGCTGCGTTGGCAAGAGCATTATTATAAAACGCGTGGTTCTCGTTCATGTGCACCAGAAATTTACACCAATTCCACAACAGAAACTCCTTACCACAAAAACTACAGCACAGCATGTATAGCTTCCGATCAGTTGTTCAAATTTTCGCGCAAACAAGTTTGTCTTGAGACCTAATCAATAGTAAAAACGTAAAATTTCTATTTATCAAAATATGAGGGTTTCTTACTTTTTTTCTTGAAGATTGGGAAGTAAGTTTAATGAGGGTACTTAGTCGTCTTCTTTTATGGGGAGATTCTTTTATTTCCTCCGCCTTAAAATGTAGCCCACATATTCTCGATGACAAACTGAGTTGTACGCCACATACTTTTTCCCATTCCTTCCGTTGCGATTTGTCAGTTGGAGCACAAAACATTGGTGAGTTGCTTCCATGAGTTGTTTTGCATAGGCAACAAGTATTCGGCATTTTATTCGGTTATTTAAAAAAATATTGTTTTTCGTTTTGAAATTTGCTTACTTTTGAATTTCCGAATTTGAATTTTTGAATAAATGTAAGGGTTAAGTCAATGACAACATGCATGTCAAATAAGCGTAAAGAAAAATTAAATGTCATATACTTAGTTCACTTTGTTGAATACACTTTGGATCAAACCTGGTGCTTCTGGCCGATTTTCTTATAAGGTCCAATAGTAGATAGTATTGGTCCGAATAAAGAGCTTGACGGTAAGAGGGTATGCCAAAGCATATGATTCCCTGCCAATACCGGTTGTTCAATAAGTTTTGTCGTTTGATAAGAAAAACACAATTTTGCTTATGATTCAAAATACACTTTATTATTCAGTATAATCTCCTTGAACATTTTAGCCACTGTCAAAATGATTTTGTGACACGGTATATTGTCCTGATGAAACCGGGTTTTTTTCACGAATTTTCTTCTTCAACTGGCCTAGAAAGTTGCAATAATATTTTGGACTATTTGTTTTATCAGTTTGCAAGTAATCTACAAACAAAATTCCTCTCGCTTCTCAAAAAAATGATGCCATAACCTTCTTTACGACTCTTTAGCCTCTTGTTTTGATTCAGGATCATAGTGATAGACCCAAGTCTCATCCATAGTGATGAATTGACGCCCAAAGTGCACTTTATACTTTTTAAAACACTCCAAATATTGCCTTCGAATTTATTTTTCTTCCATTGTTAGCGAATTGGGCACCCATTGTGCACACAGCTTTCTAAAACCCAAAATTTCACTTAAAGTATGGCTCACACTGCCTAATGAGATGTGTAGATCCTCTACTAAATCTCACTTAGTCAATCGACGATCTTCCAAAACCATATCCTGTATTTTAGCTTTGATTTCTAGTGTTTATGCTCTTTTTTGGCGTCCTTCACGTGGATCGTCTTCAAGGCTTGTACGACCACGTTTAAATTCAGCAACCCATTTTTCTACTGTTTTAATTGTAGGTGAACAATCATTAAATACTTATAACATTCGTTCGTGAATTTCTTTTTGTGCTACACGTTCATATGAAGAGTGTACCAATAACACAAAAAAAATGTTGGGCTAGTAGCAACGCCCTCTTTTATCGAACGACAAAACTTATTGAACAACTTCGCGCTCATACAACCATACAACGCGATATAAAATTTCTAAGGCCGAAATAAGATGTGCTGAATGAACTTTACAGCAAAATTTAATCGGCTTAAGCATGATCTCAATCAGTTCACCATTTTACCTAATAATATACACGTAATGTGTCTTCAAAATATTTAAGTGCTCTTTGTGAGAGTATCTAATGAGCATTTGTTTCAAAATTTAGCACATAATTTTTTTACAAATATAATAGTTTTGTTCATGTAACGGTTGTTCGAATCACCAATACTAAACGAGATATATATGGGGTTATATATATGCAACTAATCAGGACCGAAACGCAAATGACGAATATATTATTCAATCTATAACCGGATAGGTATTACCATTTAAAGCATCTGCCGAGGTAAAATTGACCTTTGGGCGTGTGAGGCCTAATTGAAAAAGGAAATTTGGTAGCTGAGGTTCGTGAATAGAATGATTTATTAGGCCGCTTTATATTTACTCATATCCACTTCTACAGTTCGTAGATATACAGGCACAGGCAGCAGCGACTGCTGAAGTCTTGTTCTCTAAATGAAAAGGGTTTGTAGATTTTTGTTGAAAATTCCATGTGGGTCGAATTAACTGAGTTTCCTCGTCGAGTTTTAGACGTCATTAGAGACTTCAGAAGACCAGAGTGAGTCCATCTGCCAGCACGCCCATCCACTTTATGGGATATTTTGCAAAATATCCTTTTTTGGCGAGCTTACAAATCCAACTCTTGCAAAAGCTGAAGCCGAATGGCCATCAAGCGCATCGCACATTCGGAGAATGGGCTCAAAACGCGATGACCACCGATACTGATTTAAAAAAAATGAATTGGGCGGTGAAGCTCATTTTTGGTTGAATGAGTACATTACCAACAAAATTGTCAATTTGAAGTGATGGTAATCAACAGGTTGTTGTTAAGACACCGTTTTATCCTCAAAAAGTTACTACTAAAGTAAGTAAGACCCTACTAACTTTTTTGTGCCTTAGTTAGAAGATGTTATAGCCAACAACACGATCAATTTATTGAAGGAAACTTTTAGTGAGATCGTGGGATTTAAGCCCGCTGGACTATTTTTGTCGGATTATGTCAAAGCCTTTTTCTAAGCAGATAAGTTCGAGACAGTTGACACCTTGAAAGAGCTTATTCGGCACGATGTTTCTGAGATCCAGCTGCAATTGCTGCAAAAAGTGATCGAAAATGGGCTCTCGGTTGAAATTTATTCGAGGCTGCTGCATCGTTCACTTGCCCGAGGCTCTTTGAAGGCTATCGTACAATACCCAGCTTTTGCTTTATAGGCAGGAGTGATGTGCACACTAGCTACGTCCCGGTATCTTGGAGTATTTGAGAAAACTTTTTGCAAAAATAGAGGTTTAGGTCACGGGCTTATTTATACCCTAAACAGGGTATATCGTGTGTCACGAAATTTGTAGCACTCAGTAATAAACGTCGGAGACTCAACAATATATATATATAAAAGATCAGCGTGACGAGCTGAAATGTTTCGCCCGTCCGTCGGTCTGTCTGTATATACGCTAGTCCATCAGTTTTTGAGATATCGATTTGACCAATTTTCCGCAAGTCGTTCTCTTCTCAAGAATCTGCTTATTTGTCGGAACCACCGATATCAGAATTTGTTTATTTGTTGATAAAAATATTTAAAAAGTGAGTCAAAGACGGTCGAGAGATCGTTGAAGACATGTCTCGTTCTGAGTGACCTTCGACCTGAATAATTTTGGTGAATATTTTGAGTATGAAACGCGTCCTTGCTCAACTCGCCAGTTTAAAGCTGGATTTTTTCAAAAAGATTACGGTAAACAGGTCTCTTTGGTCATGCTTGATCGTGCCAATTCCGACCTTGCCGATGAAACATGGGTTTATGAGTTTGACATGCAAAAAAGTTAACAATCATTGGAATGGAGGGAAAAAGACGAGGTGAAAAAAAAAAAAAAACACGCCAAAGCCAATCAAATTAAAGGTGTTGCTCCTTGTTGGAGCTCCAGTGGAGTGAATTTGTGAAGAACCTCGGTCGTCTCCAAATAAATGATATGAGGTTTTCGATGTCTCATTTGGCTATAAATTTGAGATCTTAAGTGTAATTAAAAAGTGGCTTGATAGAAATATTCTCTTCCTAAAACAATGTATTCGCATTTTAGTAAAAACGCCTACATAACATAGTTTACCTTGGCTATAGGAATATTATTCCTTTCATATCGTTCATCTCCACAAAAAAAAATAATTTGCACATGCTTTGCTTCATTGAACTTACAGCATGACTGGACCAAAATAGCAACGCAGTTTAAGGTAAAGGACAAGTGTGTGACCCAGCTGACTTTTCTACCCAGTATTTTAGTGGGAAATTCTCTCTTTCCAACTCACGCTGCTCCGCTCACACACACATCCGCATAGAGAAGCGTTCACTGCAGAGAATTCACAGTGGTGCGGGCTCTCGTGCTCAACGCGCAGCATGCTGAGTCTGCTACAAGTGGAATCTGCAAGCGCATCATATGACCTATGTGGCGCTCACAAAAACACACACGGAGTCTAATATGTTGGGTGTAAGTGTGCGCATAGAAATGTTGGCGTTTGCTTACCTGCTTCCTTTGCTTTGTGAGCCGAAATCATATTATTCCTTTCTATGCGCCGCCTTGAATGGAGGCATTGATAGGCAAATTGGCCGTTAGCTTGTTTGATGTTCATACGACACTTGGCAGTGTCCTACAAACATATGTATGTATATACTTGGCTCCGCTGCCTTTGTGGCCAACATGCTTTCTGTGCCACACGCTTCGGGCGCTCAGTGCAGCGTGTGCTCGCTTATTATGCCTTTGAAGAGGTAAGAAAACAACAGACCGAACTTTGTTTGCTGCAGCGCTATTTATTCTAGGCAAAGTAGGTGGAAGAAGTTAGCCTAGCCGCTTGTGTCTAACGGCATTTTGCGCTTTTCCACAAACGCATTTATTATGCAGTCTTTCTTTTGTTACGCCTATTCGTCGTCCTTAAGCGTATGCACTACGCTGCTATGCTATGTTATGCCGTGCTGTGCGGTGCTTATGCAGCTCTAATTCTTATCACTTTACTCGCTCCTTCGCTTTGGCCATTAATTTTATTGTTCCTTGTGCTCACACACACACACATACGCGCACTCGAATTTCATAATTCATTCAAAAGTTTTTGGCTCATTGATTGATGCATTGCAGCGCAGTAAATTTGCTCGCTTGCCTCATTGTGCGGCGCTGCGATTTAGTTTCGGCTCCGAGCACCCTTCCCTGCCTTGTTCCTCATACATATGTACACGCTTTTACTTTCCGGCGAAATTTCGAGCCAGTCTCTGTGTGTGTGTGTGTTTTTCATATTTTTGAAGTTTTGTTGTTGTTATTGTTGTTTTTTTTTCTTCTTATTTTGCCACTGAAAGCAGCATTTCAATTTTTTAATATCGACTTTTGTGCTTCGCATTTCATTGCAAGCCCTTTCAATATATTCGTTCGACTTGTGTGTATGTGTGTAGGGGTGTGTGTGTGTTTGCATTTGTTTTTGCGGTCGTTGCGGATTGTGTTAACGGTAATGCTGCTTGCTAGTTTGATGAAAAATGCATGAATGGGCCTGTAGGGCGACAGGAAGGCGAATGAACGGGCGCGGGTGTGACTGTATGTGTATATATAAGTGTGTGTATGTGTTAGTGGCTGAGCGCGTGTAGCAAGTGAATGGCTAGATGGATAGTTGGCAGAAATTGTTGAACGCGGGAAATCGGGAAACCAATGTAAGGCAAAGTGAAATTTTCAGCAAAAGAAATTATAAATTAATGGTTATCCTTGTGACCTACTTGGCGTGGCACGGCGCACTGCCGCTCCGGCTTTTCTTTCACTATCAGAACACACATTCATACATATTTATAAATATATACACTTTTATATATATACATATAACGCATCTACTGCTCGGTGCCGTGCATTTGTTGGTTAAGTGAAATATTAAAGACCGCCAAAGGAGGTTCAGGCCACTCTCTACACTTAGTTGACCTCCTTTTATCCTTTTATTCTAATGGCTCCTATATATTTGCATTGGCTGCGATTTTTGTTATGATTTTGCTTGACTTTCGTTGTTGGTATGTGTGTGGGTGTTTGCGCGTAGTTTACCGCACACAAAGTTAATTAGTTGTGGGCGCAATTTTCACAGGCGCTCACTTTATTAGCAAGGACTCGCTGTTTATACATTGCCCACGGCAACAGCTCATGCGCGCATATTTCCCTTAAGATTTTGTAAGCTCAATCAGTGTTAAATTTTATATTTAATTTAGTGTACCTAAGTCAGTTGCTGTTTACCTTTGGCTTTTCACCTACACACTGTGTGTGTTAATGGAAATTGTTCTGCGTAATTAATGTTACGATTTTTCGTGAAAGACTTTTGCGCTGACACCCTTAGCTTATATAGCTTAGGTCATCTGCCGAATTCAATGAATATGTGAACAAATATTTATTATTCATAACAAGATAACTTTTCCAAACTTACAGGATCAAAGTCAATTTTACAAAATTTCGTTGTCCGTCAGCGTGCACTAATAGAAGTAACCTAAAAGACAAAAAAATAATAATAAATAGTAGAAACGTTAATTCCGAGTATTAGGTTTCTGAACAAGCTATAATACTCTTCCCAAGTGCATTTATGATAGCAACATTTATATATACAGAGTTTTCCAATAATAGTGATATGATTTCCTTAAAAAAAAAATAAAATTGTTAAGGACTTTCAAGTGTTTTTTATTTAATGTAAAGTATAATCTGAACAATTAAGCTCTGAAAATAATATCGTTCAAATGTCAAAAATAGATCTTTAAATAATGACTTCTAAAGCTTGAAAAAAGTTTGATTTATTGCTAAAGACCAATGATTTCAAATAACCCCACAGGAAGTATTCTAATCACAATTTCTTGAAATAATCGAATCTCCAAACTTTTCTTGCAATAATTCGGTTCTAGTACGTGCTGTGTGACACGTTGCCCCTTATTGTTGCAACCAGATGTTGTCAAGGTCTACTTCTTCCAGTTGCGTACATAAACAGTTGGTTATCATCGAACTATACCGCTCTACATTGACAGTAGCGGTGTCACCAGCTCCATTTCGAAAGAAGTATGAACCCATAATTTCACTGGATCAAAAACCACACCAAACTGTCAAATTAGGTGAATAGAATGATTGTTCACGAATTATTTATTGTGTTTACACCAAAATCGACAGTGTTGTTTATATACCACACCACTCAGATGAAAAAGAGCCTCATCGGAGAAAATGATTTTCTTAAAAAATCATTATTGTTTTGAAATTGTTTCAATTCAAGATCAGCAAATTGACGACGTTTACATTGGTCCGATGGCTTCCGTTCTGGAGTGAGAACAATTTTATATGGTTGCAAGCCCAAGTCCTTTCACAAAATCCGCTAGGTTGTGGTTTGGGATAGTCCCCATTCTTGAGATCATCTTGGCATCTACAAATTGCGGTCTTCAGCAACACTTGCCTGAACGGCGGCTACATTTTCACCACTTCGAGCGGTGCTTTGTCTTATTGGTATTAGAACATTATGTAGAGAAAATTTACGTTTGAAATTTTCAACAATTCGACGAACAGCAAGCACAGGGTGACGATTATTATGACCATAAAGTGCAAAATCGCAGGGAAAGTTGCGATTGGAAAACGATTATTTTGATGATAAATTTGAATATCTTTCCAAGATGAAATTGTAAACATTACTGAATACAATGAAAACAAATTACAGATCATGACATATTAAAACTGGCCGAAACGACACTTGAAAATTATATAACTTCTATTGGCAAACCTTATATATACAATTAAAACAACGAGAAACAGTTTTAGTTAGCCATCAGTTCACGCTGCTTAATGTAAACAACCTTCAAGTCCAATTAGGGGTAATTAATGCTGAAAAATTTCTGTTATGATTATAGGATTGCCTTAGACATTAATTTATAAAGATTGCTATATTGTCAAGAAAAAGAGTTTTCCATACAAATGTTACTCGTATGTGGTCTGTTGAGCTGCTTTCTAAAAAAAATAGTAAAGGACAAAACTTTCTTTTGATACCTCAAAAACTGAGCGACTAGTGATTGCTTTTTAAGAGGTTTAGCACTTGTCTAAACAAATTATGAAATTGCTTAGCAAAATTGATAAAACCTCTAACCTGTTTACGGCATTTAGTGTTCGGAAAGAATTTCAGTCGTATATTCACAGCGACTCCGCCTTATTAAAATAACTTATTCGGCTAAATTTTGCACCACTTTCTTCACCATGACAAGCCTTAACAAACCAAGTGTTGATTTATAGCATAAATCGTTGATCTCCACAATAGCAAACCCAAATAAGTTGCTGATATAGTTCGGTCATCAAAAGGAACATTAGCCCGAACTTCATTTCCTTTAAAGAATGGACAAATAGCACTTTTGATTTGCTAACCATACTTCTATAGTGCGTTTTGTAGTTGCAAGGTGACCCATATAATACTTTACAGACAGTTCATGCGCCAAATACGCAGTACAACAGCTAATCTGGGGGGTGAGAAATTCCAAGTCAGGGTGATGGTACTTGGTCAGTATAGTAAAACCCTCAAAGGGTTTGGCGTTCGTATGTGTCAGTTTTTTTTATGACCTTTTAAACTTGATTAAATTAAATTAAAATGATTTGACGATGTAGACATAATTTTGTTGGGCTAGTGTTTGGGTGTCTTGTAAAGTAGTCATTTCTTAACAATGTGTTTTGGATCATTGTCGTGTTGGGAGACAAATGATCTTTCTAGTTTCAATTTGGCCGTACTTTCGTTTAAATTCGATAATAATATATTAAGGTAATATTTGTGCATTGTATGCTCAATGAATACAAGATTCCCTACACCACTTGCTGCCATACACCCCCATACCATGAGCAACACACCACCATGTTTTACCGTGGCAGCCATATTCCGTGGAGCTCTGCATTTACTTTTCTCCATACTTTTTCATGTCCATCTGAGCCAAAAGTATTATACTTACTTTCATCTAAGGAAATAACAGAATTCCAGAAATGTTCTCTATGTTTACATGTCATATTTCTTGTCTGTTAATGTTGCTTATGAATGGCTTTTTACTGACATTACGACCATGGTAACCAGCATCATATAGCACTCGATGAATAGTTTGGAGATTGCAGGTTTTACCAGTCTCATTTTTAATTTCAGTACGCACTTTTGGTGCACTTTCCTTAGAAATAGCCTGTATCTTGTGTGTGATAATATGCCGCTGCTAGGAATCAAATATTTTTGGTCGTCCAGATCTTTCCGTAGTTTTTGTATTCCCCTCTGTTTTGTATTTTTTACTATTTTTTTGAATAGTAGAATTACTTTTGTTTAATATTCTTCCAATTTGCCTCTGACTTTTGTTTTCTTTATAATGTATAGTTCTATAATAACATCTTTCAATCCTTGCTGCGCGGCTCCATGACCAAAATTTAATTGCAAATACCGATGAAATTTAATGAAAACTTTGGAAAATTATTATTTTATAAAAAAAAATAAGTACTTATTCCTTCAGAAACGTATAAACACTGTGTATCTATCGAATCCATACTGAAATGGTAAATTGCATACATATTTATGTGACGTGATTTTCGCTGTTTACTGAGAAAATCTAACGGTTCCTAATAACGGAATATGTCAATGATACCAGTCTGTCATATTCGTGAAAACAATATTATGTGTAATTGTTTTTGTAAAAACACAAAATATATATTTTTATTTTGCAAATAATTTTACTTTTTTTACGCCAATATATAGTGCATACTTATTTTTGTGATACACTGTATATAACAGCGGTTTTGGTAAGCTATTTCGGCCAAGTTTTGGTTTGGGAAGCCAGACTTTTATTTATTTATTTATTTTTCAAATGAAACTTTCGAAATTCGTCTTCAACATTCTCAAGATTCACTGCTTTGGGATATATATAGGTAACCTCCGATGTCCGATGTATTGCCAGTATAAAGGCAAAAATATTAGGTTAGGTTAGATAGAAAGAAGAACTCCGGTGTTCGAATTTATAAATTAGATATTTCACCTTATCCGCCGGTTGTAGCCGGATGTCTCCCATTTGTCTCAGGAGTGCCACCGGGATCTTTTATCTTCGAGTTAATAAAACCATCTCGGTTTTATTTGGGTTGATGGCGACCCCACCTTATGGGGTTCCCCTACTCACATTTAATCGGGCACGTTCGTTGTCTCATTCCGTTTCAATCACTCTGTCGCACAGGAGACTCAAAATTAGGTTTTTAAGGTTTGATTCAACCTCAAGACCGGACGGTCAGTTACGACTGTGGTGGTATGATGCCATCCGGGCATCCAGAAGTCAAGTGCCGTTCATCCAAAGGTTCGCAAAAGGCCGCACAACCCACTTGCAACACTCCGAGAGATATCCCCACAGAGGACGATTGTTCGGGAAGTGAGCCTTAAGAAACATCTTATATTTCAGATGTCTTCACTGTTTAGGGCCCACCTCTCATTTGCGTACTTAACATAACCTGGGAGACGGGCTACGTCTGAACCTAGAGAACTCATGACAGCTCAAAAATACTACGAGGAACAGAATACTTCTCTTTAACCCACGGGAAATTGCAATGCCCGCCTTTAAGTATTATACTATTAAAAGGTGAAAGAGCACCAGAGTTGGAATTCTTGGGAAATCTGGGCAGAAAATATTGCCGAAGTTGCCGAGTTGACAGTCCGTGGATGGTTAAAAATCTGGCTACGTTCCGGTTACTTGACACTTGATTTCGGAATTACCAACAAAAAAATATCAATTGATTTAGAATATCGAGAAAGGCATTGACCTAGCTAGTGCTCGAAGAATAAAACTGGTATGAATAAAGAGGTTTTGAAAGTTATGTGAATAAGTTTTGTTTTTAAAAACTGCTGGACAGATTAAATAACATATTTTCCGTGCGACATTAGAAGCCTAAACTTTTCCTAACAACAAGCTAACAACTTAGGATTCGGAGAACACATGCAACATTCGCTGGTGAAAGAATTATAGCTATAAATATACTTGTATGTATGTAACTATATCTTAAAATCTCAAAAATTAATATTCGCATACATTCATACCCATATGATGTAGCGGCAAACAAAAGCCAACGCTGCACTTCCATGCACTGACCTCACCTACGAGGTGTGGAATTGAACGCCAAGAACCAAACCAAAATAATCATAACAAAAGCAATAAAAAGATACGGATATATGCCACGAGAATAAGAGCGGCTAATAAGAAAAGGAACAGGAAGCAAAGGCTGCAACAGAAGAAAGCCAAGCGGTTACATACAAAGAAGAAGAAGAATAAGACGAGGAAGCCGACACAACGTGGCGTGGCACACTGAGAGCGTCAGAGAGCGCAAGAGAAGCAATTGGTGGTAGTACATTGCATTAAGCTGCCTATGAAGTTGAGCTCGAAGCAAAAATAAGCAAAATACATTGCGCTGAGCACACGTGCATGTTGCCGATGCCGCACGTTGCTATGAAAACGAGATGCTGCACTCGTTGGCAAATTCGCCTGCTCTGCTGGAGATGTGGAACGTATTCGGCGTAGCGACGACAACTTCGGCTGGTTGAGGTCAACTCTGTGTGGATACAAGCAGCCAGCAGCTGGAGCTGATAAAAATAACACACCCATACAAATAGCGGTACATGTAAGTGCGCTCGGCTGTTTCTCTGTGTGTGTGTGTGTGTGTGTGTGTTTGCTTGTGTGGCAGACAATTTTGCGAATCAACGAAATAGCGAAACGTTCATTTCATCCGATTAATGTGAGTCAGTCTTCGCGTGATTTTTACGTAGTGCGGTACGCAAAGGCGGAATGAGTTCTGTTAACGGTGCGAAGCGTAATTTTCCGGCTCAATTATATGCTGGCAGTTGAAAATGTAGCGGAAAAATCGTTACGAGTGTGAAAACAAACGACACGTTCGAACGCATTACGAGTTAATAAATACAACCCAGTGAATTTACTCTAAACAACAGTTATACAATTTTTGAAAATAAAAATTAATTGCCGATACAATCAGTGTAGTGCAGAGTAGCCACAATTTAGTGTATGCTATAGTCAAAAGTCGAAAATGCCATTTACTGCATATACGGCACGAGTACTAAATTTCTTCGCCATACTCGCTGTGCTGACATTTGTTGTTGCTGCAACGGTTTTCATTGGACGCTACATAGAGCGTTCAACAGTTTTGTATGTGAATAATTTGGAGTTGCCGATGAATTGGAAGCACCCAAAGGAGTTGCTATAAATGGACAAACCAATATACATATGTACATATATGCTTACATATAAATACATACGTACCAACATATGTAAGTGCATGTGTGAAGTAAGTAGCGTGAAATAAAACAAGTAAAAGAGCAGAAAATATAAATTAATATTAGCAACAAATAAATATTACAGTTAAGATAAATAAATAAATTGGCAAAAGTAACAGAAATTAAGCAAAAATTAAGCCAAAAATTAAATTATATTAATTAAAATTAATTAATATTAATTAAAATAAATTTAATTTAATTTAAAAATTAATTAAAACAAAAAATTAATTAAAATTTTTAAAATTAATTAAACGCAAAATTAAATTAAAATTAGATAAAATAAGTCCAACATAAAAACGCAAAGCTAATTATTTAAAGTATATATATATTTATTATAATTATGAAATAAACTTAACTAAATTGATAAGAATTATAAGTAAGCTGTAAGCAGTAACTATAAATAAATTTAAAAAATAATATAAAAGAAAATTAATAAAAATTAAGCACAAAAAAATTTGATTAAGTAAGCTTAACAAATGAAGTAAACGTAAAGTAAACAAAAGAACTTAGTAAATAAACAAAATTAAATAGCAAACGATTAAAATAATTTAAGATGAAAAAATTAAAATAAATTAAATTTACATAGATTGATACGTAGGCCGCTAAATGTTAGCTCAATTAATATAACAAATTAAAAAACTAATAATTAATAAAATAATTAAAATTAAAATTAATTTAATTAAATAGAATTAACGAATTAAGAATATTAACTAAAAATAAATAGAAATGAATTAAATAAAATAAGCTTAAATATCATAAAAAATAAGAAAAAAATTAAATAGTGAGAGCAATAAACAGTAACAATAATTAAATAATATTATATTAAAATGAATTAAATTTAAAATCTAATAAAAGTAATAAATTAAATTTATTTTAAACGTATAAAATCTTGGCTCAAATAACATAAAAAATTAAACAAATAATAATTAAGGAAAATTATTTAAAATTAAAGACAAATAAATTAAACAGAATTAACGAGTGAATAATACTAATTAGAAATAAAAGGAAATCAATTAAATTATAAAAACTAAATAATATGACAATGAAAACATTAAATAACTAGAGCAAAAAACAACAAAAATTAATAACTAAACTTATTTTAAATTAAATTAAATTAAATTAAGTTTAATGAAATTGATTTTGAATGCACAAGATATTACTTGAAATAATATAAGTAATTACAAAAAATAATTAAAATGAAATATAATTAAATTAAAAAAAATTAACCAAAAAAATATAAAAAAAATTTAAATAAGAAAAAGCAAAAAAAATGTTAAAGTATATTAATATAAAGTGATATGAATTTTTAACAAATTAAGAAAAAATATTATACAAAATTAATTAAAATTAAATATAATTAGTATTATAATAGACATAAATGAAAAAATGATTATATAATAACAAAATTAATTAACAAAAATTAATATTTGAGGTAACAAAATACACGTTTTAAATTAAAGTAAGCAGAAATTTTTAAATGTACATATGTATATAAAGTAAACTAAATCATTTAACGACATTATTATAAAATAATTTTATTTGAATTAAAGCAAAATAAAAACAAATGAAACTATTTATTTGTCTTGACATTAATCAAAAATTAAATTAAAATTAATTAATAATTAAAAAAAATTTAATTTTAATTATTATTTTTTAATTAATTATAGTGAAAAAGAAAGAAATTAAAAAAAAATAATTATTTTAAATTTTGTTGGTATAAAACAAAGTACACAAATATTATTAAATAATTGTAAGATATATTAAATATAATTTAAAATTAAAGTCCGATCTATGTTAAAAATATATATTTTTTTAATTATTTAGCAAACGAAAATTTTAATTAAATTAAATTGGTACAGTAAAGTGAATATCAACTATTCATTATAATCCCTTTCTTAGTTATAATAAAGAATATGTAAAATTTTTCATTTAATTACTTTTGCCATTTTAACGAAAAATTACAAAATCATACTTTATAATTTTTTTTAATTAAAAAAATTAAACTACGTTAAAATAAATGAAATTAAATAAATAAAATAAAATAAAATAAAATAAAATAAAATAAAATAAATAAATTTTAAAATAAAATAAAATAAATAAATAAAATTATTAAAATAAAATAAAATTAAAATTAAATTAAATTAAATTAAATTAAATTAAATTAAATTAAACTAAGTTAATTACGTATAGCAGAAGAAATATAAATTATTTTATAAATTTTCATTTTTTATTTGTAGCAAAGAATTAGTAAAAATTAATTATTTTGCTAATAATATATCTCTTTATATTAAAAATTACATTTAGTACTTAAATTACAATGAATATTATTTCATTCAATAAATATTGATAAATTACAAATTTTTTCAATTAAATAGTTTGAAACGCATGAAATCTCAGAATAATATAAAAATCTCAACAAAAAAAATTAATAACAGTATTTACTTAATTAATAATTAATTAATTAAAATACCAAAAAAAAAATAAATAATAATTAAAAATAAAAAATAAAAAAAATGTAAATAAAGAAACTATTGATTAAATTTTTAATGAAAATTAGTTTAAAAAAATTAAATTTTTGTAACAAAAAAAATGTACGTGTTTAGTGTAGCAATAATTTTAATTTTTACAGGTCTCAAAACAACTCAAACGCAACTGAGAAAATAAGTTCATATAAAATTTAAAATACCGCTTATAGCGCCGAGTGCTGTGCAATTACTACTCAAGAAAAGTGTACCAATGCATAGCTCTGTGCTAGCTAAAAGTGAATAATCTACATAAGTGAGAGTGTGCTAGAAGCAAGTAGCGTTCAGTTCAATCAAAACGACCTACGCGGTGAATACAAAATTTAATTGCGAATAATCTCGTGCAATCAACTGCGAGCAACGCACTCATATTAATGGTAAGTGCTGCGCAAATGAAGATGCTTTAGCCACACACACAGACATTTAAAAATATTTAAATATACACACCCATTCACACATACATAAGTAGCTATAAAAACAGTTTGTTTTTATTGATTACATAGCGCGCTCAAAGCAGCAGCCTATGCACTCAAGCACTTGAGAACGCACGCTGACGTTAAACGCTGGGCATACTTACAGGCGCTTGAAGGCGCCAAAGCCACCTCACGAGCATATAAGCACAGAAAAGGATGTGCGAGGCAAAGCAAAAAACCCAAGTATGTGTGTCTATTGAGTGTAGGCAATGAAGTGTGTCGGTATTAGTGATTACAAGGCTCATCAATGGCCCGCATCTATGGTGTATCATTTGATTACAGGCGCGCGAAGGACACGTGCTTGCACATGTGAGAGCGGGAATGAGTGTGTGTTTGTTAAATGCGGCGCATTTAGATATGTTAGTATGTTGTGTCTGCCACTTCACCTATATTTGCTTTCTTCAGCATTCTGTGCAAATTGTTGTTAGCATATTTTTTTAGGACAGACATGCGCGCCTCTTCATACAAGTAAATATGCTTTGATGAAGAAAACTGCGGGTGCCCTTGCAAAAACGATCCACCAACTTAAATGGCTGCTTCTGGTAGGCGTTTTAATATTACAGTTTGGCAGCGTAGGAGCGCCTGTTGCAAGTATGAGGCGTTCAATGCCAGCAAGCACGAGTCACCAATTACGCTTTCTTCCACCAATTTCCAATTAAGACAAGGGTAAACTGCGTACCCCACCTTAGATAAACCTAGCAACCCTAATCTATTTATTTAAACTGGACTTTTTACCTTTTCTTCATCCAAAAACTGTGCTATTTCTCCCACACACACACACTCACATGTAGCTTATAAGTTTATAATTCATTTCTAAAAAGCGTCGCAATCAATGCCAATTGTTGTTGTTGTGCTACTGGCAGCAATGTACGAATTTATGTCACCTTCGTTTGTTGAGTTGTTCTTAAGTGTTATCTTCTAGTTGATTTTTATCCTTGCCTGCAGTAGTGAACTCCAATATGGTTCGTAACACTCTCTTTTCTCGTTTCCTTTGCCTCTTTGATTTGTGTTGATTAGATTTCCTTGAAGGTCGTCTTCCGCTCAGTGTCATTCGCAATGTCACAGGCAACCCTTTTGTAGATTTATTTGAGTCAAATACATACACCTTATTGATTTAGGTATGCACACATACGTTAAAATACTTGCACTTGTGTGTAATTTGGTAATAGTTGAGCGTTAATACTATAAGACTTAATATTATTCGCATAATTGGTACTTGATTAAAGATTAAATTTGTTGAAGTATTTCAACCAGTTGATCGTTAAAACCTGAAGTAACCCTTCAGAAATACAAAAGATACCGTTCAAGATCGGTTTGTTTGTAAGTCAGTTCTTTGCTATTGCGCCCGATTTGAACAAGTTCTTCTTGTCTTGATGATGTCCCGTCAAATGAAAAAGTTTTCTATACAAGGATCTAAATAAAGCGCCTTACTTTTTTTTCCTAGGAACACCTGCACTAAATTTTATCAGACGGACAGACAGACAGTCACTTGGATTTCATTTCATTTATACTGATCATAAATACATAGTATAAAAGAAAGTCGATTTTTAACTGTACTGAACTGCACCCAAATACACAGTGCAATGGATTATAACTACCTCCGTAATCAGTCGATGAATATTATACCATGTGCATCCCAAAGGACTGATGCCACAACCTTGTCAGCCGACTTTTTCGCCTTTCCTTGCTAGAGGAGCGGTTCATCAGTTCACTATGCCGACTGTCGATTGCACTCCAGTCTGAAATGATGGAACCATGTATCTATTGTCACACACCGACGCAAAAATTCGGTTTTTTTACGATTAAAGAGCACTCACTTTTTGTTAGATTATGAACTTGTGAGGCACCCACTTTGCACAGAGCTTTCGCTTCTTTAGGGTGTCCACTGCCTTCAGGTCTGTGCTCATTTCGCCTCTTTCCAACTTAGCAGATCACTTTTCAACGGTTGATTTCTCTGGTTCAGAACCCAAATTCAAAAGCAATGCTTTATTAACACATGAAATGCTTTTACGATCCATTTTTTTGTAAACTAACATAAGTTGCTTCACAAAAATACTATATCTCATTAGCTAATAGTTATAATCTAATATAAATCATATAGATGGTAGTCGTAGTAGTATTATCTATGGATCACCCACAGTAAAGCGTGGACGAGTCCTCTAGTTTATATATAAAGGGCGATCCATTTTAAGGCTTCCATCTTTTTTAAAGAAAAAACCCAGAAACTTTAAATTAAATGGGGAATGCTTATTATCATTCGAAAGATCATTCTTTTGTAGAAGGGACATTCTAAGATACTTTGTAAATTCCCGTTTTTAGTAAATACGACGGGTTTTCATGATTCTATATACTTGAATTTGAATTCGTTCCCCAGTATTGACTTCCCTTCCAGAGAAGAGAAGGAAAGTTACGAAGTGAACAGGGACGCAGGGATAAGCGTCTATACGGATGTGTCCAAACTACAGAGATACACGAGTTCGAGGTGGTGTCTTTTCAGCAAAACTAGATTAGAAATTTGTCTTTTGAGTATCAGACCATTGCAGTGTTTTCCAAGTGGAGATCACAACAATTAAAGAAAGCCTTCTTATTCTGACTAGGAGTGTGTTCATAACAAGGAAGGTATATTAATATACTGATAGCCAAGCGGCTTTAAAATCTCTGAAGCCTTTCATAGATTCGTCAAGGATAGCGAAGGATGCCTTGATGTCTTATTGGATCTAACATACTATTTCACAATAAACCTGCAAAGAGTTCCAAGACATAGTAATATTTCTAGTAACTGTGAAGCAGATGAACAAGCCTATAGTTAGACCACGGATGTGTTGTCTGACAGACATTCTACCTACCTACCTAACAATAGTGAATGTCTTGCTTTGCTATATAAATTTTTTTGATTATGTTTCTAAGATACTAGCATAAGACTACAAGGGTTTTCAAGAGAAATATAATTCTTAAGACTCAATGTGGGTCAAACCTCGTCAAGTTGTCCATGAAAATTTAGAAACATCTCCGATTTTGAAAATTAGCAGTTCATTAGGAAGAATACCAGACGTATACCCCGTGATATAAATATTTCGTCAAAATTCTTTTTTTTTTTTTTGTTAAAGTTATTGAAGGTTGAAATTTAGAAGACGATAAAATTGTAAAATTATTTTCTCACAAACTGTTGGAGATAAATCGATGAAATTTTGTGAAGTCAAAGAAAAATGTTTGTGCTACTTTATAGATATTTTTTCTCGATCCATTTGTATAAATAAGTAATAATATTTTATATAATATTTGGTTAAACAATTGAAATTTTTCATGCATTCTTCACGCTAAAAAAAACTGAAAAGGATGTGACACAACGCGGAAAATATTCACCTTTAATAATCTGTAAATAAATTTTTGTTCATTCATACCATTCCAAAGATATTGAATTTTTTGTCCCCCTACCGCCCTTAAAACGATCCGTTGCGCTAGCTTTTCTTGCGGCCCAAATGTCGGGAGCTTACGAGCGCTCTGCGCCTGATTTGACCGCTCCAGACTTCTTTTTGTGGCGCTTTTTGAAGTCGCGCGTTTATGTCAACACGCCTCAGACTCTTGCAGCTCTTGAAGACAATATCCGTCAGGAATGTGAGGACCTATAGCCGGAAGTTCTGGCCAAAGTGATTAAAAATGCCATAAAAAGAGCTCAAATGACAATCAACTGTGGCGGCGTCCATTTACATGATATCATACTCTCGACTTGATGTAAAAAAATTTAAAAGACCAAATAAAAATAATCCACAAGCAGAATTAAAGTTTTTCATTTTCCAAAAACATCGGATGGTTATTTTTTCGCCACTTTGTATATTTATCTAAATGATGAAGATGACAAGACGAATTGAAATTAGGATGACTGACTGTCTGTTCGTCCGTCCGTGCAAGCTGTAACTTGAGTAAAAATAAAGATATTTATTGAAATTCGGTTTACATGTTCCTTGGCAAAAAAGTAAAAGGCGGCGATTGTACATGGGCGCCATTAAAAGAAAAAGCACTAAATAAGATATAGAACTATTATTTTGTATCACGGATCGCAAAAACAAGGGGCATCATATGTGGGCGAAAATTGTTTGAAAATGTCAACGAGGCCAGCCCCCTATTTGGTTTAATGTACATATCTCCTAAATTACTTTAACTATAATAACTAAATTCCAGACCAGAGATATAATATTTTACACCCGACAAGGTATGAGAGCTTTATAGGTGCCAGTGTGAAAATTGGATGTTCGACGTCCACCGCCCACTTTTAGGTGAAATCACATACTTTCGACAAAATTTAGAACATTACATTCCTCTCATATTCCTATATCAAATTGCGGGAATCGACGAAATCGGACAAAACCACGCCTACTTACAAAATACACATTTTTAAATTCCACTTGATTCTTTCACTTGCCAGTACATAAACCAAGAAGCGATTAACATAACCTGATTTTTGGTGTACGCCACCTTATAACCAAAAATACATCAAAAACTATTCAACCTAACCTAACCTTAGTACAAGTGTATCTATTGCTGACTTTTGAACGAAAATATGCAATTGAAATTCAAAGAGAATCTTTCCCTGTAGATAGTGAATTTATGTATAAAAAATCGGTTGAATCGAGTTACCACTTCCCCGAGCCCCCACATACCTATCCTAAAGATTCTTGAACTTCCGGGTGACTTTATACTCCATATATATTGCATATATTGCCAAAATTAGATAAAATAAAGTCGAAACTACTACAACTCCCATATATGTACTACATATAATTATATCCGTTTTTCTAACCAACCTAATGTGAAATATGGCGGTTAGTGTATAAGTTATATTAGGTGTATATATACATAAGTGAATTAATTCTGGTCCTTTGGTTAATGTGTTACACCTTAAGGTATTTCCCTGGCTTTGGTCCGGGCAAGTTTAATGTTAATGTAAAATGTTCGTTTCCACTCGAAGTTATCCCTTCCTTACTGGTTAGATTTAAATTTTCGTCGACATTGCATTAAACTATGGTATGTTCAAATTTTTTTTCCGTAATGTCTGGTATTATCATTTAAATAAATACTTTTTCAGTCCTTGTTTAAATACTTATATTTGCTTAATCAAAGATTAGTTCATATTAAGCAAAGTGTCTGCCAAAGAAATGTCAAAAAATCGTGAGACCCAAGGCAATTTCTAATGCATAAGTGTGCTGCGAAAATAAGTTACTACTTAGTAGTTAACAAACAAACAGCACTAACTAATAGAAAAAACTTATTAGCGGTACAGATTTAATCTCATAAATAAATATGTACAATTTACATATGTATGTGTGGGTGTATGTGTATGTGAGTTAGACATTGTTTGCTTCAACAAAATGTATGCAACTGTTCCTACATTTCCGTAGCTGCTGATATCCTTTTCGCTTGTTTTTGTTATTGCTGAAATTTTTTGCTGTTCAACGCTGTCGCTTTCGCTGAACCCGCGGGCAATCGACTGTTGTAATTAATTAATTACAAATTGTTGACTTGTCTTTGTGTTAGTTTTTGGCTGGTGTGATGCTATTATTGTTGTTTTTTGCCGCAACAATTTTGAGCATTTGATTATATTGATCGGCTAACGTGCTAGTGGTTATTGTTGTGTTTGCTTTTGTTTATGTTGTTGTTAATATTTTGGTTTTTGTTTTTGCTTTTGTTATTGTTATTATTATAATTTTTGGTTTTGTTGCTGTTTTTGTTTTTGTTCTTGTTATTATTATAATTTTTATTTTGGTTTCTCTTTCTGTTACTGTTTCTGTTTCTATTTCTGTTCTTGGTTTTGTGTTTGACAAAAGTTGCGCGCCGTCTGTTTTTAATGACTTGTCTGTTTGCTCGCCGGATTTCATAATTACAGCAGCCCTCAGCATTAATAGCTGAGGATATTTTCAAAACAAATATGTGCCTAAATATTAACGCGTGTTTTTCGGCTTGACTCTGTGTGTGTGTTTGTGCGTATTTGTGCGCTCGTTTCGTTTTGCTTATCTTTGCTAAGTTTGTCGGAAGATTTGCCGCAGGGCAATAACTTAAGTGATGGCTTCTGAGCCAAAGCGTTTTTGTTTGAGTTTTTGCTATGCATCATTAGACTTGCCGCATAGTTTTGAAAAATAATTAAATTAATTTATAGGCCAATAAAAAGGGATTAGTAATGAGCGCTGCTCTTAGTATATTCACGTACACAAAGAACATGTAAGAAAAGGATATTGCTTAGGGGTTTTTTGAAAAATAATAATGACAAATTTATTTGAGAAATATTTATTGCTCATACCATTTGAATCAAAAATATCATTCTTTGATTATGAAGTCAGCCGGAGGTTGGAAAAATCTGCATATAAATGGATCAGGATCAGGATCTTTGCATCCACACTTATGCTAAGCACTTTTGGTCAAGAACACATTTCCACTCAATTTTGACTGGTTGACTGTACTCCCGTTTATATGTATGTATATACTATAGTCAACCGAATCATGGAAAATTGCTATGTAGCATGTATTGAAGAAAGAGAGGCCGGTATTGATTACACTCACCTTTGGCATCAAACTAAGATAGGCTTAAGGAAGTGTCTCCCCCACATTTCTAAGAATATAATTGACATACTGCGCGACATATTGGGCATAAAGTCTGCTAAAAAATAAGCTCGATTCCTTTAAAACGATATTTTTTTGAAAAATTTATCCAAAACTGCATTAATTGAAACCACCTATGTTTCTGTGAATGTGCATGGATGCTAGATCGTTGAGTCGCTCTTGACCTGTTGTATTCCACAAGTAGATTTTTCAAACACGAAAAACTTCGTTCAGGTGTTGGTAGTGACACAGGCAAAAGCGCGAGTAAACGTAGAATCGGAAATCTTGCAACAGACCATGAAATCAGCTTTCGACCTTTCGATCACTTTGTCATAGAACGCGAATAATGCTTTACGGTTTTCTTCGTACAAATCGGAATTTGGAAGCAAAATACAAAAGTCGCTCCAAAATTAAATATGGTTCAGAAGCCTACTTATCAAGTGAGCAATAATCTTTCCGAAAAAAGTAATTTAAAATGTAATTCGATAATAGTCCCCGGGCTCCTTCATTTTGAGTTTAAAATGAAATTCTGTTGTGGAAATTGCGTAGCTAAAGTTGAAGTCTCTCTATCCTCTCAAGAGTTTAGTTCTTACAGTGCTCTAACTGCAAATGGATGCAATTCGATTTAGCTTGAAATGGCCCATATTGCTACACGTTACGATTTAAGTTTCTGTTTCGTTCTTCAGAATATTAATTGTTTTAGGTCAGCGGAAAAGGTGGTGTAGAGATACAACTACAAGTACATTCCGAATGCCAGCAACCTGGCAAGCATAATCAATAGCTAAATTAAAGCTATGAGTGCTTCAATGTACAAATGTTTACATATTGTTAATAGGAAACTTGGGTTTCATGAAAGTCACCGCTTATGGCTGCAGCTCCATCATAACCTTGTTCATATCATAAAGCTCAGTCCATGCCAATTTCCAAAATATAATATATTATTGTTTTTGCCAACGTTTCATCAGTGGTTTCTGCTGCGTTTACGAATGCTAAGAATTATTCTCGAAGTTGTGTTTATATGAAACACAAATACCAAACTGATCCCGGTAATATCTATTATTTCACCTGCTAGTATTGAGGATCTGTGAGATTTATTTCCGTGTTGGCAATGTATATTGTTGTGGTAGATTTCGATGATTTTATTTTGAATGTTTTTCTAGTCTTCACTGCATTTTGAGCTGAAGACGTAAGATGCTGATGCGACTACAGACATAGAATATCTTAAAAATTTCGATTATAATATGAGTTTCCATTCACAATTTTAATTTTACCTAAACTCAAAAAATTTTTTCGAAGTAAAAACTAATTTCAAAATACGAAGGAAACTTTTTCTTTAGAAAGAAATGTTGGATCTGCCATTGATATTTAATATTATACGTTCATTTAATTTCATTAAGATATCTAACCGTTGAGTAATTCTTTTATTAGATATATTTGGGCTGAAATTAATAGTCATTCGATTTTATTGATTTTTGGTATGTTGTAACACCTTTCATATTACGAGAGAAAGATGTCCTATGAGATTCATTCCGAAAACTTCAAAGAATGGCCGATATATTTGATATAAAGTCAACCTGAAGTTCGAAGTATTTATATTAGGTATAACGAACTTATTTTCGGACAAGTGGACCAAATTCTCACATCACTGTTATTATAAAGAAAAGTGATCTAAATTTCATTAAGATAACTCACATATGGACATAACTACTTGTATGTCATATATTGGTACAAATCCAAAGGGATGCTTAGAATTTCTAATACTAGGCTTAGAAGATATTAGGGAATTCCAGAACCGATTTTAACCCTTTTTTTGGCACTTCTGCAAATTATTTCCACCAAAATATGCGTGTTTAATTTTTCCGAGATATTTCTCAAAGTGACCAATATTTTCGGCATAAAGTATGCCAAAGACACTGAGGTTCTCATAATCACTAAAATTAGCCCCTTGATCGCGTTCTCTTTTACCCAGGGCATCTAAGTTTTTTTGCTGCTTCTTTATTGTCACATCTCGTAGCATATGGCTGGCGTTATCGACACTTTTCTGTGTCATTTTCGTCAGCCGCTTTTTCGCCTTGGAATATTTTCAACTTGGCCTTGCGTATATCTTAGCTGATTTTATTATCAGCTTTCGATACAGCTCTTTCGACTAATCGCAAATGGCAACAAGTATTGGTTTGCTGGTTTTGTTTGGTTTATCATCTTTAATCTTTAATCAGCTGTCAGTCGTCTATGCCAGATGAAGGCTTATTTTTCAGCTTGATGTATCTTAGGAGCTTTTCGCCTGGCTCTTCTAGATTGGGCAGAAAAATGCGTGCACCCGGCCTCCTTTAGAATTCCTTGGCTGGTATAAGCTTCATTTTCGGACCAACAAAAGCGTCGCATATTTTAGCGACATTACCCCAGGAAAATCTTAGGAGGCCTGGTCGTGCAGCTCCTTGGGGTTTCTGAGGAGTCAAACTCCGAATAGGAACTCGCCGGATTGTCGAGTATATAGCTTACAATTAAGCTCGACAATCAGATATCCACCTATCCGTCCTGTTTGGTGCTTGGCGAGGAAGGGTTTATTTTACTAAAATCTTCGGAACCACAGCCAATTTCACTTTATTTCTACCACTAAGCCATCTCTCAAACACTTTTTAATGCGACCCCAACATTTGCCCATAATAATCTGTATCGCACCACCAAACTAAGCCGGTTTCGGCGGCATTATACTAGATCTCTGCCCTTCTGCTACTAGGGCATAGGAATACAAATCATGTCACTTTCGAGCACACAATACCGCAAGGCCCACTTTGAATTCGCATAAAAAAAGATGTCAGGGTCAGCCGGTACCCTCGAATGGGTGAAAACAATTACGTAATTGCGCACTTGAAATTGAAAATAATTGCTTCGCTCAAACACTCCGCCGCCTTTAACGGGATACTATGTATGCAAGCGCTCACAGATACACCTCCTAACACGCATACACACACACACCAAGTGGCGATTGACATTTGAACTGATTGCAAATGAAAGTGAGAGCGTTGTAGATTTTAATGATTTTATGAAAGCGTTTCGCCGTGCGCCCGGCTCGGCAAGTCGAAAAAACAATCAGAAAAGCATTGGCTGATTGCAATTATTCATGCGAATTTGCATCCGTGTCCCGTGTGGTTGTGTGTGTGTGCGTGTTTATGAGAGCTTTTTGTCGTCACTTTCGCGGTGAATTCATTAACACGCCAATTGAGGTGGAAATTTAATTTGCTTTGCTTTTAGCGCATATTTAGGCGCGTCGTTTTGTGCGCGCGATATTTGCAACTGAATATTCAAATTTTATGCAAACTCACTACAATGGCAATAGGCAATATTCGGCCATAGTCAAGCGCTGTGGTCGTGACTAACGGTTAGTGTGGATGGTGAATGGAAAGAAGCGTTTATATTGAGAGCAAGGTTTCTGATTTTTATTTACGAAAAAGTGAATCGTCAATAATTGACTTTTAATTGCTATTGTTCATAAATGTCCTTGTAGAGAAATATTAAATATTTTCCTAATTTGAATACGAAAACCTTAGGAATCCAAATTGTACTAAAAATTCTGGTTTAATAAATTCAAAAGTTTGCGGAAAGTAATGGTTTAAAGGGATAATTTAGCTTAGAGTATACTGTTTTTATTATTCTGGTCATCCTCCAATCTAGAAAGAAGGCATGGCAAGCCCAATGAGGCTTCTTTTGAGATCTGAGAAGAGGAAGTACTCACTGGGGGCCAGATGTGGATAATAGGGTAAATGCAGAAGCGTTTCGAAGCCCAATTCATGGATTTTGCCATCATTTCCATTATTCTGTTGCACGATACTTTGTCTTGTTGAAACCGCACTTCTTTTTTCTTGAAATGCGGTCATTTTCTAGCGATTTCGTCCTTAAAACACAAATAATACCTTGTAATAATCGCAGTTGATAGCACTTCCTTTTTCAAGGTAATCACTAAAAATTATTGAATGCCCATTCCAAAATACAGACGTCATAACTTTGCGAGCCGAATGTTGCGATTTTCCACTTTTTGAAGCGGGTTCATCGTGTGCAGTCTCTCGTTTGGACTTCGAAGTAAAATTCTGGAGCCATGTTTCATCCATCGACTCAAAAACTCGGGAGAGTCCCCAACTACTGCTCCGAATCATCCACTCGTCGTTGCTTTTGTTCTAAAGTGAGTTCGCGTGGCATCCACTTTGCCCAGGTCTTTCTCACACCCAAATGTTAGTGAATGATATGTCCTGATAGTGCCTGCTATCTCAAACAACTTTACTTTACGGTCTTCCAAAATTATTTTGTGCACTTTTTTGATGTTTTCGTCAGTAACAAACTCTTTTGGACGTACGATGCATTCACTGTCTTCGTTGCTCATTCCACCACGCATACACTTAACATATCAATCCTTGAAATTAAATACTTCAATAAGAACATCGTATTAGCCAACTAAATTGCCTGTAGACCTACCGCCATTATAGAGTTAAGTGATCGGAAAAAATTTGTGTAATTTATGCTTTATCAATGTCACGTAAAATAGATTGAAATAAAATGCGTTCAAATACTCTCAAAGGTAGTGAGAAATGTGCTCATATTTTAGTTGAATTTCGTACATAGCTCTCAAAGCTTCTAAATTGTGCTAAGTTATTTCTAAGAACGCCACAATAGCTTTTCTGCTGTTTTGGACGTCTCCTGCCCCTATTTCTATGTCCAATATTTTGTCAAAACATTCACATCCTATCCAAAACAAAATTTAAAGAGTTGAGCAGTAGAAAAAACTTGGAATAACCTCTTGATAAGGTATCACTATTCATTTATGCTGGTCGTTTAAAATTATACCAGTTGTTTGTTCGATTGCCCACTTTTCAACGATCTCATTGAGCGAAAACAATTTAAAACGCAGTTTGAGCTGAGTTTAGTAGAAAAGACTTGAAATAACTCTTTGAAATAACTCTTTGATTTGTGACAGTGGATTAAAAATTATACCAGTTGTTTCTTCGATTGACCTCGTTCCAGTGATCTCATTGAACGAAAACAATCTAAAACTCAGTTTGTGAGTTCAGCAGAAAAGTTTTAGATTAATCCTTTGACATGATATAACTATTTATGCCGGTCAATTAACCTTTATACCAGTTTTATGTTCTATTCGTCATTCTACAGTGATATTTTTGATCAAACCAGTTTCTGTTTCACAAAATATATGTTCAACTATAACTTAAGTACCAAACTCACAATTCTGTTTGAATGTTTTATGGTAAACTGTGCAGCAATTTGCTTTAATCTCTGTACCCGATTAACTTATACTACCATTACTTAGACAACGAAATCGTCGAAAGTAGTGCGCTGAACTGTAGAAATAGCCACAAAGTGAAATTAAAAAGTTAAATTTAATAAATTTCCATCGTAAAGCAACTTAATTAATATGAAAAAGTTAAAGTTTGCAACACACCGAAAAAAGCGGAACCCTACATTTCAACTTTTTTATAATTTACTCCATATTAACTTGTTTTTCGAACGAATTTCGCACCATTCACTATTGATTCACTGCATTCAATGCAAACTTTCCACTTTTTCAACCATCGTTAGCCACAAATTATCAGAAATTTAATCACTTTATCAGTAATAACGGCATAACTTAAAAAAAGCAATAATAATCATGAGAATTGGTGCCGGCACTCCTTGAATTACACCAGCCATTCGTGTGTAGCGAATCAAAAACATTTAATGCACGCTGCAGCAGCAATTTCGAGCGCAGCGTAGCATAGTTTCAGGCGCAGCGCGAATTTCTAGCATTTGCTGGGGGGGAGCATGAGAAACCACTTGTTTGTGGTGGTACGCTAAGTAAAATGAGGTGAATGAGAGAAATAAATGGGCGAAAAAACAAAACTGTTTAATAGGTACACTGCCATAGCGAAGGAGGGCGTAAAAGAGCGAGAAAAATAAGAAAGATTTAAATATTTCTATTTTGCTACGGAAAGTTGGTGGAAAGAAATGCGTGCAAGAAAGCGTCGAAAAAAGCAGAAATAATATGTAAATGAATATTTCACGAAATGCATAGTCACGAACTGCTTAAGTTTGCGGGTCCGGCACGTGAATTTCGGGGGCCGAGACAATGTAATGCCGGTATCAGCACTCACATTTTTAATGATAGCGCTTTGCCGGCGCAAGCCCTTGTTTTTTAGTGTTAGTGATTACTCAAAAGAGGTGGAATGCAAATTTCATGAAAATGTAAAAGTTGGCGGGCAACAGCAATTGCTGTGGCGTGCAAAAAATACAACGCTGCGTTTGTAGAAGTTGCTAGCTTTTCGAAGATTGTAGATTTGCAGGTATATGTGCGCCTGCTGTTGAATTATTTTCTTTCCGCTACTTATTGCTACTCCGCCTTGCGTTTCAGCTCCTCGTTTTTGCTGCTCGTGGTGGCATTTGAAATGCTGCTAAAATGGTGTAAACTAGTGCATCTTCATTAAAAGGCAGCAGTATACAACAGCAGTTGGTATTTGAAAGCATTAAATGCATGTAACAAGGAAATGAAAGAAAGAAAACAAAAAAAAATAAATAATTTATTTTTTTTTATTTCGTTAGGGCACTCTGTGTGCGATTGTCCTCTCCTCCAAGTTAGTTTTGTGTATGTCTTTGTGTTTTCGTATAGATTTGCCGTTATTTATTTTGCGTATTCTGTACTTCACCTGCGTGGCGCTTTTTTCGCGCAATGCCTATTTACACAGGCATTTGCCAGTACTTAAGCTGATTACTTGCGCTGTTTGCATTTCGCAAATTAATTACAATTTATGCAAATCGATGGAAGTGGAAAGGTAAATAGAACTAAACGCCGCACAAAGTACACAAGCAATAAATTGGTTTTATACTAATGTATACTGAACATTTTTTTCGGGAGTAATAAATTTATTCCAGAAAAATAGTCTAAGCACTTTTGAAAGCATTAAGAAGTATGAGGCGGTAACTCCAAATTGCACTGCGTGAGCTCATTAGTACCTTTTCTTCTTATGAACAACCAAAGCAATAAAGCCCTTGACAAATAAAATAGTTCTCATACAAGAAGCTGAGTTTCTATATAACAACTTGATGTTGACGGTTCAATTTGTATGACAGTTATAAAATATAGTATGTTGATCTAGAAAAAGTTATTTCAGAGCCTCCGAGCAAATTATTCTTGATAAAGCTCGTGAAGATATCTTATCAGATAAAAAGTTGCCTATACAAGGACTTGATTTTGATCCTTCAGTTGTTTTTTATACCCTGAACAGGGTAATATTAAGTTTGTCACGAAGTTTGTAACACCCAGAAGGAAGCGTCGCAGACCCTATAAAGTATAAATACATATAAATGATCTGTATGTTGAGCTCAGTCGATTTAGCCATGCCCGTCTGCCTATCTGTCCGTCCATCTGTCTGTCTGTGTGTCTGTATATATACGAACTAGTGCCTCAGTTTTTAAGATGTCGTTTTGAAATTTTGCAAACGTCATTTTCTCTTCAAGAAGCTGCTCATTTGTCGGAACTGCCGATATCGGACCACTATAACATATAGCTGCCATACAAACTGAATGGTCGGAATCAAGTTCTTGTATAGAAAACTTTCACATTTGACAACGTATCTTCACGAAATTTGGTGTGAGTTATTGCTCATAGAAATAATGTAATATCTGAAGAAATTGTTCAGATCGGATCACTATAGCATATAGCTGCCATACAAACTGAATGATCGAAATGAAATGCTGGTATGGAAAACTTTTGAATTTGACAAGATATACTCACGAAATTTGGTATAAATTATTTTCTAAGGCGCCGATGTAATCTAGCATATAGCTTCCATACAAATTGAATGGTCGGAATCAAATGCTTGTATGGAAAACTTTGCCATTTGACATGGATCACTGCTTAAAGTAATAATTTAATCTCCGAAAAAAATTGTTCAGATCGGATTACTATAGCATATAGCTTCCATACAAACTGAAGACATAGTTACTAAAAGAAATGCACGTGTGAAGAGTATATTAGCTTCGGTGCAGCCGAAGTTAACATTTTGTCTTGTTCTGGAAAACACATTTGCATTACTTCGGGGTGGCGTACCATTTTTCTCATTTAGAGAGTTACATCTGCGCACCTGCGTCCAGGTCCCGCTTTTTGTTGAGTATAAAAATTTCTGGGAATTTCTGAAGAATCCCCCAGTATGCTTCACCCTCCAGCATGACGCTGATTACATTGTCCGCGTGTATTGGGTCTTCTCCTTGCCATTGTACACATTCGAAGAATGTGTGTTCAGCGTCTTCTTCTGTCGCGTCATTGTATAAGCATGACGGCACTTCGACTTTTCTCATTCTGTGGAGGTAGTTTTGAAGTATCCGTGACTGGATATTCATATATCCCTTTATATTGGAGTAATTAACAGTAGTTGCTATATTCTCAGACTAAAATGATATGCTTTGCATTACTACGTTTTCCACGCTCACAATTTTATTTTAATCGTACATTGTACACTCAGACACAATACTTTGACATCGATTTTATGATTGTAAAACTGATTTAGTCCTTTAAAATGCAGAATTTTCATCAAATCGAGCTTCTCTTGGATCTTATAGACATACCTAGCCCACAACAATATCCGAAGCTCTGAAAAGATGAATTCTCACTTAAAAGCTTTTTCAGGCGCTATTAAACTACAAAAGCTTATTGTAATCTTTAAAGAAGTGCCATTTATATTTACATAATATTTCCTATTCTTAATATAGTTTTCTCCAATTTCTATTGGAATTTTTTAAATAATGTTTTGCGACACGACTTGAAGCATTCTGTTTGATCTGGAAATATTTTCAGCGAGTTAAATCTGCTCCTTGAGAAGTTAAAGTATCGAAGTCTGGTGATTGAATTTTTGTAATAGGTTTTCAAGCTCTCTTAAGCCAATTATACCAAGATTTCAATGTAATATTTTGTTCTTAAACTACAATTTTCTTTCTCCGAAATTTGTTTATATTTTGTATACATACTTGTATGTATAAAATAAATATATATTTAAAGTTTTTATATATTACATATGCAAACGTTCTGTGAATGAATACTTTCGACAGTGCGAAAATGGCTGAAATCGGCCCACGCCCACTCCGCATATAACGGTTACATTGAAGACTGTCAAAAATGCGATAATTTGTTAAATAAATACGTGAGAAATATATAATTTTACAGTTAAGATATCACATAAGGGAGTCAAGGGAAGCAATGCAAAAATTGCATATTATGTGTGACATCGGCCAACTTTTGTGTGGAAATCCATAACCAAAGGAACACATAACCAAATTCAAAAAAGTTCTGTTGATGGCTATGTAACAGTGTGAAAATGGGCAAATGTTTCTTTAAAGTAGAAATCTTCAAGTCCACAGCTACCGAATGTGTGCATCGCTGTACATAGCTACGTAGCAGGCTTTTTACAAGTAGCATAAGTTTCTGAAAATAATATGTTGTAATGATGCAAATGAATGCGGTCGGTTTAATTTTTGGTGCTCCATTAGCGTATAAATCCGTCTATATGTAAGATGTCTTAGCAAAAGTTCCACAAAATTTTGCATGACCATTTATTGAAATTTAGCAGATTTCAAAATAATGATTTTTAGTGTTGCACATGAATCAAATCGAGCTTGACCTGAACTTAATATCCATAATTTAATGACTTCCGATTATTTCGTTGACTTTTTCCTCATATAGCCAGTGCTTTAACCTTAAGGGGGTCATTCTGTGTGGCGGTTTCAAAAAAATCGATTTTGTTTGCGAAAATCTAATCTAGAGATTCTTAGAATGTGCTGATAAAGTAATTTTCTGAAAATGAATGTAGTTGGAGAATTACAAAAGTGAGATAGTAAGAACTTTAGAGCCTATACATCTGAATTCTGAAACGTGTTTTTCTCGAAACTACATTTTTTTTTCATAAAAAAGTAGTCGCAATAAATTATGAAATTTTAGATTTTAATGTTTTAAAGCATTAAAAAAAATTATTTTCAAGATTTGTAAAAGATGCTTGTTCCGGCAATAGCCTACTACGTACAGGTTCATATGCCATTTGTATTTTTTTGATTTTACCTAGGTTAGCCAGTCTGCTGGAATCATGAGCGCCGTTTGACTATCTTTTTTGAATTTGAACAATAAGCCTCGCAATTAAATATTCTTGCTTAAAAAATGCAAAATTACAGCTAAAAGCTTAATAAGTATATAGTAAAAACTTGTTTGCTCTGTGTTTGTCCATTTCACCATAAAAAAATTCCGAAAAACTTAAAAAAGCCATCGAACGGGATGACTCCCTTAAAAGGGAATACCCTTTGAATGTTTAAATATTTCGAGCACGTAAGAATATAGTAAGAAGACTAAGTGAGTCAACGATCAATAAAATAAGCTAATAAGAACCGTGACAGACGGCAGCGTTAATCCGGATTAACTGCGCACTTAATGAGATCCAAAATTGTAGGTGACGGACGGCAGCTATGCGAGTTTGAAACTCTCGTAAACAGCTGATGGTCATTTTTATAATATTTTCAATTAAAATCGATAGAAGATAATCATTGCGGTTGATAGCCTATCAAATTTTACAAAAACTGTTGATACATATGTTGTTGTTTTTTTTTTTAAACTGTATTATAACATAACATAAAACTACTTGTTTTATTATTGAAAACAACTTAGCCCTTCTTTTCTTTTTTTAGTCTACATTCCTCCAGAAGTGTTAAGACAACTGGAATTAAGAAAATTCAAATTTTTTTCTAGACTAAATTTCTTGATAAACTTTCTTTACCAACATCTGGTTAATAAAAGCTCTACATACATAAGAGTTTCGAGAGTTAAAAAAATATCGTTATATAATCTTTAGTGTTGTACCAAAACAAATATCTTATTCTGCATTGCCTACCTACTGATAAAAGTAAATACAAAGCTATTTTTTAAACCTTAGACTCCAGAGAATACCTATTATCAGATTCTGTTAAACAATTATGAATCGCAGTTGCGTTTGAAGGCTTTTTCGTAAACTCAAAAAACCATAACCATAAACCTTGAATGTTTGATTCAGGCATATCCACATGTATGTATATGATCTCAACATAAGCGCACATTCGATGCTCATAACTTATATATATCCTCACGCTAACACAACTGTACATCAACACACAGCGACCATCATGTTTTGTTTATTATCCACTTGATTAATGTTAATTTGGCAAATTACTGCCTGTGGTTGCGGCTGCAACGCGATGTATGCACCTCAAAGATGCTCGAAGGGAAATGCATGCATGTAACTCATATGCACCGTTATTCGCGCACATATCCATACATATATGATACGAGTATTTCTGTGCGCTGCACACACGCTACATATTTGCACTCATTATCGTTTGTTATCAGGCAGCATCGTTAGGCCGTCGTAGGCACAGGAGTCTATTGTTGCAATCGCAGCTCATTAGAGTGCTGTCATTAGATGCTTACACATATGTATGTAACTATATATGGTTCATATATGCATGTGCCTCTGCGCCTGTTCGACACCGTCTTTGTAAACCGTAAACTGGCCGTTTGACGCCTCGTGGCAACACTCTTCGCCATCCTTACCTACATGTAGTATGTAAAGCGATAACTACATACTTATGAGTATACAATATATAAATGGGTGTAATTACGGTTATTTGCAGGGCCATTAATTTACAGAATTTGCGCTGCTTTGCATGAATTTGAGCTTTTATACTCAAAAGTGTCGGAGAAATTGACAACAAATAATTGGATAAATTTTTAAAATTTTTAATTCGGGTTTACAGGGTCAAGATTAATACTATCAGACTGTTAAAAAGGTTCAAATCTCAAGCGGAAATTTGTAGGGTTCGGCACTTGGATGAATATAAAAATTTGGTTGTTGACACAACTAAGTGGTTTGAAACATCTATTAAGGATGTAACTCAATTAAATCTGGGTTTCTCTGTCTGTTATCATGTTCAGGGAAGCTAGTTTAAATAAAGTTTTGAAAATACGGGTTATTATAAGCCATTTCGCTGAAGCTTTTCATTTATTAGTTAAGTCAATTAGTAAATTGTCGACGTTACTTTAATGGATTAGGTCACAATTGTTTAAATGTAGAGGTACGAAAGATCTATTTATACACTTGCAACATGTTGTTACAGAGTATAATAGTTTTTTTCACCTAATGGTTGTTTTCTTGATCTAATACTAAGCAAGATTGATATAAAATTATATATACAAGTGTATATAAATGATCAAGATAACGAAACAAGTTGAAATCCAGGTGGCTGTCTGTCACTCCGTCCATCTCTGCAAGCCGTAACTTGAGGAAAAGTTGAGATATCTTGATGAAGATTGGTATGCACGTTCCCAGGTAAAAAAATACAAGTTCATAGATGGGCGTAATAGAACCACTGCCACGCCCAAAAAATGCCATTAACCCAAAACCTATAAAGTAACATAACTAATTACTAGATTAAGGTATAAAACTCTGAATTGACACAGGGGATCGCATTGGCAGGGGATTTGCACCAGCTTAGCTCACTTCTACCCTTTCACAAGACGAATCAACTACGCACTAAGTCAAGAAATCTCGATATTCTGAACGATATATTATATATAATGTTTCAGGTTCATAAGAGACTGGGAAGTTGAGAAGCTAGGGCAAAAGTAAAGGTTTAAGTAAGATAATTCGGTTTTAGTTCTAAACTACCCAGCGCTAAAGAAAATTTGTCATATTTTCTCATGCCGTTAATCAAGATTCAGCGATATTTCTAAGACATGTACAAGTCTAAAAATAGGGACAGGGATTGAAGTCATTAGTTCTGTATACTGGGTCGCAAGAAAATATATGTTGATCATTTCGTTCATACAGCCATATATTTTTCCGATATCTTTGGTTATACTTCAAAATCAGGTAAGCAGATCGAATTAAATTCATTATTGTTGGGGAAGTAAGCCTGTTTCCTGAATTCCTGTTCTTGCGCCCTGGACGCGCACCTTGGAGACATGAGTAACCTTTGTGTAAGATGCGATAGCTAATCCGTGCGAAGCCTAGGGTTACGACGATAAGAGAGGAAACTTCAACGAAGCCACTCTGACATATCTATTCGGTTTAAGGGTTGTTTGAAGCCTAATTTCAGCGTCTGTTCACCAGAGGTACGGCTGGGAACGTACGGCCGCCATGAAACAAGCGACTCTCTATATATATGTGTATAAAGCTTTATACTACCCGCCTAGCGAGGGTGTACCTTGGACTCGGGACCCGCCAAGAAAAACCACTTCCAATAAAAAAACAACCCCGGATGAGAGACTCGACTTTTGATAACGACCACAGCAAACGAAATAGGGACCATGAATTAAGGGTATGCAACTGTAATATCCGGTTCCCAAATTGAGAATATGGTCGATGTCCTAGTAAAAGTAAAGGCTGTAATCGCCGCAGTTCACGAAATGCTATGTACGGCGACGAGTGAATCAATGTGACTTTTACGGCCATATAAAGTAGTTCAAATTGGGTATGGGATTCGTGGTCGGAAAAAGACTCAGTCGTCGAGTTTTGGCATTCACTTCGGTGCATGAGCGTCTAGCCACAATTCACATCAGAGCAATATCTTTTAACATAACACTGATTTGCGACCACATCCCGACGGAAGAGAAGAACGAAATGACCAAAGATGCCTTTTATCAGCATTCGGAGCATGCTTATGAAAAATTGTGGTTGGCGATTTTAACACCAGGGTGGGCAAAGAAGGCATCTTTGGTACAACAGTCCGAAAATTTAGCCTCCATGGCGAAACCTCTTCAAATGTGTTGGATTTCGCAGGGGCTCGAAATATGGTTGTCTGTAGTGCTGGATTCCAGCAAAAGAAAATTCATCAAGCTACTTGGCTTGAATTATTGTTTTTATTTTCAAGAAGACGTCATGAAAACTATTCATATTTAAATCTGTAAGGACTGGCTGGAATATGGATTTTCGCTTACGTATGAAAGCTGACGCTTTTAAAAGCCATTTTTAATTGCAATTTAAGCAAATAAGATTATATGAGAAATAGTTGATAGCATATTTTTTTCAAGTTATACCCATATAAATTATCGGTTCATTTTAAGACACATGGATAGATACATACCAGGTTGTTCACTAAGTTTTGTCGTTTAATAAGAAAAACAAAACTTTGTGATTCAAAATACGCTTTATAATCAGTATAATTTCCCTGAACATTAATACACTTGCTTCAGTGATCCTCCAATCTGTGTATCCCATCCCTGAAGTGAGAATCCGGAGGGTCTGCAAAATACGCTCCAACAGCCGTGTTGATCTCTTCATTTGATGACAAATGCTTGCCACGCATACATTTTTTGAGTTCTGGAAACAATTGGAAGTCGCTGGGGAACAAATCTGGTGAATACGGTGTATGCTTCGACAATTCGAACTTTTTTCTTTTGCAAACTGGGTCTTTTCTCACGAATTGTTTCCTTCAACAGGTCTAAAAGGTTGCAATAATAATCAGAATTAATTGTTTTTATCAGTTTGCAAGTAATCCACAGTCAAAATTCCTCTCGCTTCTCAAAAAACTGATGCTGCCATAACCTTCTTGGGCAATTTCAGGACATGAAGTCCTTTCGAAGCCGAATAACTAGGTTCACACCACTCTTTAGCCTCTTGTCTTGATTCAAGATCATAGTGATAGACCCAAGCCTCATCCATACTGATGAATCAACTTTATCCTTTTTAAAACACTCCAAATTTTGTTGGTAAAGTTGCATTCGAATGTATTTTTGCTCCATTGTTAGCGAATGCGGCACCCACTGTGCACAGAGCTTTCTAAAACCCAAAACTTCTCTTAAAGTATAGCTCACACCGCCTAATAAGATGTGTAAGGCCTCTACTAAATTTAACTCAGTCAATCGACGATCTTCCAAACCCCCTTCCTATATTTTGGCAATGATTTCTGGTGTTGATGCGCTTTTTGGACGTCCTTCACGTGGATCGTTTTCAAGGCTTGTACTGCTCATAAATTGTACTATTTGTGGCTTACTTTTCGCATTTGAAATTGTCATTGTGTTAATGTGTCTAAAAATATCTCATAAGCCATGAAAGATTTAAATGAAAGATAAGTTCAGCTACACTTTAACGAAATCTTAAAAAACAAAAAATATTTTTTTCCCATAATTTATTGATAATTCATGACACAAATCTAGTATGACAACGGCAATTCATTGCTGGTTTTTACTTTCACGCAAACCCCATCTCGACCTAAATGAATGCGATACGGAGTCACTAGATGAATAATTTCCACTGCCCTTGCGATTGCGCAGATAATTAGTGTGACATACATAGCCAATCTGCGAGTATAAATTATAACATATCCGTGATTAATGCATGAACTCGTGCACATAACAACTTATTTATGCAATATTTACAATTACAAAGTGCTTTTGTTGTTGTTGTTGTTGCTTAATGAAATAGTTGTATGTAATGAATACTTATGACGAGTTGTGCTTGGCGAACTGGAAAAAATGCAATCATTTTAAAATGTTTTAATTATAAAGTAATGAAACGTATGATAATGAGCAAGTGGTTAATAAGCGCAAAGGGAGGAGCAACACAATTGATTGCCGCCGGGAGCACTTTGAGTGCACCAACATATGATGTGAACATAAAAATATAAATTGCTGATATGAGTATATGGATGCCTGTGTGTGTGTGTGGGTATGTTCGTGTTCTTGCATTGATTGAGTGACAGCAGCTGGCGGCGGGGGTTGATGGTGGCACGTCAAAAACTGTCTACTAATTAGTGCTGAAGTTATGTTAACATTTAATATTTTAATTGCAGTCAATTCGGCATACATGGCGTATACGTAATATTTGCCAAGGGACTTTTGCTGGCATATACATATGGTTTATATGATATGTGCGTGTGCTGGTGTGTTTGTAATGAGCACATCAAGCTGGTTGAATGCAAAAAAAATTAAATGAATTAAATTGCAAGTATCGCCTTCGGAGGTGTTGCGCATATTGCATGCATTGCCACACACGGCTTTTAATTATTTCAATATTTTTAAGTACATTAAGCAAATTAATAAAAATATTTATACAATTCACTTGAAACGTAGTTGCGTATTTTTAACACCAGCGTAATGCAAATATTTTTATTGCCTTTCAATATCAATTTCATTTTGCTTAAAATAGCAAATATCGAGCCATTAACAGTGCGCACAGCAAAGTGGTATACATGTCTGTACACATATGTGTGTGTATGTCTGAAATATGCAGTCATAATGTGCGTGCGACACTCATTTGTGATATTCAGTGATAGAAATCACGAAAATCACTATTGAATTGAGCGGAAATATATTACTTTCTTTGTATTTTCCAACAACAATATTAATAGCCTTTGGGCGACTTTACCGAACTTGCGTTAAATGTGGTGAAATCGAAACCAAACCTCAAAAAAAATATATAAAATAAATAAATGTAGCTACAAAACCACGAAAAATCAATTTTGTTCGTTTTTTAGTATATACATATATACACAGTACAGTATACTATATACCTATATATAACTAAAATACAAATATGTATATTATTCAGCATATGCCCAAAAAAGCTACAGTGCCCGCAAATACTTATATACATAACTATATTTTTTTTATGCCTCACTAATTGCTTAATGGTTTTATTCATTAATTTCGAATTAAAATATGATTGGTATTAAAAAAGTGAAAATATAATTGGTTTTATTTTACCGTCATTAAACGTTTTCACTTTCAAGAACACGCAGCGATGTATCAAGTGGTAGCACATTGTATGTATTTCTGTCTGCTTACTTTTCGTTAAATCACTTTAAATTCAACTGCTTGTTTAGCAACATATTTTGGCATTGCTTAACCAAGACAAAAACAAACAAGTAAGGAAGGGCTAAGTTCGGGTGTCACCGAACATTTTATACTCTTGCATGATAAAGTGATAATCGAGATTTCATTATCCGTCATTTACATATTTTTCAAATACCGTATTTGCTGTAAAGTTTTTATTCCACTATCATCATTGGTTCCAATGTACATATATTATACAGAAAAGGCATCAGATGGAATTCAAAATAGAGTTATATTGGAAAAACGTCAACTTCGGCTACACCGAAACTATACTACCATTCAGAAATACAAACAAAGCCATACAAGAAATAGATTTTCAGCGTTGAGGTTGTATGGCAGCTATATGTTATAGCGATTGGATCTTAACAATTTCTTCGCTTATTACACCTTTGGCCGGCACAATAAAATGTACCAAATTTGGAGAAGATAGCTTGACAAATAAAAATGTTATCTCACAAAGACATGAATTTGCTCGTTCAGTTTGTATGGAAGCTATACATAGGTTACAATAGTCCGATCTAGAAAAAAATTGAATAATAATTCGTGTCAAATATCACGGGAGTTATCCTGTTAAATAAAAAAGCTTTCCTTACACGGCAAGATTTTGACCGTTCAATTTGTATGACTGCCATATGCTATAGTGATTCGATCTGAACTATTTCTTCGAATACTGCACCCTTGCTTTATTAAAAACGCCATGTCAAATTTTGTGAAGCTATCTCGTCAAATAAAAAAGTTTTCCATACAAACACTTTATTCTAATCCTTCAGTTTGTATTATCAATATATGCTATATTGATCCAATAATGGCAAATACACAAGAGAATAGCTGAAACCACAGTTGGAGATAACAGTTTTCGTCTCCTCACTAAAACTGGCTGCTCCAGAAGGAGTGCTATCTCCCATGTTTTAAAGCTTTGTCGTGGACGAATAACTTGTGTTGCAGAGTAACAATGAAATACGCTGTCAAGAATATGCAAACGACATTGTTATCATATCCAGAGAAAAGTTCGGAGAGACTCTCTCCGATATTGGCCTAGCCAAGTGATGGTGTTGAACAAAACATCAACCCCTTAATGACGAGACGCAGGTCTTTGCCAGGCCTCAAGAACCTAAGCTTCGGGGGCACTGAGATAGAGATGACTAATAATGTCAAATATCTTGGTGTCACGCTGCATTTCACTCTGCGGTGGAAGGAGCATGTTTTGATCTTGGTCAAAGCTATGAAGGCACATATGGTGTGCGATCGGCTTGCGGGTAGAATCTCAGGCTGCACACCAAGGATTGTCAGGTGGTTGTACACAATGATCGTGCAACCGATTATCACATATGGAGCAGCGGCTTCCGCTTCGAAAGCATCGCAGACTTCGGTAGGATTTCAACTATCGAGACTGCAACGACTTGCCTGTGTCTGTGTGAGTTGAGTGCCATGCGCACATGTTCGACGGCGGCATTAGAAGTCTTCCTGAAACTCTCGCCGTTTCACCTAGTAAACGGTCAAACACATGCTGCTCCAAATAACAGCAGAATGGTTTGCAGAGGTAAGGTAATCTCTTCCCAACGTATGAAGGACCTAAGTGGCGAAATATCACAGGCTCTTCTTTCAAGGGATAGCATTACCAAAAGCGTGAACTTCACTAGTTTAAAGTTACGCTCAGCAGTAAGGCCGAATAGAACGATTCCGCTCACGAGGTACTGCTTAGAGACAATACAATCAAGTGGTACACCGACGGCTCAAAAACGTCGAAAAAATTTGGCGCAGGGGTCGCAGGACCACGCGCAAAGCTCTCCATACCTATGGGTGGTTTTCCGAGCATATTTCAAGCAGAAATCCTTGCAATAAGTCGGTGTTTAGAGTAAAACCTACAACGCAAGAACGTAAAGCTATACTAAGCGACAGTCAAGCGGCAGTCAAAGAGATCCCCACGTATGAGATCAAATCGTTATTGATGCAGGAGTGTTTGGTCTGACTGAATAGATCGTAACCAAGTGCAGCTTATATGGCTGATGAGCTTGCCCGCTCCGCAGCATCCACCAACATGGTAGGACCCGAACCTTTCATTGCGGTTGGTCCCCACACCATAAAGGAGCTGCTCCGCAAAGATGAAACAGTCCATGCCAAGTTGCTAATGGGTAGTTACAACCTTAAGATTTAAATATGTAATCAACCTCCCAAGGGAAAAACTCAGGCTACTTGCCGCCTTTAACACTAGCCATTGTAAGAATGCACTTATATAATATGGACCTAACATCTTATGCGAATTCCCGGTTCTGCGTCTGTGAGTCTGAAACTCCAGAACACCTGCTAATTAACTGCACAGCAGTCTATAGGTTCAGGATAAAGGCCCTTGGATCCATGTTTCCAAATAGGGATCACATAGCCTCACTAGCACCCAGCAGTATATTGAAATTTATCAATTTGCTGGGGCAAATGAAATGTTGCGACTTAGGAGAGGGCACAATAGACCCTAGGTCGCGGTGCAATCCTCATTTACTTATCTATGTATAGAGTATATATATATAAATAATTAGGTTGATGAGCGGAGACATTTAGCCATCTCTATTTGTCTGAATATAATCGCATATGGTCCCTCATTTTTAGAGTTATCGATCTAAAATTTTGCAAGCGCCTTCATTTGTTGGGATTGACCATATCGACCACATATCATCTAGCTTTCATATATACTAACCGATCAAAATTAAGTTCTTGTATGGAAACTTGCGTGCTTGTGAAGGGTATTATATAATAGGATCGGTCCAACGGAAGTTGACAACTTTTATTGTATTTTTTGTTTTTGTTAATTTATTATTTAAATAAGTATTATGAAAATAAATGACGATGGTTGTATATTGAAAAATTCATATACGCAAACTTGATTACTGTAAAGCTTTCAACAATCTCCAGCTCATTTAATAATGCAAAAGTGCAAGAAGTCCATGACCAACGAGCAAATTAAGTGTCACTTCGTTACTCCGCAGCGAATTCACTCAAAGCTCTGCAAGTTAGCAACTGTCCACATCATTTTGCCACATCGCACACACACATACACACAGTGCCATAGTGCAACTAGAGAGGCATTCAAGTCGAAATGAAACAATGAATGTAGCCCAATGTGTATTCCATGTGGACCGACTAAAATTGAAATAGTGAAAACTTGTGTGCTTTGCCAAGTCCACTCAGAGCTGCGCTGAGGGTTCTCAATTAATTGTATTCACATTAAATTAAATTCTGCTCCTCTGCGTTGTCATTGTCATGGTTATAATTTATACGATTCATTGTTGCAACAACAACAACGACAACACGCACTGCTAGAGTTCTTTTGAAGTCCCCAAAGCGCTGCCGGCAATTCGTGCAGCAAGTCAACGCTCTCTGAAGAGCCAGCAACGGCAACGGCAAAGGCTGCAGTTATGCAAATCAGCAACGCTCACTCGTGAAACGCACGCTCGCACACACACACGTGTGTGTGTGTGTGTGTGTGTGTAGCAGCAGTTGAACTTCACTAAACATTATCAAATGTGTCTGTAATTGCTTGGCTTTGTTTGCGCATGTGGCAAGGCATTGTTTCTTGCCGTCATATGCGCTCACATGCGTACGTGTGTGTATGTGTGTAGTTGCCACTTGTCTGCAACTAAATTATAAACAAAACGGGCTTTCAAACAGCGAGCTGTTGCTATGTGTTTGCATATATGTTTTACATGTGTATGTGTGCGTGTGCATGCCCATTTGACTGGGTTGTTAGCCTAAAAGCGCGCAACGCGCAACGCGTCTGCGTTGACAATGACAAGTGGACAGACGGACGGATGTGCATAATGACATTGAGGAGCTGGTGACGACATTGTTGATGATAATTTGCTGCCCGCAGACAAGGCGAGACGAAACAATGACAACTGCATGTCAGCGCAGGGCAATGGCAAACAAATAACGGTAGTGTACGGACAATACATACGCAAAAGTGCAATTGTTTTACAATGGCAGGCATAAACGAAATGACAGCCGTCATTATTTGCGAACTTGAATTGCTTGTGGTTTGTGCACTTATTATTCAATTTACCGTTGCTTTGCAGAATATTTCTTGCTGCAAATTATAATTAATTTATTTTCTTCTTGCTTAACGTCAAAAGTGAATACAAATTCTGATTTAAAATTCGATTCCGAAAGCAGAAAAATACCTTAAAATAGAGTTGCCAACTATTTGAAAATTTGAATTCAATAAAATTTAGAGCATGAATAATATATAATAAAATGGACTATCAAAGAAACTTAGTCTAAACCTTGATTTTCATGATATCAAGTAGTAGTGTTGCCACTTTTTTGAAGATTTTAGCTCAACAAAATTGATAACGAGTTAAAGCAAATATGAAAAAAATTATTACAAATATTTTGAAAGCTGGCAGTCGAATATATGTACATATGTTATACGAGAGTTGCCACCTATTTAAATTTTTATTTCAATGAAACTGATAACGCGTTGTTGCAAATAAATCACTTATTTAAAAATATTTTTAAGGCGGACATATACTTTGAAATAGAGTTGCCACCTATTTGAAATACTTAATTCAAATAAATTGAGAGAAGAAATAAAATATAGTAAAAATAAAAGAGAAATTTAGTTTAATGTCTGATTTTCATGATATCAACTAGAAGTGTTGCCACCTATTTGAGCATATTAGTTTAATAAAATTGATAATGAATTATTGCAAATAAGAAAAAAATTAAATAATAAAAAGATTTTGAAAGCTGGCAGTCGAATATATTTTACTCGAGAGTTGCCACTTTTTTTAAATTTTAATTTAATAAATACAAAAAATATATAAAATATAACATAATGTACATACCATCAAATTATTGCAGTTTAATTATTGATTATCAAGATATAAACTATTGGCGTTGCCATCTATTTGGTAATTTTAGTTCAATAAAACTAAAAACGAGTTGTTGCAAATAAAAACGTCAGTTAAAAATATTTAGAAAGCAGAAATATACTTTATAATAGAATTGCCACCAATAAAATTAGGAGAATGAATAAAATAAAAGGAAATGGACCATCGAAGAAATGAAGTTAGCTGTCACCAATAAAACTGAATTTCAAAAGCTGGAACACATTTTTTAATAGAGTTGCCGCCTATTTGAGATTTAGGGTTACCACCTATTTAGAACGTTCAATATAATAAAATGGAAAGGATAAACAGAATGTAATAAGATAATCAAAATAAATTTTTTTTACCAAAATTTTAGTTGGATATCTTTTCTGTAGAGTTGCCACTAGTTTTACCAACTTAACTGAAAAAAGTATATAGTTGAAGCTATTTTTGGGAAGGTTGGTGCTGCTTGAAAATGTTTTAAATTAATAAAATAAAAAATAGTTAAAAATGCTTCATGAAACTTGCCAAGATAAGGCAACACCACAATCTCAGAACAATACAAATTGTAACGATCGGACTACAATAGCGTACTGTTTACAACAATATGTTTTCAAGTTGGTTCTGATCTAGCTGAGTCATGACATTGCATCTAGACAGCAACGGTGCGTAGCTCCGTCTTGTTGGAACCACATATTTTCAAGATCAACTTTTTTCAGTGGCGGCGATAAAAAGTTGCTTATCATTGATCTAGTACAAGTACATCGCTCTCCATTAGCAGCTTCATTTCGAAAGAAGTACGGCACGATGATTCCATCAGACTAAAAACCTCACCAAACTGTCAATTTAGTTGTATGTTATGGTTGTTTATGAACAATATGTGGATTTTATTCGCAACGGAATCGACAGTTTGTTTACCGCACCACTCTTAAAAACATCGTTATTACGAAGTTTACGGTGGTGCAATGGCATCAGTTCTAGAGTGAGAACAATTTTATACAGATGAAAAACCCGTTCTTAAAATCCGCCAGGCCGTGGCTTTAAACAGATCCAATTTTGGAGAACGTATTTGCGGTCTTCAACGACATTTGTCTGAACGGCAAAAAATTTTTCATTATTTCGTCCGGTTCTTTATCTTTTTGGAACTTAACCATTGTGCACAGAAAATGTGTACTAGAAATATTCAACAGTGCGACGAATAGCGAGCATAGGTGGACGATTATTGAGGCCATAAAACGGCAAAAGCGCACGAACAATTGCGATTGGAAAACGATTATTTTGATAATAAAATTGAATAATTTCTAAACATTGTTTTTGCGTATATCTTTCCACGATTACATTGCAAAAATTACTGAATGCAATAAAAAGTTAATATCGTAAATCACGACATATTAGAAATGGCCGAAACGACACTCAGAAATGATATCATCTCTATTAGAAAACCAGATATTTTTCAAAAGTTGTATTTTCAAAATTCGTGTTTACACTTGACAGAAGTGAGTCCAGGAACATGATTCTAATGTTCACTGGTCACAGTCTGGTGGCAACAAATCAAAGTTGACGTCAGGAAATGTCAAGAGCAAAGCAGTTGAGAAACAATGGAGCATTGCTTGTGCACTTGTCCTGCTTTGGTCAGGCTTTGCGTGCCCAAAGGTGAGATGTATCATTAGTGACTCCACATAGTCTTTTGAAATGCGCGTCAACTGCAGGCATCATCAAAGCTGACTACTTTTCATGAACGACATACCATCCAGCATCGCTAAGTAAAAAAAACTTTTCTATACATGACTCATTAGCCTACCAGACTAACCTAACCTAACATTTGAGTAAATATTCCCATTTTTGTTGATCAGGTTTATTTGTAGCTGCCTATTAGAACATATGTAAATGTTTCGAGGCATTGTATAAAATTTGGCTGGTCGCTGTATCTCGAAGTTCTCTAAGTAGCTCATTTAACTCAACTTGATTTACTCAATCAGTTCACGCCAAAACTCCTAAATAGGAATGGAAGTAAATTAAGTCGCACTAAGCTCTATACAATCAAATTCCCACTTTCAAGCGAGAGTTTAAAAATATTGAATAAATCTTTTTGTCGAATGTTAACTACTTTATGTAAATATTTTCGATGTTTCTTTTTCCCTTTGAGGCGATATCACATAAAATCAAGATTTTTCAATAATACATAGTACAAAATAAGCAAGTTAAGATGACATTAGTTTATTAAAAATCCACACAATTAGAAAATAGAGAGTAGGTTCTTAATCCTTAACAATCAAAACTCCTTCATCAATCAAAATTAATTGTATGTTATATTACCGTATATAATTATTTTGAATAAAAGCCATATATAATAATTGACTACAATATTAATAATACAAATAATTATGTTCAATATTTGCCGTCTTTGTTCAAACTATTTTTTACTTCTTTTTTGTTACATCTCCCAGTTTAGTCAACTTCTTCATTTGACAAAGAGGTGTATAATTGTTGCATAAAATAATTCTCCTTACACACACACACACATGCAAGTTTATAACATGTGTTTCAAGCAATTATCTTTTGGCTACAATCCGACACAGTGCCAATTATGTAAATATGCTTTGATAATTATACTGAAGCACATGTAATATATTCACAAGACTTAAATCTTACAATGTCTTTCAAGTATTTTCCCATTGTATCGTTGTATCGTTTTCACACAGTGATTTTATACTTTCTAAATATTTGCCGGCTTCATCACAATTTGTACTTATGAAATGTGATACGTGTATGAGCCCGATAGGAAATGTTCAGTTTTGTTGCTTGTTTCGGTATGGAAGGTACACATCACATGAGAGGCAGGGTCGGTGGAACAGTGATGCCAGGTTTTTCATAAAAATAAACCATAGCGCTTGTGATACATATATAGTTACAGTCTGAATCGACTTGAATTTCCTCTAGATTCGCTAATCTTTTCAACTAGTAAGTTAACAGGTTGCCACGTATTTGAACATTTTCCTCAATTAAATAGAAAAGCAGTTATTAGAATGGCAGTAGTTGCATACTCAAGAAACTGAAAAAGCTCACAGTTGAAAATATTTTTAGACAGGGTTGCCACTTGTTTAAACTTTATTTTCAAAATTTAAGTTATAAACCAAGTATTAAAATGTAGTCACCATAATATTAGGTTTAAAAATTTTCAATGTTTCTTAATTTTGAAGAGTTGCCAATTGTAATTAGAGGCTTAAAAATTTTTTAACGTTTTGAAATTTTGAAAAGTTGCCAAGTGTTTAATATTAAACATTGAAAGGAAACTGAGAAAACTTAAAGTTAAGAATATTTTTGGACAAGGTTGCCACCTGTTTGAACATTTTATTTCAAAATTAAAATGATAAACATAATATTAATACATAGCCATCAAAATAGTGATTTAAAAAATTGTGATATTTGTTTAAGAGTTGCCACTTTTTTTAAATATCTTCACCAAAGCAAAAGATGGAAAATTAAACTCACATTGTAGAGTACACTAAGACATATTTACCAAAATAAGTGGTTCAGAAAATTTTAACTTTGAAACTTTTTGAAGGGTTGCACCTTTTTTCTATTTTTTAACAAAAAATATAAGTTGGTATGGAATTTAACTTAAGAAGAAGGTATAAGAAATTTAATAGTTAAGCAGTTTTAGAGGAAGGTTGCCGAATGTTTAAAAATTTTTCCACTTGTTTAAAATATTTTGAAGTTAAACCCGCACTGATGAGGTCACTAAAGTCACCAAAATAAGTAGTTTAGAAATTTGTAACTGTGATATTTTTCTAAAAAGTTGCTATTACGTATTTTTTTTATTTTTTAATCAAAAAAGTAAGTTATTATGGAAATTAACTAAAGAAAAAAGATTAAGGAAGTTAATAGTTAAACATTTTTAGTGGAAGGTTGCCACCTGTTAAAACATTTTACTTCAAAAATGCGAAAACTACAAAGGAACTAAATCAATAACAGGTTCAAATTGATAATCTCTGATACATTCAAATATATGGAAGTATTTTTGTGTCAGGCTTGCCGTTAGGTTGGGCTAGATGGCTCATCAGAGAGATCAAACGGGACCTTGCGTGACCTTGTCGTTTATTTAAAAGGTTTTAATTCGGTACATATAAGATAGATATTTGGATCTGCATTAAAGGTTTAAATATCAAAAGCATTGATGTAAAAAAGTTAATATAAAGACATTTACTAACGGATGTTACCATCTGCTTAAAATTTTTTTTCACTCAAACTTATAAAATATTTTATAAATTAATATGCGAAGTATTATTTCACAAACAATTTCTTTAATTTTTTATAATTTAATTTTAATTTTTGAGAGCGCTGCCACCTATTGGAAATTTTTGAGTTAGAGTTTTCGAAGGGATTAGTACAATTTAAGTTTAAAAATATTTTTTTGAAGTTGCCACTTATTCAAACTGTTTTTGCATACTAACTTTAATAAAAGAAGTCAATTATCGTAATTCTGGTGTCAGATAAAAAGCGTTGAAGAAGATTTACATTTAAATGTAAATGAAAATATATACATATGTACATATATATAAAAGAGTTACCACCTCCATTAAGTTTTGTAAAAAATAAACGAAAACAAAATTAATTACATAATTAATTAAAAACTGTGTAATTCTTGCACAAAATATATATAAAGAAGAGTTGCCACCTGTTTAAATTTTGTTAAAAAAAACAAGATTAATATATGGTTCATTAAAAACTGTGTTGTTCTAATCTTTCTAAGATTTCTGTCGAAGATATTTCAAGATTTTTCCACAATACCGCAAATGCCGCCTTTCCTACTGGGTCTTTTACTTCACTTCACAACAACTTCAATTGCACACCTTTCTATTAGCAACATATGTAAAGTTCTGAGCACTTAGGTATGTTTGCATTTATTACGTAAATTAATGTTGCGAAATGCTGCTTAAGTATCATCTCGTAACATTTGTCTCGCTTAATTGTTTATTTGTGTGGTCAAGTATGATTAAGTATACCATGGTATATTGTTGCCGCCATCAGCGGCTGAGAGTTTTTGTAGTCCACTGCATGCGATAACAAGCACTGAATTGCTGCATTGTTCTTGGTATCCTTTATGTTGCTAGTTCTATTATAAGTATATCTCGGCTGCAATTATACTTGAATGAATGCTTTGCCATCTCTGTATAGACAAAAGCTTATGTGTGTTGTTGTTGTTTTGATAGCATTTGCATTTTGTGCAATTAATGCATTGTTATAACAGTTGGCAATGCTGGCCTCACATGAGCCGGTTTTCTAATTGGTATATGTATACTATATATGTACTTGTATCCTTAGAATTTATTATGTTGTCTTATATAAGTGCGGCGTATCACGTTTGTGGAAATGCCTGGCATTCACGTGCAAATACTTCTACAGTATTCTCTGCTTAGTTGTCTCAGTTTTGTTCAATTAACGAAAGGTTTATTACTCTATGAGCATTTAGTTGCATATTCGGTGTCATTATGAGAATTTCGCTTCAATGCATAACATAAATAATCTGGCATCTTTCCTAGCATTTTGAGCATTGGTGAAATTGCTTGTTGTAATGTTTTTGAAATTAAAAACGAAAAGTTGAACAAAACAAAAATTATTTTTGTGCAATAGTCAGAGTTAATTTGCCGATGGGATTGAGCTTCATTGCCCGACTATGTTGAGGTTCGAATAACAACTATCCGCCTGAAGAATATTATAGGGTTTGACCGGAAAGTAACAGAACTGAGTAGATTTAAGAAAATTTATTGAACCAATCGTTACAATTCTTCAAAAACTTTCAAAATAGGCTTTTTCTGCGCCGATGCAGCACTGCCAGCGCGATTTCCAAGCATTGAAGACGTCACAGAAGGCATTCTCCGGAATAGCCTTGAGAGCCGAGGTGCATGTGCTTGGATCCCCTTTCAACCAAGGAAACAAAAAAAGTTCGAAGGCGGCATCTGCGCTGTAGTGCGGCTGCGGAAGCGTTGGGATGTCGTCCTTGGTTAAGTAGCTGTTCACAAGAAAGACGGTGTGAGACGGGACGTTGTCATGATGCAGCTTCCAATCGGTTGTGATGTTTTATTGGACCCGATTGATCATTCGTTTGAGCTTATTGAGGACTTCTGCGTAAAACTTGGCGTTGACGGATTATTCAAGAACGACAATGATTATCGTTTTCACTTTGGATTTGTTCATTCTTCCGGTCTTCATCAGCGACCTCTTCCTGGCCCTCCAAAAAAAGCTGGTGTCACCGAAGGACACCGAGTTTCATATAGAATTTAATCATTTTCGGCTTGCACCTAACAGAAACACGTCACCCGAAAATGTTTGTCCTGATTCTCCAGATGCTCGGAGACAACTGACCAACCACTCGTTTGTTAGCTAGGAAAGCATTGTACCGAATCCAGTAGTTGCGCGTACGCTCTGAAGTACATTCGCAGCGGAAAAAAATCAGTTTACTTTTCTTACTTTCCGGACAAAACCTGTAAAGCGGTGGGGTCCGATGGATTGCTGGTCGAGCTATACAAATACGGCGGCGAAGAACTGCATGCATTAGCTTCCTTGGTCGGTTGAAAGCATGTCCGACGATTGGAATTAAAGTGTGCTCTAGCCAAACCAAAAACAGGGTACTACACAATCTGCGTCAACTTCCGACGCATAAGCCTCCTCAACATCGCGTATAAGGTTCTATCGAGCGAATTGTGTGAAAGATTAAAGCCCACCTCCATCCTCAAAGTGTGGCGTTAGGCCTATCAAATCTATGATCGACCAGATTTTCACTATGCTCCAAAGTTTGGAAAATACCCGTGAAAGGGATATCGATATACACCATCTCTTCGTCGATTTTAAAGCCGCCTTCGACAGCACTGAATTTGGTGGAGCTTCTTCAATCTACTGCTGGCGAAAATAATTTGAACTCCAGATCTGAATGGAGAAGGTAAAATCTTCTACAAGAGTGTACAACTGCTGCCGTAGGCCAATAACATCCACATCATTGGTCATAACAACAGCGCCGTTAGTTCCAAGTTCACCAGGTTGGTCATAGAAGCGAAGCAAATGGGTCTGGTTGTGAACGGGGACAAGACGAAATATCTTCTGTGATCAAACAAACAGTCGTCGTATTCGCAACTTGGCTCTCACGTCACTGTTTACAGTCATAACTTCGAGGTCGTAAAAAGTTTCGTCTATCTTGGAACCAGCATTAAGACCAAAACCAACGTCAGACTCGAAATCAAATGCAGAATAATTTTTGCCAACTTCGAACTGAGTAAGCAATTGAGAGTGAAGTTCTATCTCGATGAACAAAAACCAAATTCTACAAGTCACTCATCATCCCCGCCCTGCTGTATGGTGCGGATAAATGGACAATGCCATCATATGATGACTTGGTCTCAGGAGTGTTAGAGAGAAAAATTTTGCTTAAGATTTATGATCCTTAGCGTCGTATATTTCCAGTGCTACCAATCCCATTGTGTCGTACCATATACTGTTAGGAAGGTGAGAGTTTAAGCTTCATTTAATCTCAAAAAAATAAATTCGACGAATCTGAAAAAAAGTTACAGCTATTCAAAGATGAGTGGAAATAATAAAGACTTTTGCTATATTTTGTGTGCTATAAATTGCGTATAAAAAAGAGAAGAATGCTACGCAAACCACCAATAAAATTTGTGAAGTTTACGGAGACGATGCTGTATCAGTTCGTGTCATTCAACAATGGTTCGCTCGGTTCCGTTCTGGAAATTTCGATCTGAAAGATGCACGTCGCTATGGTAGACCTATCGTTGAAAAATTCGATGAAATTATGGAAAATATTGACCACTTAACTTAACATTCATCATCAAACGGTTTTGAACCATTTAAAAAAGGCTGTCTAAAACAAAGCTCGATGTTTGGGTACCAAATTAATTGTCTGTGAAAAATTTAATGGACCGAATTAACATCAGCTATTCTTTGCTGAAATGAAATGAAATAGAACGATTTCTGAAGCGAGTGGTAATAGCAGACGAAAAGTGGATCAAATACGACTATAATGTGTGAAAAGAATCATGGTCTAAGTGTGGTGAAGCTCTCCAAATTGGAAAGGAATCAACTACTATGAGCTGATCCAACCTGGTCAAACGAGTGATTATATAGCAAGCAATAAAAAAATGGCCAGAACTGATCAACAGAGAGGGTTTCGTCTTCCATCAGGACAACGTTAGGCCACTCTTATATCTTTGATGACTTGTCAAAAACTGGGAGAGAATCCACCATATAGTCTTGACCTTATACCATCGGACTACCATTCGTTTCGGTCAATGCAGAACTCCCTTAATTTAGTAAAGTTGGCTTCAAGAGAAGCCTGTTAAATGTACTAGTCGCAGTTTTTCGCTGAGAAATCAGAAAAGTTCTCACTGATGGAATAATACAAAAAACAAAGAGTTGGAACGGAAAACCACCTACACTGCAAGCTGTGAAGAATCGTACAAACTTCCAGTGAAAGTTCTTTGTCGTTCTCTCTCACTGAGAACACTCTTCTGATAAATTGGAAATGTGCCACAGAATCTATGTATTCGTATATAAATATTTGTGTGCTAGCTAGACACAATGGAATGGAATGGACACAAATATTTGCGAAGGATATAATTATAACTTCTTGTTATATGTAAATATCGATAAATTGTTTGATTGAAAATTAATACTAAATGCACTTCCATTTAAGTACGTGGCTGTTGGTTATTGTGCGAATGTATTTGTGTGCCACAACTATCTGCAGGCAACTAAATAATAATCAAGAAGCAACTCAGGCTGTAAATATAGTATATAGTAGTATATTACTCCAATACATACACACATAGATATATATATTTATGTAAACCTGTGTGAGTATTATTTTAATGACTTTATTGTGATTTTCTATTAAATATTTATGCTTTAGCTGAGGTATGTTCAGCAAAAACCTCCACAATTTTGTATGCAATTTCACATGTTGTCAGCTTATTGCATTATGCATGCAAGTATATACAGTTATATAGGTGTATGTCTTTGCATGCATATTTGTGATTGTAATCAATCCGAGTTAATCCTTTCATTTGCTGGCATTAACGTTAAACTTAAAACCTACTCGGGCATATTAAATATGCATTGAACTGTATAATCATTGATGACTTTCGTATTTATCATAATTTTCTTGTGGACTTGGTGAATCAATATGCTGGCTGTGGCAAAGTTATTTAGCAGCTAATATTTCATATTACTTTGTGACATAGTGGAACATTTAGTATTAATTGATTATGTGAGTTAATGCACTGATGTTCATTGGCTTTGCCTTGCTAATATGAATTTATCGAGAAGTATGGTTTATGACCAAGCTGCTTACTGAAAAATTAGCTGCTGTTTTTGTTATGTAACAAAAGTTAATCAATATATAATAGAGACTTTATTTGTTTTTGTTTTAGCAGTTTGTCAAAAGCTTTATATTTATCAGTTCCCATGGGAATATAAACGCAGCAGTTATACAGAACTATGTGAGAGAAGTAAGGCTCTTGGAAATGAGTATTCTATAAAAAATACATAGGCAACTACGCTATGATATTATTATCCCACCGAGACGCTCATAAGTGAATAAATTCTTTATTGGATACCGACGCTTTTATAGCCGAGCTAACAACAGCGCGCCAGTCGTTCTTCCTTTTCTCTACTTGGTGCAAATTGGAGATTCTAAGTGTAGCCAGGTCCTTCTCCACATGGCTTTTCCAATGGGGTGAAGGTCTTCCTACACTTTTGCAACCTCTGGCGGTATACTGTCAGAGCACCCATTCAAACGACATGACTTAGCCAGCGTAGCCGCTGTCTCTTGATTCACTGAACTTTGTCAATGTCGTCGTAAGGCCCGTACAGCTCCTCGTTCCATCGATTGCGGGACTCGCCGTTGCCAATGCGCAAAGAACCATAAGTCTTACGTAAAACCTTTCTCTCGAAAACTCGTCACGTTGACTCATCAGATCTTGTCATTTATCATGCCTCCGCACCATAAAGCAGGACGGGGATTATGAATGACTTATACAGTTTGGTCTTTGTTCGTCGAGAGTGGACTTTACTTCTAAATTGCCTACTCAGTCCGAAGTAGCACCTGTTTATGAAAGAGTTATTCTGCGTTGGATTTCGAGGCTGACGTTGTTGTTGGTGTTGAAACTGGTTCAAAGATAGTTAAAATTATTACGACTTCGAAGTTATGCCTGGCAACAGTGACGTGGGAGCCAAGTCGCAAGTGCAACGATTGTTTGTTTGATGACAGGATAAATTTCGTCTTGTCCTCGTTCACTACCAGACCCATTTGCTTCGCTTCTTTGTCCAACCTGGAGAAAGCAGAACTAACGGTGAGGTTGTTAAGGCCAAAGATATCGATCATCGGCTTACGCTAGCAATTTTACACTCTTATAGAAATTTGTACCTTCTCTATTTGGTTCGAAATATTTTCTCCAGGCGTCTGAAACCTCGTTTGGTATCGAACGGCCCGGAGAGGTCTTACCCGATTCACACAGAGCTTTTAGTACTGCCTAACGTCAGTTAACACAGCCATATAAGTTTTTCAAGGATACCAAATTTAAGCATAGCGTCATAAAGGAAGCTCTTTTTCGTGCTATCAAAAGCAGCTTTGAAATCGGCGAAGAGGTGGAGTGTTTCGATCATCTTTTCATGGGTCTATTGATGGTACACAACGCTAGTCAATCCCATATTGCTTTACAGAGCTTCAGTGCTTTGAACTGCTGTCAGTAAAATCTTTTACAGAATATCGTTGGAGTAACAGCCGAAGTCCAGTGCTCGGAGCTGGATCTCTGACGACCTTTCAAACTTCCAGAATACTGCAGTATCATCCAGCCAGAAGTCTTTGCGGTCATAAAAGCAGCATAAGGTAAATAATAACAGTGGCAAAGAACATAAAGAAGATCAATATACAAGTCGATAGGTCACGTACGAATTTCGGGAAACAAAATGATTGAACACATTGCGAAAAGTTCTATCGGTCTGGTTACCGATCGCAATACAATCAATACACTAGACGTTAAAAACGATACACAATGAAATGTCTTAAAGTGTTGACAGACGAATCACAGAGAGATATAATGCTTTAAGTATATGTAGAGTCGCCAAGATCATGTTTCAAAAGGAATGTTGAACAGGTTTTGGACTAATAACATTGACTTGCCTCGAGTCAGCATAATCTTGTCAAAAATAGTGCCACCAGCTATTGCATTTGATGGGTGCTCAACTAGTAGTAGCAGAAGCTACAGGCTTTAGTAACCGCGATACATACAGAAAGTGCAGGGAAGTAAGAATAAAAGAGATGCTGGAACAGCTCCTAGGGCTCTGTTCAGCTTTATGTAATGCTCGTCTTAGATATCTATGAGCTTTGCAGTTCAAGGGACTAGGTTAGGTTAGGTTAGGTTAGATGGCTGATCATAGATCGCACGTGGACTAGATGTAGTCCTTTGTGAAGCCATTAAAAATAGAACCCCGTGTTCGGACTTAAAGAGCGGCGAATGCTTCGTAGCCAATATAAATTTGCAAAGGCGCTTAATTTCTATGTCCGCCAGTTCGGTGGGATGTCTGAAGGTATGCGCCCCCAAGTGCCTAAGTCTTGATCTCCCGAAAGCGGGGCAGTCAAGAAGGAAGGGCTGGCTAGTTTCTACCGCATCTTCTTCCAAACAGCTTCTACATGCGGTGTCCGGTAGAATTCCCAGTCTTACAGCATGTGTGCCAATAGGGCAGTGGCCCGTCAGGAGCCCCATCACTAACGAGAGGCTGGCCTTACTGAGGGTAAAGAGATCATTAGGTCTCCTGCGATCTATGTTAGGCCAGAAGGCTTTTGCGACCGCGCAGGTACCAATGCTGTTCCAGCGTTGACCAAGAAGCCGCGAGGCCCAGCTAGCCAGTAGTAGAGCACAGGAGGATGCGGGAGCACCGACCCCGCTGTGGCCCGGCACCCATTCACGTCTTATAGTAAAAGCTCTAGCCGCCAGAGACAGTAATGCCAGACACTCTTCGACCAGCCTTGAACGCACCGTGAATGAGTTCAAGGCTAGTATCGCCGCTCTGCTATCTGAGTGAATGGTCACTTTTCTGAAGGTAGACACTCTCCGGAGCAGCAAATCTGGTGCCACCTTGATGGCTGCGACTTCCGCCTGGAAGACACTGCAGTAGTCGGGAAGTCTGAAGCTGGATTTAATGGAGAGTTCCCGACAGTAGACCCCTCCACCAACCTTCCCCCCAAGCTTTGACCCATCCGTAAAGAAGCTTATTGCCCCTCTCCTCCAACGGCTTCTTCCCTCCCAAACCTCCCTCGTCGGTATATAGGCATTGAGTTCGCCGGAGTTCGATAAGGCGACTCCTTGATCCAGATGCTCCGGTATGAAGTCAAAGCTTGTGAGGATATCAGCGTGTTCAGATACACGCTGCATTAGGAACCCAGATTCCTTGAGCCTGATAGCCACTTTTGCGCCATACACTTTCCCGCAATGTCCACCGGCGTTATGTTTAGAATTGCATTGAGTGCAATGGTTGGGGTGGAACTTAATGCAGCGCACATACTGATAAGCGCCTACACCACATAAAGACTCCATAGAATATTATGGGCTTGAGTATGGTGTCATAGAGCCAGAGGACCACCTTCGGCGAGAGTCCCCACCTCTTGCCGATAGCTCCTCTACAGCAGTATAGGGCAATCGATGCCTTCCTGGCTCTTTCCTCAATATTCGGCTTCCATGAAAGCTTCTTGTCCAGGATGAGCCCTAAATACTTCACTGTGTCCGCCGAACACCTCCCATTTGCGGCAAAGGTGCCCCAGGGATCTTGTATCTTCTACTACATAAAACCATTTCTGTTTTATTTGGATTGATGTCGATGTCCACTTCCGACTGCCCATTCCGTACTCCGAGGCCTGCCAGGCTTTTAAAGGGACGGAGATTGTTTCGACATTAGCCCGACAGCCATTTCTGATGGGTGTCACCCCAGGGTTCACCAGTCCAGGGTTCTAACAGATCCAAAAAGTTTTCCTATTCTAAAAACCACTCCGATGCCAAAAGTCGTCTCAAGGAGTTGAAAGGCCGTGAAGGCCGCAGGCCATTTAGCTTTACCCAAGATGCACCCGCGTGGAGGCGTCCATCACTACATCCCAGATTAGATGTAGCATAAAAAATTAGATATTAAGCCACTTATAATGTTCGAAAAAAGTGTTGATGTCCTCTTCCACGAATATTTTAGCTCAAATTAAACTGAACCTCCACTTGGCATTACTGAGAACCCGTAGGTTTATGTATGGCGCGCAGCATTGCCACTATAGCCTAACCTAATCTAATTAAGATATCTTAGAGACGTACAGCCATCTTAAATTCCACTGAATTAAATTAATATTTGTTTGGCTTAGTACTCTGAAATATAGTTTCTTTGACGCTTCTCAGAAAATCTCTCTAAGTATGAACTCCTGTATTGTAACAGGAGCGTACAGTTTTCTACTTTTTCGTATTTCAGATAAAGAAACACAAATTCTCTTCGCTTCTGACTAAATCACTTGAAAAAATGACTGATTTAATAAGTTTTGTGGAAATTTAATGAAAATTGAAATTGAAACTTTAAATTAATTGAAAATTATGCTGATGAATTTGTACGTACTTAAAAATACAATTTATTTTAAATAAATATTTTTTCTTTGATTAATTAGAAATCTAAATATTTGGGTTTTAAAATAACTGACAAAAATTGATTTGCCAGTTTTGGCAGAGTTGCAATTTAATTAACACTTATTTGCTGTTTCATTTACTTTGTTGCTCAATTACACTTTCCAAAGTAATCAATTAAGATAAAGTGATATTTTAATATATTTTTGATTAACAACACCAAAGTGAGGTTAGCAACATTCAATAAATTTTATGTCGAAAAATTGTGCTATACACATGCTCCATTGGTATATTTGCATATACATATACATATGTAGTTATATTTTGCGTAAATATAAATATAGGCGAACGATTATTTATTTTCCGAGCGCAATTTGTGCTTGCACCGCCGTTATTATTAAATCAAATTGAGAAAAACGCCACTTAGCCTGGATATTTTCATAAACTCAGTAATCCAATTTGAAGATTAATGCAATTTTGCGCTTTTAGAGTTATCATTATGTTATGGTCCATATTTGAAAGCGCCAGCAGGGCGTATAAGTAACAATTTTCCAAGCGCTTAGTGTTGTGGGCGCAAAGTGAATAGAAATAGACGACGCGTTAATTAATCACATAAAAACATGTGAATATATATAGTTACAGATATATATAAATACATATAGACACATATGTATGTTGCTTTTATATTTCATTTGTGCGTGCTCCTCGCCCTTGTTGAAACCGCTTTTTGTTTGAAGCGCTGATTTAAATTTAATTGATATCATCAAAATGCTGGCAACCGCAACAACTAAGCGTCCCTCGTGTATTTTTATAAAGCATAGGTCGCAATGCTGCAAAAACATATATGTACATACATACATGTATGCATGCGTATAAAGCGCTTGCCACAGCCAGCCAGCCAGTCAGCCACCACTCACTCAAAGCAAAATTCGGGCGGAAGCTCCAGTTGACATTATCTAATTAAGCGGCATTGTGTGCGGAATGAAATGATTTATCTGCGCTGCGCTGCGTTCAGTGCGTTGTTGCAGCCACATGAGCTTGCAACATGTCTGTCTGCCGCTTTGCAAACGAGCGCTGAACACTTCGAGTGAATTTTTTGTTTTATTTTTTTTTTTTACTTTCATGTAGAAAACTCCCTACCTACCGATGTTTCTGAGCAGCTTAGGTGCACTCACACACACATACAGAGTTAGACAAGTAAGCAGTCATGTCGCAACTTTGTGTCTTCAGCTCAATTTTCGCTGTTTTGTGCACGCTTTCGGCAAACGAGACGACACGCGTCCATCAACATGACAAATATTTCGCTGCCGCTGCTCGTGACGACAATGAACGTCATTATTTAGCAAGTAATATTAGCGCAGGCGAGGCGGCCTTGTGGACCTGACACGCGTCTGTGCGCGCTACGTTAGAACGCCAGCACGTAGTAGCGTCCGTTACGCAAAGACACATCGGTAACTAGACATGTGTGTGTGTTTACGACTACATATGCATTAATATTTGTATGCCTTAGACGTGCCATAAACGCATACTAGAGAGGGTCGATTTATAGGGAGTCAGAAAATGGCAAAATCGCGTATGCGGAATATATTCTATGGATCATGCTGAATAAAATTGCCCCATACAACCGTTTATTCAGGTTTTTTAAACTTCGCCTCAAAAATCGCTGGTTAAAAAACGGGCTTAGACCCACAGTTCCTTAGTCAACGTTGCTTAAAATGTTCTGTAAAACATTTTCCGCATACACGATTTGACCATTTTTTTGGTCCATAAAAATCGACCCGCTCTAATTCACACCCACACATGACATTTTTATGTTTTGGAATTTTTTTATTTCATTTAATTTGGCTTCGTGTACATAGCTTGTAGTGCTCGTGGCTGTTTTTGCTCTCCTTCCTGCTTTTGTTTTTGTTTTTTTGCCTTACTGCCTCGACGAGTGCATGTACCAAGTGCCCGCATCGGCGCGCGGTTGTGCCACACATGACAATACAATTTGTCATTTGGTCTCGCTTTAATGTTATTATTTTATTATTTTAATTTTGTCTCTTGTTGCTGTTGTTTTTGTTTTATTATTGTTGCTGTGCGTGTCACTTACTGAAAGCCGCGTACTTAAGCCTCGTTTGCATTAATATTAATAGTGTTTAAAGTTACCGGCTACGGCGTCGTAAAGCCGCAGCGATTTATTGTCTTTAAGTAGTTGGACTCAAGCTTGGATTAGAGCTGTTGCCCCTTAAGCCGAATAAAAATACAAAAAAAGTAAGAAAAATCAACAAAATTAAATTAAATAAGTGGGTGTGTAATAAAAGTATTATTATCGGGCCGTGCGGATAAACTTAAGTGTATTATATAAATTGCTCGCATACTGAAACACTCACACACAAGCTGCAAAAGATTAATTGTAGGCATTAAGATGATTCTTTTTTTATGTAAGGAGCTCAATTTATTTGCGGTTTATTTAATGTTGATTATCTACAAAGAAAGCTTAGGATCATTGTGTTCATATTTTTTGTCAACACCGAGCTCGCACGGCATCCGCTGATCTAATATTTTTATAAGCTCGCTCAACCAACTGTTTCATCAACTTATTTTTACGGTCAACCAAAATCTATTGCATTTCCCTGTGCGGATATGACCTACAATTGTGGGCAAAAAACAGTAAGACTTTTCAATTTACAATGCTTTTCGACTACCAGAATTTCATGAAACGTATCATTACGGGCGATAAGTCTTGGATCTATGCTTATGACTCGAAAACAGACAATCAATCTCGGTTATGTTGACAGTTTTCTTCGATTATCGAGATGTGGTGTCAACAAGGAATACGAAATACTGAAGCCTGTGATAGGAGAGATGGACAATAGACGCTATGTCGTGGTGCAAACTTCATTTACTTCGTCCTCCAGCTTATATTGCTACGAAACGTTATCATCAAAAGATGGGAATAATACATTTTCACGTATTTTAATAAAGTCTCTGTTATCAGTTATATTAAGGTTAGGTTAGATTATACCTGCTAGCTGTCATGCTATACATAGTCCTACTGGTCCTTAGTAATGACAGATGGACGTTCAGTTTAATTTGAGCTGAAGTATTCATCATACAGAATGTCAACGCTTTTTGCAAACTTTAGAAGTAACTTGATATTTAATTTCGATTTTTCGATTGAACAGCAAAGCTCTTAGATATTTAAGACGTGTTCTAGGTAAGGCAGAATAAAAACATTTGCGGTATTTTAGCGTCTCCCTCATCCTCACTCCTTTCGAGATTGTATGAATAAAAGTGAGTACCTCTTTCAAATGTTGGCCGCGGCTACGTCTCAGATGTACATCCGTTGAGGGCAATTTTCAATGACTTTTCGAGCATTTCGAATGGTAACTGGCTAATGAATCGGAGCGAGATTGTCCGCATATACGTTAGGATTTACATATCCAGGCAGGGAAAAGTCTAACGGGGTGATATCTCACGATCTTGATGGTAATGTTCTCGCGGCATCATTTTGAAAAAATTTCGACCATGGAACGGTTGGTCCACAAATCACGCCAAACCGATGTTTTTTCTGGATGAAATGGTAGCTCTTGAATCTCTTGAGGTTGCATAAACTATCCACGGTCTTCGTGAACACTCTCAGCTAGTGCTGATATATTTTCTTCCCTCCGATTATGTTTACCATAAGATGAGCGAAGCGCGCGAAAGATATTTTTAGGGAACGTGAATTTTCGTAATAAAATTGAACAATTTATAAATTTGTTGTTCAGGCGTAAGGCTTTCCATGATTAAATACCAAACAATATTGAACGAAAATAATATGACAGCTTGACACGACTGATGTGCGATCTGTCAAAGGCTATTATAAAATACGTCTACTCGGATCACCCTCGGTAGTACGACTAGAAGGCAGTAATTTTTGCTTTAAATCGTTGAATCTATTACACAGTACAACAGCTAATCTGGGGGGTGAGAAATTCTCTATGCCGATGCTTAAGAAAATCTTTAAATATCAGACTAAATAATTGATAAGTGCAAATTTTTTTCGGGAAAAAATATTCTATAAATTTTATTAAAATTAAATATTTTCTAGTGTAAAAATTCTCCCATACAAAATTATCCCTCAGCATACATCTACTCGCACGTATGCAAAAATGAAACGAGTAAAAGTACATATGAGTGAAATAACCTTAGAGCTTTCTAACGACCTACTTTAAGAGCTCTTTGTGCTAATCATTAGTTGAAACAAATTAATATGGTCCACACTGCCCACAGCTATAGGCCGGACAAAATCAAGTAGAGTAAAGCCGGAAAGCGGAAACAAGTTCAGGCGAAAGTCCAACACACATGAGCACACACATGCAAACATGTAAAGGCAAAGGGAGAGGGGCAAAGTGAAAAGTCATGTGTCGGAAATGAATGCTAATGCGAGCGGGGACGGTATATACGAGGATAATATATATATGTGTATGTGTGTGTATGCGTTTAGGCATATATATTTTGTATCAGTATGTGTGTTGGTGATTTTGGTGTCGTTGTACGTGTGATGCCTCGTTGTGTGCATGATTACTTTTAAATTATTTTTGTGGCATAATTTTGTGGGTTACCGCATGCATATTAAATAGTTGAGTACACTCAAGCGCACACACACACACACATGTATAGAGTGTATATAAAACAAAGGTTCTGCAGTGTGCCGAAGCGTGAAAGAGACCGAGTAAACTTTATTACCTTGTATCGCTAAATATATGTATGCTAAACAAGCAAAAACGTATTTAATAATTTATGCCACATTGTGAAGCAACAAGGCGCTTAAGCCGCAACAACAATAAAGCATGTCGAGTTGAGTGTATTGGTGTGTATGAGTGCGTGTGGCGGGCGAAGGAGATAAAATAACCCAGTGAATGAAATTGATTTTATGAAGCCAGTTTGTATGGCAGTTATATGATAAAGCCATCCGATCTGAACAATATGTGCACATATTGTAAGTGTCTTTGGGGAATAATCTATTGCAATTTTCATGAAAATATTTTGTCAAATAAAACTTTTTTCCATACAAGTGCTTGATTTTGATCACTCAGGTTGTATGACAGCTATATGCTATAGTTGTCCGATCTGAACAATTTCTTCGGATATTATACAGTTACTTTGAAAAATGATTCATGTTAATTTTCATGAAGTTATTTCGTTAAGTGCAAAAGTTTTCTATACAAAGAATTAATTTTGTTCGCTTAGTTCGTATGGCAGCTATATGCTATAGTTGTCCGATCTGAACAATTTCTTTGGAAATTAAACAGTTACTTCCAGAAATGATTTGTGCTAAATTTCGTGCAGATATCTCGTCAAGTAAAAAAGTTTTCCATATAAGGACTTGATCTTGATCGCTCAGGTTGTATGGTATCTATACGCTATAGTTATCCGATCTGAACAATTTTTTCGGAAATTATACAGTTACTTTGATTCGTGCTAAATTTCATGAATAAATCTCAAAAGTTTTCCATACGGGAACTTAATTTTGATGCCTGAGGTTGTATGGTAGCTGTAAGCTATAGTGGTCCGATCTGGAAAACATGTTCGGAGATTGTGGTGCAGTTTAGGACAATCTACCATATCAAATATCTTAAATATTTGTACACTCTCAACTAAAAAAACTCATTTTTTTGAATTTTTAGTACTTTGTTTACGAGATAAAAATATATTTAAAAACAGCAACAACAAATTGCAACAAAAATATACAATTTTATAATTTTTTTTGTTGGTACTAATAGTCCAACCTATGAAATAACATGTCATAAAAGCAATACCGTAAACAGCCCTTCATATAAGAAATAACCACAAAGTAGCCCAAAAGTAATCAAAAGACGACCAGTTAAAAATTCCCTATATTACGCACCTTTTGCTTGCTCGTATGTGTGTGAAAATGCCGCTCACCTCAAGCATACTGGCAAGTTGTTGCTTTGCTGTGCATGAAAAAGGGTTTGAATCATAATTAATGCACGCACACATAAACTGCCCACACAAACACACACATGCCTCCGAACTTTACATTTTCAACGAGTTTAATGTGCAAGTGGACCGCAAAAAGGACATCGCCAAATGTAAGTGAGCGGCCTTGCTCGGCCGCGTCGCTGAATCAGCAACATATTGTTGCAAAGTTTTATTATTAACGACATTGTTGTTGTTGCAGCAACTGCTTGAGCCAAAAATGAAGCGAGCGCAAAAGACAACCGAGCATAATTTAAACATCAAAAAAGCGTAAAGTGTGGCAACAGCAGCCTGAAAAATAGGCGCTCAACAAAATAATTACCCGCATATGTTTGACGGTGGGACAAAGGGACAATGCTTAGATTTGCAGGCAGTGAGGATTTTTTTTTTTGCAAGTCTGAACAGTTACTGTCTCAAATGTGTGGTTAAAATTGACGTAAAGAAGGCACATTTTTTCAAAAGAGGTTAGCTCACTCGAATTGTGATACAGAATTTTCAAGATTTAAGTTGAAATCGATTAGTTTTTCTCGTACTAAAGAAATAAAGATGTATTTAAAAGAGATAAAGTTTTGATTTGGTATCGCAGCATAATTTCTACACTTTCTGAAATGCCATAAGATATGACTTCGAGAGGGTGGTTCTGCGGAAGTCAGAGCGGATGACCACAAACTGCTGAAGTGACGGAGGAGAGGGAACATGGTGAGCGCTTAAGGCGGATTCTTGACCGACTAGTATGCCGGGTGATAGCCTATCAAGACAATGTTACTCTTATGGCTAAGGGAAAATTCCTAGATACCTTTGACGAGTCAACCTAAGAGTATTGCGATGTGATAGCCAGCCACCCGGCGAGAAGAAGTGTTTTAAATGTCAATCTTTGGAAATCTGAACTGGTTTTTATTTACAAGAAAGTATAAAATCCCGGTACACGCTTTCCCTTATTGGAAGGCTGTCGCATTCGCAATTTCAAAAAGGGATAGTACTTGGAAACTCCAAATTGACGAGAGCATGAGGAGGGCACTGATGGCTGATGATGTAATGGAGCTAATGGGAAGCAGTCAAATTTATCACCAAAAGTTGGGCTTTGGTTATAGAAAATCGTAGTTAAGCTATCAATTCGATGATGTACCATATTTTTCTAGTGGAGGGCGGTCGGTACAGTTACACTTGCTGAACAGCTGGAACGTGTTCAACGAGCGATTTTCACTGGTATTAGTGGTGCACTATGTACAACACCAATGATGGAACTAAATACTTACCATTACACATAGCAACCATAGACATAGCCAACAGGTGTATCCATGCAAAGGTTGCTGTCCAGACGTCGGCTAACCGGACACCTCAAGGTTTGGAAACTTTCCGAAATCCCCTCTCACCGCTACTGCATCCCTGATAATTTGAAACAATACGCTGAGGAAATTAACAACTTGTGTGATTCTCTACGCTCACATACCTACGAGGGATGTGTGGGTGTGGCGTGGTCGCTGGAAAAGAAGTGTAGTGAGCTTTTTCACTATTTGATCGAAGCTCAAGATTGGAGGGGGAGTCTTCAATAAACTGTTGTTTCAGACTGCCAGAAGACTTTAGTGTATTTCAAGCAGAAGTAGAAGTAGATATACAAGTTTTGAGCTCGCTGATGATGAACAGCTCAATGGTAGTCAAGGACTACTTCCATATAAAACTTGTTTGGGTGCCTGGTCACAACGTAATCTGTAAAGACGATGAAACTACTAGAAAAGGCACGCTTACAAAAATGTCATCTAGTTGGATATGACCAAAGGTTCCCCTCTTTTTTTTATATATATAAAAGGTTCTCACAAGCTCATTCCATGGAATCAATCGAGTTCCAACATTTTACTGAAAATATTGAATATGTTTAAAGAATGTTTATAATATATACTATTTTATTTTTGCTTAAAAATATAATTTTATTGAGTAATGATAAAATGATCCGATAGAAGTCAAAAAAGCTTCGTTTTGTTTTATAATCTTTTTTATTTTTTAATGAAAAACTGAGAACTCATATCTGACTGAATAAGCGGAGAAGATTCGTACCAACAAAAGAGTTTAATATTAAAACAGAGTTTTTTCCAAATACCTTTAGAAGAAGCAATAAATACTTTACCAAGCTAAAAGATGATTATAAAGAGTGATCCATTCAAAGGTTGTCTACTTTTTAAAGAAAAAACACAGAAACTTCAAATTTCATGAGGAATGTTTATTATCTATCACTCAAAAGAACATTCTTTACATTTATTTTTTGAACATTATCTCTTACAAATTTTGGCAGCGGCTACGTCTTAGATGGTCCATCCGCTGAGTCTAATTTTCGATGACTCTTTTGAGCATTTCGACTGGTAACTGGCGGATGACATGCGTAATGTTTTGCTCTAAGGCATGAAATGAGGTGTGATTATCCGCATAGACTTTAGACTTTAGGAAAAAGTCTAACAGCTTGATATCACACGATCTTGGTGGTCAATCGACCGGCCAGAAACGTGAAATTATATGTTCAACGGAGTGTTTTCTGTCTGTTTTGTTGAAATCAAATTCCGCTGACATTACGAGCTCCAAGTTCGGGCATCAAATAGTCGGTTATCATGTCGCGATACCGGTCCCCGTGGACGGTTAAGTTTTTACCTGGCCACACCATCGAATGTTACCCAATAATTAATGCTAGATCTGAAGATGGATGATGGTGGTACGAATAGTACGCTCAGTACGCAGATTATGTTGTCCATAAATTGAACGAAGCGCAGGAAACACTTCTTTACCGAAGATGAATTTTCGTAATCAAATTGAACGTTTTGTAAACGTTGTTCAGGCGGAAGACTTTTCGTGATGAAATTTCAAACAACACAAAAAAGGCTATTGAATAAAGGACCGCTACTTAGATCACCTGTTAGTATAGGGTATTATTAAACGCGCAATAGGATGAAGGTGTTATGTGGACAAATCTTGCATTCAAGGTACGACGTTGTATTATTGTGCCTTGTAGAAGTTTAAACTCCGTACAAAAACTTCGAACTTTTGATTGCTTTTATGAACTGCTTTCTTATAACAGAAGTTTCTTTTTATTTCGGTTCCTGCCGTGATTATAACCAAAAAACGCAGCGAAGGCAATGACTATAAATTAAATACTTATATTATATAGTATAATACATAGAATGAGGTTAAAAAGTAATCTTCAGAATCGTTAGTGAAAGCTCGAATATATTTAATAGTTCAAGACTCGACTTCTAAAATGTATTTCTGTTGGCTTCATGTAAACACTTTCCACTAGACTTCTGTAAAAATAAAAAATTACTAAAATATCACTAATTTTTTATGGAAACTTTACAGCTTTCGCAGAACTTTCACTGAAATTATGTACAAAGCTTTACCGCGCAACAAATTCGTTTCAAAAATAGAGTAATATATGTTTACTACATACTCACTTTGTGCCCTTTCAGCAGTGAACCTATATTTTATTTATACTCTAGTAGCCCTTTATGAATTATAGCCAAAAATGCGGTCATTGCCATGCAGAGGAAGAAGAAGAATCAGCAGAAAAAAGCTGCGCATAAAATTTCGCCGACAAAGCTTAATTCAAAAGCGTGGCAAATTGCTTTACTGCAGCACACACGCAGCACTTGGTGAAAAACCTTTACAATTCACGACGGACGACGGATGATGTTGATGTGGTTGTTGTTGTTGTGTGTAAGTTTTTGTTGCTTGAACTAATTTCATATTCAATGCCATCACACAGCGAGACAGCACAAAGCCGCCATTAAAGTAGTGAATTTTCGGTTGAGGGGTTCCGATGGCGCTTATGTTTTGAATTATTTGCGCTGAAGACATTGTAAGCAACCGAAACACACACATTAAGAGGCACACACATACACACGCACGCGATTTTATGCATTAATAAGGGCTTCACATAAGTGCGTTGGCCATAAAGCGGAAAACCCTGACACTGGCAATTTGTTGGGGTTAAATCGTAACGGCAGTGGGCTCCGCACATCCCCAACTAAGGCAAAGGCCCTCCACTCATATCCTCGGTTTACTTCGTGTTGAGCCGCCAGTCAATGTGTTGCCTGCTATGTTTTGCTATGTCTATCCTTTCACAGCCTCGCTTCAATGTGTGTGTGGGTGTGTTGATGCTTTTGTTTTGCTCGAGCGCCTGTTTGACCAATTTGTGACAGCATAAGCTCAACTACAACTACAACAAATGTGCCACAAGTTGCCGAAAACTATTTAAATGCTAACGGTTTATATTTATGTACAGCAGATTTACATATAAATGCGTTCTAAAGCGAATCTTTGTTGTTGTAAGCATTTTCTGTTGTTTTTGTATTTGTTTGCATTAGCGGCGTTGACCACATGTTCTTGGCGAGCTGTGAAAAGTTTAATTTGCCTTGGTTTTCAGCAATCAACGGGGTAATGTCCCAAAAGGCTTACAGCCCGTGTTGGCTCTGCTTAAGTGTCCTATATTTAACTGAATAGTCTCAATTAGATTGCCAGCTCTATGAGTGTGTATGTAGCCCTTAGCATAATGTGTTGCATAATTAAGATGATTCTGCTTGAAACTACGAGGTGGTATTTATAACTTTGTTATGTTTGAATTCCTTTTCGACTGCTAATAATTACTTTTAAGGAGAAAGTAGTTGTGAAGGTCATGTTGTTCTAGGAGAGTTACGTGTAACAGGGTTAAGGTGAATTTTATTGCTTTTCTTTTATGATAGTATACCGTTAATGGCAGGTTAATGCAATAGTGGTCCGATCTCAGCAATATACTATGGAGATTTTTGCGATAACTTAAGTAAGATGGATGGAATCATGTGTAGAAGTTCACGTACGTGAGGAAAGTTCTCTGATCGCCATTCACTTCGGAGTGGCCAGAAACGATTCTTTTACATATGACTCAAGCAGCTCACAACTTCCGGTCGTAGACCAAGCTTCCTCCGGGTAGCGAAAGAACATCAGCTTGAAAGTGAGCTAAAGTGAGAAGCGAAATATCCCCTCCGCAGGATTGTGCGCTGAGTTTGGGACCCGCCACGTAAAAAACCGCACCCAATGAAAATCAACAATCATCCTTAGATGAAAGACCTCCCTTATGATGACGACCAAGGCAAACGAACTAAGGATTACGATTTGAGGGCATGCACTTTTAATGTCCGGTCCATTAATTGGGAAGGCGCCGCTGCCCAGCTGGTTTATGTTCTCATTAGAGTGAATGCTGACATTACCGCCGTCCAAGAAATGCGGTGACTAGCAGAAGGTTTCAAGACCGGAGCATACTCTTGTAGAACCCCCAAAGGTAATCTATTAACTGATGCTCAGAGCATACTAAAATTATGGAGGGATCATTTCTCCAGCCTGCTGAACGCCAGGAGAAAACGAATCCGATTCCTGAATCGATGACGATGGAGCAGACGTTCCACTGACTGACCATGAGGAAGTTCGAATAATAATTACCCGTCTGAAGAACAACAAAGCGGCGGGTGCCTATGGCTTGCCGGCCGAGCTATTCAAACACGGCGGCGATGAACTGATAAGGAGCATGCGTCAGTTTCTTTATAAAATATGGTCGCACGAAAGTATGCCCGACGATTGGAATTTAAATATGCTTTGCCCAAGCGACAAAAAGGGAGACCCCAATATGCACCAACTACCGTGGGATAAGCCTCTTCAATATCGTATACAAGGTTTTATATTTTCAACAATTCTTATTGGACCTTATCAGTGTGGTTTTAGACCTGGAAAATCAACAACCGACCAAATAATCACCATGCGCCAAATCCTGGAAAAGACCCATGAAAAGAGAATCAATACACACCATCCCTTTGTTGTTTTCAAAGCTGCTTTTGACAGTACGAAAACGAGCTGCCTTTATTCCACTTTGTCTGAATTTCGTATTCCCCCTAAACTAATACGGCTGCGTAAACTGACGTTGGGTATTACCAAAAGGTCCGACAGGATGGAGAAGTACCTCTCCGACCTGTTCGATACCAAACGAAGTTTCAGACAAGGTGATTCCCTTGCGTTCGTCTTCTTCAATCTGCTGCTGAAGAAAATTTTTTTGAGCAGAGCTCAATCGAGCATATACAATATTTTATAAGAGTGTATAGCATCGAACCCTGAATGATTCTAGCCAACAGGTGCTACTCCGGACCGACTAGACAATTGAGAAATAAAGTCCTCTCTCGACAACTTTCCAGCTCTGAAAGTATTCGACGCAATACCCGCCGGGGGAAGCAGAGGAAGACTAAGATCTCCACTCCATTGGAAAGTTCATGTGGAGAAGGACCTGGCTTCGCTTGGAATCACCAATTAGTGCCAAACAGCGAAGAGGAACAACGACTAGCTGTTGTAAACCCGGCTATAACCGCATAAGCTGTGTCTGCGCTATTAAAGAAGAAGAAAAGTCTCTGACGTTTTATTTGCGATGTTACAAGATTGTTGGAAAATTTAAAACCAGATTTAAGCTATATCTATACATGTTTGCTATTTTATCTGCTTCATAGTTACCAGGAAATCGCTATATCCTGGAACCCATTACAAGTTTATCATGAAAAGTGATGTTACATCAATTAGATTGGATTCTCCGTGCAAAATCATTTTGATCATAGGGAAGAACGATTCCTTCAAAATTTTAGTTAATCTCATATCATTACTGCTACACGATTACTACTGCAAGAAGCAGCGTTCACTCTACGACAAGCTTCGAAAAGAAAAAACTCTCCTTAAATGAAAACACTTTTTGATCAGTTTTAAGCATGAATCACATTGGTGTCAGGTCCACAAAAAGTAGTTTTCACGATTTTTAATGCAACGATTTCTGAAAAATGACTCTATCGCCTTTAGCCTTAGATTAGGTTAGTCTGTTAGACTAATGAGAGAATAAACTAGTTTTGATTCTTAGCGATACTTTCTCACCTTTAATTAAGAAAAATATTCTGTGATTCACAAGTCTTTTTAAAAACACAAATCTTCATCATAAACTGCGTAGCTTTCGGTAAAGAGCTTTACAGACGAAAGCACTAATGAAAGTTTTCCATAGCAAACGAGTAAGCCAATTTCGCACATAAAACTTAAAATGGTTTATGAAGTTTGTGAATATACATACATATAAATTTACAAAAACCCAATAAATATAATACTGCGAGCAAAAATGCATATTAACCGTTAGTATAATGCGCGTGAGGGCGACGCACGTATGCGTGAATGCGAAAACCAGCTTGAGGGGGAAGCTGCCTAGACCAGCAGCATAAAGCGACAGTTTATCAACGCGTTTTCACGCATGAATGCCAATAAAATGTGCGCTTAGTAAACACACCAGCAGCAGCAGAATGGACATAAACTACTCTCATATAAATGCAATATTAAGTGCGCTAACTCGTTGTTGTTTATTGTGCGTGTTATATGACTAATGATAAGCTGTGATTTCAACGGAATGCGCATTAAAATTATCTCCGCATTATTTAGATATTTTGTTTGAAGTGTGTGCATAAACATAAATAGAAAGCCATTTCGAAAGCTAAACCGTTGCTTATATATTTTAAGATCTATATATGCTTGTGTACGTGTTTGTGTGTGTTTCTGTTTGTTTGTGTGTTCTGCATATTTGCGTATTATCCGTGATAAGCCGCTTAGTGTGCGCAAGGTCAGTTGACTGAGTGCCAAAATTGTTGAAATTCCAGCTAAATTACACACATTATTATGTGTATTTTTCAATGAGATAATAAACTAAACTAAATTTGGAAAAATAAAATGAAAACCACATGCCTTAGATAGTAGGGTGGGTCACAAAATTTATGTTTTTATCATTTTATACGTTAACACAATTTCTCCAAGTACAAGCTCTTGAAATGGGATCCAAATATCTTAAGTATTAGGGTGGGACACAAAATGTGTATTTTTTTTCATTTTATGCGCAGAAATATTGACTACTAGACATATTCTTACCAAGTATAAGCTCTTGAAATGGAAGTAAAGTATTTGGGTGGATCTAAAATATTAGGGCGGGTCAAAAAAAATTGTTTTTGAAACACCTCTAAAAAGTCTTCTCCAAATATGAGCTCTTAATATTAATAGCAGGGAACCCAGGATTCCTACTTTTTCCCTACTATTTCAAAAAACACATATATGAATATCCAATATTTGAAAAACATATAAAGTTACCCAAAAATAAATATAATTCTCTACAAAACCGGTCTCGTAAGACTTTTTTCGTAAACTTCACCATTAAAAGCCATGAAAGTTCGAAATTCAAATATTTTAAGACATATTTCCGTTTTTTCATGAAGCCCTCTCTAACAAAAAACTGTTATCATAAAATTTGACCCACCCTAATAAAAACTTATTTTTAAGTGCTATCTATATATTAAAGCAATTGTAAACTGTGTGGTAAAACCCGAGTTCAACTATGTGTATAAATCTTCAATTGTCCAGAAATTTTCAGTTTGTACATGCCCTATTGCCTAATGATATATATAAGTAGTTGCAAATAAATGATTTTACATAATTTCGAACTTGCATACGAACCCTGTAGGAATTTGAAGTAGTTCAAAAATATTTAAAATTATTTGCTTGGAAATTAATATCAAAGAGCTGGTAGGTTTTTTTACAGTTCTGCAAGGAAAAGTCCTAAAAACTTTTGCATTCATTGTGACAAAAAGGTACCCGGAAATAGTAAATAAAGCGCAAAATATTTAATTAACCGTCAATAATTATTCTTTTGTCGGCTTCGAAGTAATCCCCACCAGATGTAATATATTTAGGCCAACGATTTCTCTAGTCTTCGAAGCACTTTTCATAAACACTTTTTGAAATGACCTTCAGTTCCTTCAGCGAACTTTGTTTTATCTCTTATAGGTCAAAATCATAAACCCAAGTCTCTTCGGCAGTTACAATGCTCTCAATGAATATGGGATCGGAATTCACACGATTAGGTATGTTCAAAGAGACCTGTTTACTATACTCTTTTTGAAAAAATTCAGCGGTACCTATTTTAAGGGTCACGTCTGGTTTGACAATCCCAAAGAAATGCCATTTTTGGGGGAAAAAAAGTTTGTATAATATTTTTTTCTAATTACTAGTTATACCATACATAAGTTAAAAATACCCATTAAAATTTTTGTAGAAAAAATTAAAAATTTTTCGAGTTCCAGGCGATCTCTTATAGCGCTTAAAAAGGTGTTCTTCACTGCAACATTCATTTTGGAAAGTAGATGAAATCTAAAACAAGATAAGAAGTTAGAAGTTAGAAGATATTGTCTGTATCAAACCTACTATCTATAAAAAAAAGGTGCGTGGAGTCCCTACGCGCGGATGAAGTTATACTTCTTAGTGATATTCCAAGAAATGCATATCATTTTGTATGAAAGAAAACTAGAAAACTTAAATTCACATTTTATAAATTTATTAAAATTTATTATCTCCCCGAGCATGCCTTTGCCAACAAGTCGTCTTTTCGCGACGAGGGGTGACAATCGGCGGCCATTAGTTTACTTATGCCATAGAAATTCTACTGCTACGAATATGGAAATGACAACGAAATAATGCAAATATGCATATTTCTAAATGTCATTAATTTCTTTGAAGAAATGTAAGGAATGAATGATCCTGAGAAGTATAGTCTTAACTTTTCAACGGCCAACGCAGAACATTTCAACCATTTATCCATTAAAATCACCACTCAGAAGTCGTTTTATCCGTTGCAAGCGAACGATTTTCGAAGAAGCATCATTTCTAATATGCCACAAGACAAAATTAAAAATTAACTTCTTAAACCTCACGCTGTCAGATAAAACGATATACCTCGTCATCGCGGGTCGATTTCCAAAAAATGTAAATGAAGACTAACTACAGAAGTAATCCTGTAAAGTATAGCCTTAATTTTCAACGGCCAACGCAGGGAGTTGAGAATTCGCAGAAATTGAAGACAAACGAAAGAAAAAGGATCATAACTTCAATAATGAACAAGCATACAAACATACATATGCGCAGCAGCAGCAAGCAAAGAGGTAACAATCGGCGATCCATTGTATATTTCTTTCATGCAAAACCAAACCATAATTAGGACAACGCAATTAAAGTGTCAATGGTGGTGTTGGTGGTAAGCGCTTCAAAAGTGACGACGAGCACGTAGGTTCGAATCTCAACAGAATTTATTTTAAATTGAAAATGTCACCAACCAAAAATTGAAACATTGTTCTACAAAAACAACAACAGCATAAGCATGGCAACATTGTGTTGTTGGTAGAAAAGCCGAGCCGTATATTCATATTGAGCAAGGTTGCGCAACCTGAATCTATCGCAACCTTTTCCGAACTCGTATAAGAAGTATAACTTCAAAAATTGCCAAAATATCGACGTTTTTAAAAAACTTTGAATTTTACTCATTTTCGGCCATTTTCGAAATTGAATTTTTGATCAACTCAAAAAACTGATAGGTGTATAGAACATGCAGTCGAATTTTATAGTGGTCGGGTGTGATAGTAATTTGTCGCAGAGTTATCACTCAAGAAAACTTGGCATTGCTGCTTGAATTGTTTGAACTGAACGGTTTCACTTTGGAACACTGTGATTGCAAAACTGTTTGAAAATCGATGAAAAATTTTCGTATGTTATTTTTAAATGTTTAACCTATAAAAACAAGAAAATAATATTTTCAAAGCAGTAGAGCTTATCTCCACTAAACAACCTCTATAGTTCCGAATTATATGAAGTAAAAAGGAAATGTAAATGAGTTCAAGTGAAAAAAGGCAATTGAATCACATTGGAAGTATATTTGTTGGCAAGTAGCCGCATTGCATCCATTAATAAGCTTATTGAGCTTCCAATTGGACTTGAGACTGCTGGGCAACTCGATGATCTTAACAAAGGCTTACAGTTTCTTCCACAAAGTTGTGCAAATTTATTTTAGATTGGAATATGGAGTTATCTGGTAGAAACTTGATCCCATTCGCCTTTAAGCTGTTCTTTTAAATATATAGGCTGCAACGTTTCGCCATCCATCCTTATGCCTTTTTCTGCCGTTTTGATCTTATTAATTATCTGATGGTGAGATCATATCAAATCATATCAAAATACTGAATTCCTTTTCTCATATAATTAGCCACTCACATTATTTTGTGGTAACCAGCATTACCATCACCACCAATGTCAGTCTGGAAATCCAACGCAGGATTGCTCTTGCCAACAGGTGCTACTTCGGACTGAGTAGGCAATTGAAAAGCAAAGTCCTCTCTCGAGGAACAAAAGCTAAATTCTATAAGTCGCTCATAATTCCCGTCCTGCTGTATGGTGCAGAGGCTTGGGCGATTACAACAACCGATGAGTCGACGTTACGAGTTTTCGAGAGAAAAATTCTGCGAAAGATTTATGGTCCTTTGCGCATTGGCCACGGCGAATATCGCATTCGATGGAACGATGGGCTGTACGAGATATACGACGACATTGACAAAGTTGAGCGAATTAAAAGACAGCGGCTACGCTGGCTAGGTCATGTTGTCCGGATCGACGAAAACACTCCAGCTCTAAAAGTATTCAACGCAGTACCCGCCGGGGGAAGCAGACGAAGAGGAAGACCTCCGCTCCGTTGGAAGGACCAAGTGGAGAAGAACCTGGCTTCGCTTGGAATATCCAATTGGCGCCACGTAGCGAAAAGAAGAAACGACTGGCGCGCTGCTGTTAACTCGGCTATAATCGCGTAAGCGGTGTCTACGCCAATTAAGAAGAAGAAGAAGAACCGGGCGTGTTTTAAGAGTTCCTCTAGCATTCAATCAACTTTGGTCAAGACGTAATTCTACTTATTTACCTCTGTTATATCTACGGTATCAACAACAAATAGTAGAAATTTGAAACTAAATAAAGGATTGTATTGTTGTTTCTAAAATTTACTGGAACTTTGCTTCTTCTTCTCTGTTAATTTTTATTGGACCATAAGGTTCTTCCGACAAGTCTTGAAATACCATTCATACGTCTTTTTCTCTCGAAGAAGCTGTTCATTTTCCAGAACCGCCGATATCGGAGCAGTATAACAAATAGCTGTTATACAAAGTGAGCGTTCTAAACCTTATAAAATCTAGAAATTCTGTATGGATAATTATCCAAGGAAGGTCCATAATCTCCGGAGAAATTGTTTAGATCGGATTACTATAGGATATGGCTGCCACACAAACTGACCGATTTAAACCAACTCCTTTCATTGAACACTTTCTTGTTTCTCTAAATATCTTCACGAAATTTGGCATAGCTTACTCCCTAAAGCAACGGTACAATCTCCGAAGGAATTGCCCAGATCAGGTCACCATAGTATATAGCTGCCATACAAAATGATTAATCGAAACCTAGATTTTGTACGGAAGACTGCTGTATTTAACGAGATAACTTTACGACATTTAACGTAAATTATTTTCCAAGGCAACGGTAGAATTTTTGAAGAAATTATTCAGACCGGACTACAATCGCATATAGCTGTCATACAAACTGACCGATCAAAATCAGGATAAAAGTCTTTTTATACCCTTTTATGCTAAAAGAAATGCAGTTGCGAAAGGTATTTCAGGTTCGATATAATCGAAGTTAACATTTCTGATAGTTCTACCATCGGTAAATGTCTGATTTGTTGATCTTTCGCTGCAGGACTTCTGAATATACATTTAACAACCAACTAACACGCGCTCAATAGTATCATTTCCGGTTTTGCGGGGAGCCCCTCTCTGTACTGTCAACATTATGCAATGAAAATTGTTTGCGAATTTCCAAACTTGAATGTGACCAAATACCAGATTGGCATTTGCGTATGTGTTGGCGGTATTTCCAGCAGCAAATTTCTGGCATATTTCACAGCAATAGAAAAGACACAAAAATGCGTTATGCCTTTGTTCGCACACTGGCTTTGTCTGCATAAATATATATGTTTATATGTGGTTGTGCGTTTGAATTGCCTTTGCTGCAATTGCATTCCATTCCATTGCACTTGTCTTTGTTATTGCATTTATTTGTATGGCGCTTGTCATGTACGGGTTGTTCGTGATGTTGTTGTTGTTGATATGGCGTAGGCAGCTCGGCTGCGAAATATGCGCACAGACAACCCATGCAAACGACACATTTTAGATGGAAAAACCGAGTCACAGCTGGGTAAACCAAGTCGATTGTCTAGAAGAAGTTGCGCAATCAAGTCGCAAGTACAATGACCTCCTTTGAACTGACGCAATTCAAATACTTGTGCAATTATGTACAAGCATGTGTGGACAAATTTAAATAAGTACCTACATATGTATGTAATCAAATATGTGTGGATGGGTTTAAAAAGAACGCAGTGAACAGTGAGACAAAATTTTAATAACAGACAAAACCTTGTAGCTGTTTCGTGTTCGATTCGACAATCTCTACACGCAATGCTGAAGATATCCACTCGTAGTTAGCTTATTAAAATACAAGAGAGTATGTCTTGCCATCCTCTCTCTATTTCATTATAACAGTTGAAGATGTGATCTCTTTTCCTGTTTATGCAAATACTAGAGACTACATATTCGGTCTACCTATCCACATTATACCAGTAGTGAATCGAACATACAACAGGTACAAATTAAATGTTGCTAAAAATTAGTTTGTGAAGAAATATCTCAATAAAATCAAAACTAACTCAAAAACTCAGAAGAGCAATACCAAATGGCTGTCCTTGATAGTGGAGAATGAGCTGTCTTGAGCACTAATATTAAGCTTTTCTGTCTAGCTAAAAATATTGCAAATTTTTATACCTTGAGCAGAGTATACTAAACTCTGCAAGAAGTTTTTAACACCCAGAAGGATACGTCGGAGACCATATAAAATAAACAGCACGACAAGTTAAGCCGAACTAGTCACCTAGTTTTTAAGATATCGCTCTAAAACTTAAGCAACGTTGAAATTTGCGAAGACATTTTTCGGATCGAATCTTTATAGCATATAGCTACGATATTTTGCTTATTATTATTTCATATACTCTAAGAAAGTCGACATAAGGACTTAAGTAAGTATTCATAGAAACATTAGTAATCAGAGAAAACCATTCAGAAAGATCACTTGGGTCTAAGGAAAGAGAAAGCACAATTGGTTCCAAAATCAATCAATTCTTTTGAAAATCAGCGTCGCATTAACGTCTGTGAAGCAATGCCTTCAGACCACTATTACGTGAAACGAATTACTACTAGCGATGAGTCTTGGATCTATGCCTACGACCCGGAAACAGACGATCAATCGGCCGATTACCGTGGCAAAGGTGAGCCGAAGCCGAAAAAATCACGTCAAGGCAGGTGAAAGATTAAAGTTATGTTTACAGTTCCCTTCGTTTATCGAGATGTGGTGCATTTCGAATTCCTTCCGACCGGCCAAACTAACAGCAAAAACACTATTTGAGCGCCATGCGTCGTTTGCGAAAAGCTATTCGTAGAAAGAGGCAAGAATTATAGGCTGACAACTCTTGGAATTTACACCATAATTATGCACCGTCGCTTACTGCATTGATTCTTCCTAAGTTTTGCGCCACATTTCCAACCAATGTAGTGCCGCAACCACCATATTCGTCTGATTTAGCTCCGCGTGGGCTCTAGCTATCAAAAGACCGCTCCAGGGAAACCATTTTGAGTCAATTGAAGACATTAAAGTGAGCCTCTATGCGCATTGAAGGTTATTCGGTAAATTGACTTTACCAACTGTTATTGGGACAAGGGGGATTACTTTGAAGAAAAAATTAAGAATTTTATAATTATGAACAAAGTCTTACTATTTTTTCTATAGAGTAGTATATTAGGTAAGAACATTATTTGTATTTTGCAAATATTTTAAAACAGACTTATCCAGTCAAAAAACTGAAAAATGGGTTGGATTTATGTAGTTGAATCTCATACCTGTACTAACTATGGTAGTACAAACATCTACCGAACTGCCGAATTCAATTTTTGGTTTGTAGGTAATTTAATCACAGCAGTTCATCGTACAAACTCATTATGATACAACTTTTAAATTTCGAGTTCTGTTCTGATTTTACATATATCCTGTATATATAGAAAAAAAATTGCTTATGATATTTATGCGCAGTTATGGCCAGCTGCTGGGTTCAGTCCACTGAGGAATACAAAAGTTAATTTGATTTGCCGTGAATCTAGTACTCATTCTTAAGAAATATTACAACTGTTTCCATTTTAAGGCCGTCAGATGCACTAGAGTGACATATTTATCTCACCAACAACTTACAAATCCATTTATAGATATGCTATATATCGATACGTTGGAGCCAATTGGGGTTTCAAATTTTTGTGTGCGCTGACAAATATGCAACGTTTCTCAGATTGACGCCTGTATGTATACTTAACAAGAGCGCATAAAAGGTAATGTTTTGGAGTTTCTGTATAAATTCATGAGATTAAAATATATATTTATGTACATACCCAAAAATGAATTTTGTTGCAAGGTTTAGTGAGTATATTATTTCCAAAACCGGTACAACTGAAAATAATTTAAAAGATATTCATTAAAATTTACCAAATAGAAATTTAAAAGCTATTCAATGAATATATTATATACATACGAATAATTGATATAAATTATATAAATGTAGTGTAAATTATTAAGTTTAAAATTATTAGTAATATTTAATTATTACAAAAAATATATTTAAAATGTTTAACTTATTTAATTCATTTTAGTTTGCAGATGTGTGAATATTTTTAAAACTACAGTGTTAACAATTTACAATCAAATATATGGCAAAGCATCGAAATCAATTGTATGATTTCATTCTGCTGGATTGTTCACAAATTTTAAGGTATGTATGCATCATTAATTAATTGACTGAAATCTACTAAAGTATCAAAACAAACAAGGAAGGGGTAAATTTGGGTGTAATCAAATATTTTATACTCTCGCAGTTTGCACGATCAAGGCCGGGGTGCTTTTATATCAAAAAATTTTCCGAAACAATTAAATATTTACTATTTGACGAAATTCTAAATGGATTACAATCAAATTAGGTATTGTATTGACTCATAGACTCACTTAGCTTCAGACCTACATTTTACTTCCCGTCAGCAAAAATTATATTAATATTATACCCAAATGAGATGTATCGGACATAAACTCAACTGAAGAGGCCAAATTCAATATATTGAGTTGATTACCAAATTAATCTATATATTCGGGATATGAGGGTTAGACCGCGGTTTACTCTAATTGGAACCATATTCAGTGCTAAGCAACATAATTTTTAAGAAAGTTCACTGGAAAGTAACTGTTGAGGGTAAATTTGTAGCCGTAGAAGGTCTTGACTAATTGCTTTCACTTTTTTTTTATTTTTTTGGCTTATGATAAATAACGATCAGAATGTATAAAATAAATTTTATTTATTAAACTATATGTTCACTAAATTTCATAAGATATCTTATATAGCGTGATCCATTTTAAGGTTCACTACTTTCCTAAAGAAAAATCAAATTTAATGGGGAGTGGTTATTATCATTCGAAATAATGTTCTTTGTCATTTACATATCCTGTGAAGATTATCTCTTCCCAATGTTAAGTACAATTTTTGATGCCTCTTTCGAGCATTTCGACTGGTACCTGGCGAATAACATGCGTGATGTTTTGCTTCAAGTCCTGATTCGGAGCAGGATTGTCCGCATAGACCTTGGACTTTGCATATCCCCACAGGAAAAAGTCTAAAGGTGCGATATCACACGGTCTTGGGGGTCAATCGACCGGCCCAAAACGTGAAATTATCTTCCTCCTCGAAGTGTTATCTCAAAAAATCAGTTGATTGACGCGATATGTGGGAAGTGGCGCCGACTAGTTGAAACCAAATGTCTCCGAGATCACAAGTTTCATTTCAGTAGTCGATTATTATGGTGTGACAACGGTCGCAATTGATAGTTATGCTCTCACCGATATGTTTTTTGAATGACCACAAACCATATAAAACCGTTGTTTTTTCTGGATAAAATAGCAGTTCATGAATCTCTTTAGGTGTCTCTTCGTCCCAAATACGGCAATTTTTTTGATTTTATACCCATTGAGCAGAAATAGGTCTCATCGCTGAACAAGATTTGGCTCGAAAACGTCGGATCTTCTTGGAACCTTATCGCTTGGGAAGGTCGAACGGCTTCAGTTCTAGCACAAGCTCTATTTTGTACACTTTCAATTGGAGATCTCGACGTAAAATGGGCCAAGTCGTTCCATACGTCAGTTCGAGTTGCTGCGAACTTCGCCGATCGACTCCATGCCCGATGTACATATACGGTATAAAGGCAATCAAATTCGAAGTTTTTATATTAAGGATATGAGAACTAGAGGTACAGTAGAACTGGCCTGATTTTATGAATTTTTTCATTAAGACATATCATTATGAAAAAAGGTGCACTTTGGGATTCACCTAATATATTTACCAATATAAAAATTGTCAAGTCCGCCGTATGTTTGAAGATCTTTATTATAGTTATAAGGAGGCTAGGGGAAATACTCACCAGTTTTATCAGTTTTAGTCCCAAACTTTTTTTTTTATTTGCAAGAGATTTTCTCTGTCACAGGCAATAATATGCACTGTTATTAGAAAGAAATTCTGAATTTCATTAGAACTTCTAACATATTGACCGATAGAAAATAAAAAATCTCGGATTTTTCGGATATTCACACTGAGACGATCTCTTAAGTTGGAAAATATTTTTATTGGGTTTATGGAAGTTAAGGGATATATTGATCCGATTTTACCCAGATGTTTGTGTCCTCTAAAAGTTATAGGCCGGTTTCGACAGTTATTCAGCATACAATAAAATACCTGTGTAATAAAAAACATCTGGCAACTTCAGTGAGGTTTTGTTTGTATATTGTAAGGTGAATAAATTAGAAGTTGTTATATGGGGAGTAGTCGTGGTTGTCATCCGATGTGGTCACACATTAATTTGGATTGAAATTCATCATTTAACCATTTCTGAGATATAGGGTTTCACCTAAAGGTATATAAAAATAATTATATTTTTGGAGGTGTAGAATTATGGTTTAGAAAGAAAACTCAGAAAGTTTAAGGAAATTTTCAATATTTACAGTTTATGGTCTAACGAGTTGTATTCAACCTGCTTTTTATTCAGCACATATACGGTTCCTGATTTAATAAAGCCTACAGCATGTATATCATACCAGCCCACTGTGTTGAAGGTATACTATAGTTCTTTGCTCTGGAAAGCACGCAACTTTGTCAATCAATTTCCATGATTCTACACTTTGGTTTAATTAGTTCTAGCTATATGGAAATATATTAAAGTTAACTAAACATAAACGGCAAACAAATGCGTCACTATATCGAATGATTTAACTGTTATTTCTAAAAAAATGTTTCAACTGTAAGCATATATTATGATATCAAACCAGGAGCCGCGGCTCTTGACTTATTTTATTATTTTCCATGCTTCCATTTATCTCTTTCCGTAGGTGCCAACATAATTCAAAGTGTTTTTGAATTATAGCCTCTCCCAAAAATGTTAGGTTAGAAGGTAAGATTGATCCACAATCGATGGTTCTCACTTGGAAAGATGTCGCCCTTTGTGTTATCCCAAAAATATCACTGCAACGACTTTCTTTTGACACACAATTTGCTTTCATTGCTCAGTTTTACTTACGTTGACAAATCGCAACTCTGTTTCTTTGGTTTTTATGAAGTGGTTAGTCAGACAAAGATATATAGTTTTGCGGATTTTACAAGTCGAAAGAAAAGTTGTTGCACCCTGTAAATAAGCTGGGGAAATCTACAAAATTACTGGTTTAGCCTTTTATTTACTAAAACTTGGGCAATTTTTGAAAAATAAATTAATCTGTAAGTATGTTTCATTTCAAAAAGCTTTATTTCCAACTAGTAACAAGGAGTATTTGAAGGATATTGAAAAAAAATTTTTATTATTTTTATTATTTTTAAATAAAATTCTTTTATGTTGCTACAAATTCCAGATATAAAATCTTGAATACATTAAGTGTAACTAGTCTTTGAATTTTTGAGTTAAATATTGAGCTTTAAGTAAAGCTTCAGTAAATTCCTTGTAGCTTTTTGCAAATGGCAAATATACCGAGGGCTTATAAAGTATATTAAGAATTTCAGAAACGAATAAAATGATTGTATAATACAAACATTCACACACATAGAAGCCGCTGTTATTGCAAACGTTTATGTTTTTATTGCCCCAACCAGCAATAACTGGCATAGAAATGAAAGCTCTTGAGGGAGTGCGCAGCAGATTTGAACATCGCTCGTAAGATATCAACGCCGGGCGGCTATTAAAATGTTTGCATGAACTCACATCACTGCATATATATGAATTTGCAACATTTTCGGGCAGATTTATCGGCATAACTGTGTGTTGCAGTGTGGTAGTGGCAAGTTTGTTGCAAGAAGTTGGTGTGCATTGAACTTTTGCATTGCATTTGCATATAAGTTGAGTTATAGCAGTATTCACACTCTCATGGATGTGCCTATGTATGTATGTGTGTGCATTTATTTGTAAGCAGCTTAATGCCGTTAGTCGGCTGCAACAACAATTCATTTTTGCAATTCATAAAATATATGAAACTATAAGTAGTTCAGAATTTTCTGATATTTTTGCTTTTTTGGAAAAATGTGAATTTTTAAATTTTTGTTGCATACACTTAGGCGTTGAGCAGAATTTTGTATACCCTGTGCATATTGAGCTGAGATATGCGTATTAAACTTTGCAAATATTCTTTTTTCCTCAAACAGCGGCTAACTTGTTTGAACCGCCTATTTTGGACCACTATATCATAAAGCTGTCATACAAACTGAACGATCAAAATCAAGTTCTTGTATAGAAAACTTTTTTATTTGACAAGATATCTTCACTAAATTTAGCATGAGTTGTTTTACTATAGAAACTCTTAAATATCTGAAGGAAATTTTTTAGGCCAGCTTACTATATTATATAACTGCCACACAAATAGAGCGAAAAAATCAACTCCATGTATGGGAAACTCCTGTAGTTGACAAGATATCACGCCGAAATTCGGTAAGGATTATTATCCAAGGTTGCACCATAATCTCCAGTGAAATTGTTTAGACCGGATTAATATAGCATATAGCTGCCATACAAGCGAAACTATCAAAATCAAGTCCTTGTATGGAGAACATTTTTATTTGACAATGTATTTTCACGAAATTTGGCATGAATCATTGCCCAAAGCAACGCTACAAATTCCGAATATATGGTTCAGACCGGACCAGCCTGTATCTGCACTATAAATTCGCTGATCATAATAAATAAAGGTCTGTATATAACATTGTATGATATAAAAAATCCAACTGTGAAGAGTATTATTGCCTGGATGTAGCCGAGTTTAACGGCTTTGCTTGTTCTTTTTTTTAACCAAAAATAAAATTCTTAACTTTTCTTAGCATACATTTTGGCGCTGAGCAGCCTTTTTTGGAAATGCACATGTTAAGGGTATAATTGCTTCGATGCAGTCGAATTTACCGTTTTTTCTTGTCTTGTTTAAAAAAGAAGATTTTTCACGATTCATTGCATACATTTAGGCGTTGAGCAGCATTTTTCAGAGAATGCACCAGTGAAGGGTTTTATTACTTTTTGTTCAAGCCGAAATTACCAGTTTTTTCTTGTCTTGTTAAACAAAAAGAAGATTTTTACTTTTCGTTGCATGCATTTAGGCGTTGAGCAGCCTTTATTTCGCATTTGCATTTATGCACAAATATGAGGACTTTGTGAAAATTTGCGCGAATTTCGCTCATTTTCATTTTCGTTACACATTCGTTGCTTACGCTTGACAAATTTGCGCAGAGTTGCATGCGTACGATCGCGTGTGTGTGCGGAGCAGCTTGCAAGTGTACGTTAATGTTCTTAATTGTATTTAAGTTGTTTTTTCGCATTCTCTGCGGGCGTTTTTCCAACTGTTTTCTTTCCGCACACAAGTTACTGTAAATAACTGCGACAATTTGTTGAGCCTGCTTTTGGGCGCAAGCGGCAAGTGCGCTTGTCGCTGTGAGTGTAGGAGTAGCATGCGCTGTTGCACGACCAACGCACACACACTCATGTATACAGTGCAACAGACAAGCAAAGTAATTTGTCACTTAATCGCATTTTCGCGCAAAAGCAGCAAGAACGAAGCGAGAAGTGAGAGGGCGGGAGGGGCGAGGTGAGGGCGTTGGCAACAGGAAAATAAGCTAAATATTATATTTCCGCAGTGCTTCGTGTGTGAGTGCAAATAACAAGGCATGCAGGTCTACAATCGCTTTAACACTTGCATTGCCGTTAATAACAGTGGTGCAACAACAGTCACAACAACAACTGCAACAAACAAAATGCCGTTGACTAATATGCTGCCATATGAGCGTTTTCCTATATTACTCGCATAGCTGTTGCATATTTGCAAACCATCGTTGCACACACGTACAGACACACATATGCGCTCTAACGCCTGTAAGTATGCAAAACGCCTTTTTTTGCTTGTTTCCTTTTATTCCTTAGGGTGTTTGTGAAATTTAATAAATGCACGAAAACTTTTCACAGCGCTGACATTATGTGTGGCATGTGTGTCAGCGTATTACATGCTCCTTGCAACATGTTTTACGCACACATCACACACTTGCAACGCATGCAACAATTTAACATTTCGGCGGCTCTGCCTCTCCCATTACATGCCGCCTCTCAGATCTTCGCTTGCGTACGTTTGCGCGTGTGTGTGCCTTTGTTTTTTTGATTTCTGCTTACTCGTTAGCAAATTGTACAAATATTTTGCCACACTGTCATTCCACGAAGACAGTTGGCTGTTTGCAATTTTCCACGAGCGTGAAATGTGCAAGTTTTCTGCATCAACTTACTTAATTAAGTTCTGTTTGTACTTGTATAAAGTAAAATATTTTTTAAGTACATAACGGGATAAGAGCTAGTTGCCACTTGAAATGCTAATATTATAACGGTGCTAAGTGTTTGAGAATGAAAATTGCTTTTGAGCAGTTGAAAGAAGATAGTTGATGAACTGCTGAGTTAGTGGAAATAATGGAAACTTTTCGACACACGACTTGAAAAACTAAAGGTCGAAACAATTAATTCACAGAGGTATATCGTTCATGGTAATAGGGAGAGGAAGGTCAGATGTGTGCGGTTAGCAAGTGAGCATCCGTCCTCACTGTGCAGGACTCAGCAACATTGTCTAAGTCTCCACTAGTTATTTTCCTTTATTTGTGCTGTTCAAGTCTTGCAAACTACAACTGTCTAATGGTACTCATAAAAAATATTTTGGTATCAAAAAATTACTTATTTGAGAACCGACAACATTTTTACCGAAAATTCAAATTTTATCTGATCAACAATTAATCCTTCAAGTAATGTTTGCTAGTTGAAGAAATAGTACTATTTCAAACACTATTGAATAGCCACGAAAGCGATCAGTTACTTAGACACCCAGTAAAAGTTATTAACCTTATTTTGATCAATGATAAATTCCAACTAGCTGCTAACACGGTGTTGACTTACCGATTCGGATTAGACCGCTCTAAAAATCCTTTGGCCAGCTAGGTTAAGCTAGGTTAGGTTAGTCTGCGAGACTAATGAGTTACGCATAGGCTAGTGCTGGTCCTTTGCGATACCACATGGAGTTCAGTTACTAGCTCCATGATGAGTAGTCATCCTTTAGGACACCTGCGCTTGACGGGAATTTCCACAGATCCTTTGTGACTTTACTAACGTTACTGTCTCCAGTGTCTCAAATCGTTGGGACCCCAAATACTTAAAGCATGGCTCTATCAATGCAGGACAAGTACTCAAGAGATATTCTATTATTTCCGTGGTGCCTTGCTCTTGACATTTCCTGCAGTCACTACGATCTGTCAGCCGCATTTTGCAGGAGTATGCCGCCACCAGACTGTGATCAGTGATTATTTCAACTATGATCCCAAAGACCCTTGTATCGAGAGCCAGTAGGAACATGATATATTTCGGATCGACCGTTATACAAATGACTTTTGCAGTTTTGCACCCTTTTAGATCTTTCCATCGCGTTTTGACTTTCTTTGCCATGCTCCCGTCTAGATCGTCGCAAAGACAATGAATGGAAATACCAATGTCTGTCGCGTCATCGGATGAAAACTATACACCACTCTCGACAATCTCGTCCACACTCTCATTGCCTTTAAAGTCTTTGTGACCTGGCACCAAGTAGAAGTAAAGTCACTTGTTTCTAGCGTCACTCTCTACTGCTCCGCTGCTTTTCAAAATATTCAGGTAACTGCTTCGATTGCTGCTTGACAGTTCACGTAGATGTTAGCTCTGGAGTCTGCTGATGCATTAGAGGCTAGTTTCGCGCTTTTCCCAATTATAAAGACTCATGCTTAAAATATACTGTAGTGGTCCGGCAGCTTAAAATACTGCCTTTTGTCTAACTATGAACAATCGGCCGAATAAAATCCACGTGAATTCCGGAAACTTAATATAAGCTGAAATTGCTGCGATAAGCCTGAATAACCCTATACATCTATCACATGTGTTCTCGGATATAAGAGGAGCTATTTACTATAAGGATGACTTGGTTAAGGTCGAAGCGTCGCTGGATGAATCTGACGTGAAGGCTGGCCATTAAGAATATTCAGGAAAGATTTACACTCGATAATATAGACATGACAAGGCAAGAACAAGCGATCTAATTTGGCAGGTAAATAAAAGATACATCAGTTTTATAACTTCAACTATAAAATGTTTTGTCATTTTGGAGGCAACAGGATTTGCCCGGAAAGTAATAGGACTGCGTGGATTTAAAAAAAATTATTGAACCAACCCTTACAATTCTTTAAAAACTTTCAAAGTTGGCTCCTTCTGCGTCGATGCAGCGCATTCCAAGCATTGAAGGCATCTCAGAAGCCATTCTCCCTAATAGCCTTGAGAGCAGAGGTGCATGATGCTTGGACTCGGAAGATTGTCTCTTTCTGTTGGGTTCATACTAAAAGATCCACTCGTCTCCTGTGATTCCGTTATTAAACAATTTTGATAAATTTAACATCTGGGCAATTAAACGAATACATACTTAGTCGACGGTCTGAGTTCAGACCTTTGCGCACACGAGTCACATTGTCGGTGTTTGCCGAAGGCGCAGGTCTCCCAGCACGGTCTTCATCAGCGACTTCTTCCCGGCCCTACAAAAAGGCCTGGTGCCACCAAAACACACCACTTCTTGCTAAAGCAACATCTGGGTAAGCCTGCTTGATCATATCAAGCAGATTTATTGAGATCCTCACAGAATTTAATCGCGTACCTTTGGGCTAACGAACGCTGCATTTTTGGCTTGCATCACTCACAGAACTGACTCTCCAATGCTCGGAGACAACTGACCAGCCGGTCGTTCGTTAGCTGAGAACGCTCTTTACCGAATCCAGTCGCTGCGCGCACTCTCCGAAATACAGTTGCGGTGAAATAAAATCAGTCCTATTATATTTCGGACAAACCCTGAGTATACATTAATATTTTTAGTTCATTCGTAAGATTTCCAGACACCAAAAGGAACAAAATTGGGAATGATATTTCGAGACTTCTGAGTAGATTCCCATCAATGTTCCTTCTAGATGCTTTACAAGATCCGTCTTTAAAACGTTCCATATACATATCATTACCAGATCATTTCCAAGTTATCAGAAAAATAATCAATTATTATTTTTTTTTTGAAAGTATAATATGAATGAATTGATGGATCAAAATGTACGCATGCAATATCTCCGAGCTACGGCTTTCTCTCTGCGGTGCTGCGTAAAGGTCAAGGCATTAATGATTTCCGCCATAGTTTATTCACTAGCTCAATACATAAAGACGGCTTGTAGATAAAGTGGAAAAATATTTTCATACTAGTAATATTTCGAGATTATCCAAAAGCAAACTGTTCTCTGCGGAAGTGTAGCAGCATTTAGCATATTTTAGATCCCTTTTATTGGAAGCAATTTCCGGCAGACTAGCAATACGGCCTCCATGAGACTTTTCTGACCAACCTATCCTTATCCTCTCAGCAATCCAGCGTATATTATGAACAATGGCGCATACGATACCCGCTTCTTTTTACATTACCATGGATTTTCGTGGTCCTGTTATTAAGTCCAAGTCTTTTGGGCCTATCTCTGGCACGTAAAGCCAGTCTCTTGAAATCGAATGCGAAGACTTCGCATCTTCTCGGTTTTGATTCCAAAGCAGTTTATGACACTGACGTGGTTTTCAAAAGAACGGGCTCTGAAGCTTTAATAACTCTGGTCACATTTTCAATTCTTTTATCGGATTGCAGATTATTTTCCATATTAGCGAAGTGATGACTGAAAGTGATATTTTTACTATCTTAAACACCGTTTAACCTAATTTCTATAGGAACTACAGCTGCATCCCAAAAATATTGAAAATTTATGCAAATCTTTCATTTATTTATTCTAATCGTTTACGTTTAATACAGGTATTTTAAAACATTTTCTTACATTTGCAAATTAAATCTTTAAAACCGTCCACATTGCCACCGACAATATTTCTCTCCTAGCGAAATGCACTGCCAAGCACCACGAATTGAAATGCAATCTTCGTAATGGAGGATACAAATTTACAAATCTAACCATTAACAAAGTTCATCGAAGTCAAAGCTTTATAAGTCAAACCAAGGAAAAAAATTCGTAGAAATGAATCACCCAAAACAAATAAATGAAAAATGCAGCATGCAAAACGAGAAGCGCAGGAAACTTGCCAACAAAAACGAGCATCGAAGATCAAAGAGCAGCAGCAAATGTTGAAGAAGTATAAGCACAACCTTTGCTGGCAAAGCGTTGTAGTGTTCAACAAATAATATCCGTTCGCCATCAATTCGCAAAATTCATAGAATGCTTTTATGCTCGCAGCAAGACTAAGCGTTTGAAGACCCAACGAGCCAAGAGTGTCGGTAGCAGTAAAAACCTCGGAGGGTTGCTGTTAATAGACGGGGTCGCAGAATTTTGGGTAAAGCTGGTTTGAGGTAGTCTAAGTTTTATGGTTGATCAGCGAGGAGTGGATCACCATTGATCAGCTCTCAAGTCTCTTTTAATGCTAGAAAACTCGTAAAGTCACATTTACGCCCTTAAGTCGACAAAGTTCTTTGCCCTCGTCACAAATCTACTTGAAACATATATTTTGACCCCAGTTTTTTCGGCTGGATGTCTGGAGAGTTGAGTTCCCTTAATTTCTCATAAGTAAGTCAGTCCATAAAGAAGTGCTTAAGTGATATTACGTCGTCTTCCTCCAAAAAACCCCGACAAGCGGCATCTGGCAAGATTTTACCTCAGTCAGTCAGACAGACTCCTACAACACTAGAACGGGTCAGAAAAACATTTCCACTAGTAAGAGATCCGCATCCACCATGCTAACGGGACACCGAGCAATCCAGTCGTACATAAACTGCAAGAGGCAACGGAGCTCCGACTTTTGTTGATACTAAGGCAAAGAAGATTCCGCTTTGGTCAGGCGTTGTAAAAAATGTTACACGGGGGACCAGTCATTCAGTAATAGATAAACTGAAAGGGGCAGCGGAGCTCCGAAATTCGATGATACTAAGGCAAGGAAGAAGCCGCTTTGAGGGCGCAGAGCTTCCGAGATTTTTTAGGATTTATCGCGGGCAAGGCGTTGTTAAAACTAGTGCTAGCTTAAATGTTTTCAGATCTAATACGTCCGCTTGTTTCCTACACGGTCCTAGACAGCCTTGGTCGGAAAAATGATCCTTACTTGAATCACAGTGGTTTTTTTTTATTTCAGATTAGCAACATCGCCTCTTGTTTTTTCTGCTCTTTCTTATTCGTCAAAGCCATATAATCTTTCCGGTTCCGGTCTTCAGGTACTTCTGATAGTTCTAAGCCTTTGGTATTTAGAGCTTTTGATGATCCTTTCCAAAATAAAAAGAGCACACTTCATTTAGAGTTATTTTAGTCATCAGAAGAAGACTCTATCTGTCCCTAAAGATCACCGTCTTAGTTCTCTCATCCCAGTTTTAAGAACTTTTGGAATTGCATACTATTATCTATATTTTCATATTTACTGGGTTAACCGCTGGCTCATGCAAACACCACGGTATCTATACGTAACACCATTTCATTTGCATCTCGTCCAATTTTTTTAGAGGAAGTGAAGTAGTAGAATAGAGTGGCAATGGTGTAGCTCCAGCAGCAAATGGCTAAAATATTGTATTTCATCGGCAACAGGGCAAGTGTTTGGCAAACCTTTCAAATTTGATTTGTTGCTATTGGTTTCGTCTTTACCTGACATCGCAAATTGTTTTGTTTTTGTCTTTTTTGGCTGCCACATTCCGCATTTAGATAGCAGTTCGCTTATGCAAAGTAGCCTGAACTCAAATGGACATTTTAATGGAGAATTCACCTTTACTGGAAATTTGTACGGAATAATTATTCAGAGTTTTTCTTAGTACACCGCTACAAGCCTTTGGACGCTTCAATTTCGCAGGAAAGGAGCAGTGTAATTTCTAATTAATTATAGTTCACTTGAAAGTCGCTTGCTCATAAAAAGCAATACATTTGATTAGCTCTCTTTCCAGCTCTTTCCAAGATTGCATTGGCAAAAGTAAAGTGTGCAATCGCAAATTGGTTAGGTAGAGATATAGATAATGATAACGAGATTATGACAGAAGAAAATTATAGCACAGTCGAAACAAAACACTGGGTACCCTCAGAAGTCAGACCGCATCTAGAGGACATCCAGTAAAGAATCTTTAGGCCTACTAATGGATAAAGATAGATTCCATTTCTATAGATATAGTATCAGAAGGGAATGTCTACTGGACGACAGGACGTTTCAAGCACTTTAAGGCGCCGGAACCTGACACTTTATTCACGGCACAATTACAGCTGCCGAGTTATATAACAATCTTGCTAATTACCATATATTCCCTCGTGAAGGAAGAAAGTTGAAGAAATACATATACCAAAGACAGGTAAAAGCTCTCATGCAAGTCCAAAAGGATCAGATTGATGAGTCTTTCTTCAACCCCCTTACAAATGTTGGAGAGATTCATAGAAATATATATAAGAAACAAATTCACCCCACAAAAAGTAGCAGTTTCGAAACGTGCATATTCTAAACGAAATGAATTAGCGCTATGCTTGGTGGTAGTAGAGATTGAAAAATATCGTAACCTATCTTGACTTAGAAGTCACTTTCAATAACATGCAGCCTAAGGCCATACTGAGTGCGCTTACACATTTGGGAAACTACGAATCTCTCGTGAAATTGATTCAACTGATGCTCATGGGCAGATCCACAATTGAAATTGGGAGTTTCAACGTTATGTAGATCTGTTCAAAGCGGTTCACATCAACGAGGCGTGCGATTTCTGAACTTCTAAATCCTAAAAATCCTTTTCTGAATCCTAAAAATTAAAAAAAAAATGTTCATACATCTAGGGATGAAAGGGTAACTGTTGCGGCCTACGCTCATAATACCCCCGGTAATCTTGTGTAATTTATGTGTCCTATCGTTCAGACTAAACTCAATTGCTAGAAAGACAGAGCCACTATTGTTCACTAGGAAGCACAATTACCAAATGGTACCAGACTTTCAATAAGAGAGAACTGAAGCTACTTGGGACTAATTTGGAATTTTCTTGTCATGGAAACCATTATTAGAAGATAAAGTTGGTGGGGTCTAACTCTTCATGTAGGATCTAATAACCTATTTCACGTTAAAACTGCAATGGGTGCTAGGTACTTATCTAATTAGAGATACTGCTGACGAAGCAAATCTTCTAGGAAAAAAAGTATAATAAGATTATAACATGATCTTGGTGGCCAATCTACCGGCCGAAAACGTGAAATTATTTGCTCACCGAAGTGTTCTCTCAATAAATCCATTGATTGATATGATGTGTGGGAAGTGTCACCGTCCTGTTTAAACCAAATGTAGTCAAGATCTCGATCCTCAATTTCAGGCATCAAATAGTCGGTTTTCATGACGCAACAACGGTCGCCATTGACGGTTACGTTCTCATCGGCAACATTTTTGAAGAGATATGGACCGACAACTCCACCGGCCCACAAACCACACCAAATCGTAGTTTTTTATCAGTATTATCAGAAATATAAGTTCCTCAATCTCTGCAGGTTGCTCTGTTTCCCAAATGCGGCAGTTTTGATTGTTTACATACCCATTGAGTCCGAAATGGGCCTCATGCTGAGTAAAATTTCTTTCGAAGACGTCGGATCTCTCTGGAACTTTTGAAGAACCCATAGAGCGAAGCGATGTCACTAAAGAAGGTCGAGCGACCTCAGTTCTTGCACAAGCTGTATTTTGTTGGTTTTCAATTTAAGATCTCGACGTAAACTGCGCCGAGTTGTCCCATACGTAAGTCCGCTGCGAACGGTACCGATAGACCGATTATGTGGACCATAAGTTGAGCGAAGCGAGCGATACACATTCTTTGCAGAACGTGAATTTTCGTAACAAAGTTGGAAGAATTGTAATTGTTGTTCAGACGTAATCGTAATCGTATACTGAACAAAAATAACGTGACACTTTGGCGTGACTCACGCGTGATCTAGTAAAAAAAGGACTACTGAACTGAAAAACTACCTTTACTTGGATAAACCGTCAAATGATCAGCTATCCGTCTATATATTGGCGAACTAGTCGTAGTAGTTGAGATATCGTTCTGAAATCTTGCACCGTTTCTTTTCTTTCCAAGAATCTGCTCATTTGTCAGAACAGCCGATATCGGACCACTATAGCATATAGCTGTCACACAAACTGAATGATCGGAATCGGGTGTTTGTATGGAAAGCTGTTTGCATTGGCGAGGGTTGTTGACAAGGGAATGTCTCGAAGAAATTGTTCAAATCGGATCGTTATAACATATAGTTGTCATAAAAACGAACCACTCAAAATAAAGTTCTTATAAAAAACTACGATGCAACCGAAATAACGTCGCATTTTAGTTTAAAAATAAACTATTAACTATTCACAATAGTTGTATGATATGGTATGCTCGAATCAATTCGAGAAGAGAACCTTTACGAAATTCTTCGGCATGGTGTCCACCAAATTCTTCTCTTTTATTTTCGAAAAGATTTCGTGGTGTCTATTATTTTAATAATTTATTACCACCAAATGACTGCAGTCATTTTTCAGAAGAATTTGCATGAATAGAGAGTATTGAATACTGATAAGAAAGAAATCGAGCCCATATGTTCACTAAACAGTGGATGATACTTTGAACAACGACTATCTAGATGGTGATTGTAGTTTATAGTACGAAATATCCTACTCTCTAGATCACATTCACTAAAATAGACGAATTTTTAGAGGAAATAATTTCTTTTACTCTTCTTTTTAGTATAATCCATTTAAACTTTTGTGAAAGCAATAGCGCTTATATATTTTTCTTCGTTCTCTCTCTCATAATCCTACAAAGTAGGGAGGCACTTTTTGTGCGAAAGTCAACGACTTTTTCATACACATATTGCAGTTAAAGTCTTAGCCTAGCAGATTTAATCATCTTAGCTTGTCTCATCAGCTTAAGTGATTACATTCATATGTTACCGGTGAGTCAAACGCTTGCTATGAGCCGCATTTCTAATTTGAAGCTAGCAAAGAGTGCGAGAACCAAGATTAAATTACTTTTTCAAGCACTTGAATTTTTTGGCTGTTTTGCAAATTTTTCGTTATTAAAGTTTTGCCATCATTAAAGCCGCCTATTTTTTCTATTTAAACGAAACCCATACACAGAGCACACAGACAGAAATTTATTTATATTTATAGCTGCTGCCATGCGGTAAAATGTTTAGCAACTCCTCAATTCAAGCGTAAAATTGTTTGCCTTTTGACAACCTCAATGGCGTATGCTGTCGCGCAGTTTTTACGTTTTTTTCCTTTTGCGCCAGCGACTGACTATCACGTGTGGAGAGCGGAAGCGCTGGGGCCGAAGGTGGCAGAGAAAACCGTTAGGCGACGCGTCGCATTTGAAAATGCGGTTGCAGCGGATGTGGCACGCATGACGTGAAAGTATTTCTAAAAACGTTTTTGCTCATTCACGAGCTGAAACGAAATGCGTGCATAAACGTATTTGTATATGTATGTGTGAAGATTATACAGCACCTATGATTATAACTATGTGTGCTAGGGAGTTTACGGCGTATGAGTTTGTTCACTTGTATATTTTTGCACGCAGATAGTCTGTGTTATTATGTCTCTCAGCCTTTTGTTGCTGATAGTGACTAAAGCTTTGCGACGAAGCGACTCATTAGTTTCTATTACATATGCACAAGTGTCTTTTTAATATGAATATATTTTATGAGAGAAAATAATAAATTTAGCCGAAAGGTTTCACTTTGATTGAATTTACTTTAAGTAAAGGCAAGTAAATTTTATAAATATTAAACATAAATCGAACTTTAGAAGAGTAAGTTAATCTTGTTATTTCTTAAGCCTGGATAAATCTTATAAATGACAACTAGAATATTTTTTATGACAAATCTGATCCCCAAACGATTAATTAGAATTTCTTGTTTGTCCTTAATAAAAAAATACCAACAGATATAGGGTGTAGTCAAACCGTCATCATATGTCCCACATAAACCCACAGAAAATTCAACTTGAATGGGGACTGTTTATTATCATTCGAAAGAACATTATTTGGCATTTAATTTTTGAAGAATATCTCTTTCATAAGTTGGCCGCGGCTTTGTCTCAGAGGGTCCATCCGTTGAGTCCAATTTTCCATGACTCGTTTGAGCATATCGACTGGTAACTTGAGAATGACACTCATGACGTTTTGCTCCAACGCGTGAATTGAAGCGGGATTGTCCCCATAGACTTTACATATCAGCACAAAAAAATATGATGGTGTAATATCACCCGATCTTGGTGGTGGGCAATCGACAAGCCCAAAACGTTAAATTATCTGCTCACCAAAGTGATGCGATGTGTTTGAAGTGACACCGTCTTGTTGAAACCAAATGTTACCGAGATCACAGGCGCGATAACGGTCGCCTTTGAAGGTGATTCCACCGGTCTACAAAACACACCAAACCACTGTTTTTTCTGGATAAAGCGGCAGCTTTTGAATATTTTCAGGTAGCTTTTTGTCCCAAATGTGGCAATTTTGATTGTTTACATACCCATTGAACCACCCAGAAATGAGCCTTACGCTGAACAAAATTTGGCTTGGAAACGTGGGGCTTTTTTGAACTTTTCCAGAAACTAAGGCCTTGGGAAGGTCGGCCTCAGTTATTGCACAAGCTGTATTTTCTACGCTTTTAATTTAAGATCTCGGCTAAAAATGCGCCAAGTCGTTCCATACGTCAATTCGAGTTGCTCCGAACACCGCCGAATCGACTCCCCGCGGTCTACAGTATGCCGATTTATGTTACTTCTACTTGGATCACCCTTTAAAATATGAATGCGCGTCTAAGAAATTAAGAGAAAATTAAAGAATATTTTAAAATAAAAAGTCGTACATGTGGGTTGACATTAGAAATAAGTGCATCAATAATGGGAGCTAGGATCGCTACGCCGTAGAACCTACTTGTGGCGATTTTTTCTCTGCTCATGTAACGACGAGGAATATGTGGATGGGGAGGAGTCACTGGAGAAGTGTGAGTTTTTCTCAGATGGATCGAAGGTGGGAGGAAAGGCTGGTGAAAAAGTTTTCTGTAAGGAGCTCTCCGTCAATCTTAGCTTTAGGCTACGGAAACGCTGTAGTATGTTTTAGGCGGAAGTGACTGCTATTAAAGGGCCTACACGTACTCCATGAAATTCACACCAACAGCTATGAGCTCGAAAACTGTTCACTTAAAGCTAGTCAAGGAGCGTAGTATGCCTTCAGTACAATAAGTGTCAAGCTACTTCATTATAAGACTTGCTTGAGTCGCTGGCAACTGCAAAGCCGGTAAGCTAACCAGACAAGACACCCTTGCCCCACTCACATCTAAATGGGAATGGAATTGGATCTCAATTAGCATCTTATGTTCTAACTCTGAATCATAAGATCTCGCATGAGCTTAGCAGGCACTGTTCGACGACCTGCTCCTGTGCGACTACAGGATTATTTTGGCTCAGGATAGAACACAAGGAGAGCAACTGAACAAATTGCAAAGGTAGGGTTTCTTACTGTACAATAGGCATTCGTTCCGTAAGGAAAAATCTTGGCCTACTCAAATTGTCAAAGTTGTATGAAGGAGTATTAGGTAGAAACATCCAGGAACTTTCTTCTTGATTGTGCCTTTGCAAGTAAGAGATAAAAACATCTCGATAGTCATACTTTCGGCGTACAAAAAGACATAGCCGAAATTGGCATTAGATCTCAACAAATTGGTGATAGGCTCAAGGCGCTTGGTCGATTTGTAAGGTTCTTATGATTTATTACATGAGAGTTTTAGGTGCCGGCCTTCCAAATGAGATCCCGGCCAGGTTGGGCCGCGTTACCTTATCTAATCTAATCTAACCTTTTGAAATATTATTACGGTGCGTCGCATTGAATGTACATGCGGATAGTTTAGTAAACAATCGGTACTTAGAAATAAAAAGAGCATTCAATTTCCTACAAAATCTAAGGAACAAGATATTTTTTCAAGTAGTTGGAAGCGAGATATACATAAATTTTTCTATCTGATAATAAGAAAAAATAGAAAACTCTATGTAGGAGGACCTTCCCGTTACAATTAAGAACTCATGCTTGGAGAGGCTTTCTTAAGGTGTCTAGGAACCTCTTTTTCCGAGTACCAAAAAAAAAAATTTTTTTTTTTGAATCACACTAACCTACATATATAAATATATGTTCAGACGTATACAAGTATATAGTAGATGTTCATAAAACTTTCCCCAAGTAGCTCTAATTTTAAAGAGTAAAAAACGGAGTGTTTCTTTATTGAAAACTGCTTTTCAAATCTACGCAATTCACATTCTTCCAGACAGCCTCTCATACACCGAGTTCCGTCGTTGCGTTGTCGCATTAGCAGTAACAAGAAACAAGTTATTATAACTGTAAATAGTTTGTGAGTGTGTCAAGAAAATATATGGTAAATGTCTAAAGCACGAGATTTGCAAAAAAATTACACAAAAACAATAACACAAACTAAATAAACGGTATTCAGCGCGTCTGAAGCTGCAAAACGACATAGTTCAGCAGAGAACAGAGAAAAGTGGCAATATGTGCGTACTTAGGTGTCCCTGCATGTGTAATGCCACATGGAAAATGTGTAGAAAGAAAAAATGGCATACAAATATGCAGCTGAAGATAAAAAATGTACAAATATTACGACACATTTGCAATAAGCGCACACACACGCACCCAGATAGTTGAAGACACCCACCAACTGCAGAGCTGTTTAGCGCCACTCACTGAAAGCTTGGCAGATGTCTGCAAAAGTGCTGATATTTACACATGTTTCACGCATTCACACATTTCCGCTTTCCAATTCCATTCGTGCGCCGGCATCTGCTCGCACGGCAGTCATCGGTTGTGATGTCAATGGCTTTCGAACGCTGCAGCGCGGTCGGTGTGAATGCAATCTGCCAGCATAATTTGTTAGAAAAAATCCCCGGAGCAAATTTAACACCCACTAACACATAAACAAATTGGTATGGTAGCACAGTGCCATTTAAGCGCGACACTCACGTATGCAGCGCATAATAAGTAGAAGCGAAACGGCAGGCGGGACATGTGAGCTGTCCTTGCGGTAGTTTGAACCCTTCGGGAATTACTTGGTACTAGTACATTTCGGAGTACATCTCGTGGGAGTTTGCTAATAAAGCTAGTTTTTAGAAGCGACACGGTGTACTTGGCCACGGCTGAATCGAAGCTCAAGGTGACGGTTGGAGGGGAGTCTTCTCGAGCTCTCTAAACTCTTGTTTAACACTGCCAGACCAATGTAGTGTCTTTAAAGCAGATATCGCAGCCATCAAGCAGCAGATGTACTTCACCGAAGTGCAGCTTGTTTAAGGGATTCCACTCCGATAGCAGAGCAAATATACAGGTCTTGACCTTGCTGACAGTGACCTTAAAACTAGTCGAGTAGTGCATGACTTCACAAGCAGTTACATCAAGCTTATGTTTGGAAACAGCGAAATAGTCGGAAAATGTAAAAAAAAGCTCTTGCATAGAAAGGCACTCAAACCCAAATTCCATCAGGATGAGAACGAACAGGGGTTCCTCTGTCTTCGTGAACTCGAGCGCTGTGTCTATGGACCTCATTGGTGACCAACAAGCGTTGCTCAGCAACCAGCACTTGTAGGGTTGCGAAAGCCATCTGGCCCAGAGTGGAACGTAAAAGGTCCAAACGGTCGTAACTCTTAGCTAGTCTCATCGCCGTAGTGATAAGCGCACCAAGTGCTCACCATGCCAATGGCACTCAAGTGGTAAGACTGGAGGACGCAACTTGTCAAAATTGCAAAGAGCAAAATGAGGTGGAAACATCCAGACACTTTCTTCAGCACCTTCCAGCAACAGACCAAAGTTGAAGTATATTGATTATCATACGAACCTGCCGAATTGATATTAGCCTCCACAATAAATTTTTGGGAACCTCTACGCGTTTTGTCGATATGCGAGAAACTTTTTTATCGATACCTAGAAGATCTTAGCATCAAACCAGATAGGCTGTCCAAGTGGCATTATTCGTGGCTCACGAGAAATATGCCTATTTACCTAAGGTCCCAATGTACAAAGGTCAATAAGTTACTCACAGAATTGCACCACTACCTCTATCAATAATAATCATGACAGTCAATTCTTTGCAACGGAAGTTACCTAAATTTTCAACCCCTTAAGGACTGTTAACTCGGGAGCAATTTTTTAAATTTCTTTGGAAAGGCTTTCCTTACAAGAAGCGACTCTTCAAATTTTGAGTTCGTGCGAAAGACGTGAATAGGTAAGTTCCTTGAAGTCAAGAATTATCTGTCAAAGTCCTTCTCTGGAAAAAGACGACCTTGAGTCTGTTTTATGTAATACGGTTTTAGTCCAAAATCATTTATAGCTCTTTGGATCGAGTCAAGAAGCAAATGAACGATACAACGACTAACAGATTCTAGGAGGGAATTCTTTCCAGAAATATACTCCAATCTTTTTTGCTGAGAAGCGACCAAATTTCCAATAGATTTCCACATCTAACCACTACTAAAGAACGGTTGCCGGTTTTGTAGGATGAATTGTGAGATGTTTTCCAGCCGCCTTGATATTTTGTACGTTCCGTTCTTAAGCTAGTCTAGTTGTGCCTACATTCTGATGGTTTTATTCAATTCTCCCAACATGTATCTTGTTTTCTTAAGGAGATTGATCATATGCGGTTTCAAGTCAAATGAAGTGGTATACCTTAAGCGTCCATCTGAGACCTCCTTTATCATATTTACTGAAAAGTCTAAGCCTGGCGGGGATGGCCGAAATAACTCTTGTCAGTAAGTGCTACTGTGAGATCGGTGGGCAATTGAGAGGCAGTTCCCTCTCTCGACGCACATTCATTATTCCTGCCCTATTATACTGCGCACGAACGTGGACGATAACGAATCGAGATCAGAAAGCACTTGGAATTTACGCCAAAACTGTTCTTTTGAGCCGTCCGCGTGATGGACCAACGAACTGTATGAGCTCTACGGCAACATGGATATAGTTAAGCAAATAATAATTTAGCGAATCTATTGATTAGACGATAAAAGACGATGCTCAAACGAAAAATTCCTCTGAAACAAGGACGCTGGTTAGGCCATAGAAGATGCTCCTTCAGCGAAAAGTTCCTTCAACTCGAGACACATGGGTGGACAACGGAAGTAAGGGCGCTCACGAACCCAATGGAAGGACCAAGTGCTTTTTTTATAGCAGAGGGAAGCATCGGAAGCCAGAGTGTGGAAGTTTAATCGGCCAAACTTAACCTACTCCCACCTCAAGACTCTCTCACGGAACCACCGGTTAAGTATTACTTCGTACAGTTAAGTATCACTTCATGGGAGGGACCAAGTGTATAGCGACTTTTCTTTACTTGGGATGTACAACCGGCGTGATCACCTAAAAGATATAGGGAAGACTTGTGTTGTTTTTGGCGAATTTTTCCCCGCTCAGACCGACCCACACCCCTTCCTCTTCTTTCCTTGTCCCTTTCGCTAATGCATCCTACATTGAAAACTATATACATATATCGAAGTACTGAACGAGCTGGTATAGTTTCTAAATTTACTCAACCACCATCTGGTTTATGCGACTGCATTTCCCTATTAGGGTGATGTGTGTGAGTGCTTGGTGTGTGCTTTTGTGGCGCAAAGCAGCTTAATGTGTTTACTTACTTATATTTGCTTTTATCAACTTTAGAAGAAGTGCAAGTTTTTTTAATTAAACTACTAAACATACTTGTTGGTAGACGGTGGTGACAGCAAATGGAAAGTGCACATTACCTAACCGTCATTATAACGGAGTATTAGGTTTGCTTGCTGCGTTCATAAGCACTGCGCCGGCTTGTTGCGGTCGAATGGTTTCCTACGCAAGGCTTCGTGAAAAACGTTTATAATGTATTTAATATCGACTTTTTATTTTAATGTGCTTTAAGTACATTAAAGAGTTCTTAATTAAGTTTGATTAGTAATTATTCAGAAATTTTAACTGAAGTACGACTAAAAGCTAATGTGGCACCTAGAGTCACATTAAATTAGTGCTTAAGCTTTATAAAGCTGAATAAAGAAAGAACCCGCATCAAGAATTTAGCCTCTCCTCATGCTAAACAAGCTCTTAATCCTATCGAACATCTCTGGGGTATTCTAAAAAGAGAAATTGCTAGGCTTAATGAAAAGTGAGATCTGGACGGAATACTATCAACCCTGAATTGTGTAAAATCTTGTTGAGAAGAAAGTAAGACGGTTCTAATATATAAAAAATAACTATAGCTTTGAGTTGAATGTCTATTTACTTTAGTTTGAAGATAGGAACTATTAATACCATAAACTTTTCTGAATCTCATTAGAGGCAACTAGAACCATTCAAGTTGTACATCAATTTTTCTCCTTAGTTTAATACAGTTCATTCTATGATACATCCGCAAGTGAGTTGCGCTTCTTTTTTGCAGAAACAAATTTCATTTTCACAAAAAAACCTTTGAATTTGAATTTTATTTTGAGCCTTAAGTTTTCTATAAACAACTATAATTTATTTAAAGCCTTAACTTTTTAAAATCAATAAAGAAAAGTTTTGCATTTTCTGTTTAGACAGTAATATAACGAGGTTTTCAATAAGAGCGTTACAAAAGTTTTTTAAATAAAACAAAACTGGGTTAGGATATCAATGAAATTATTTATTCCTGTGATAGTATATCCGATGCTATTATGTATTGAACTCGATTTCTTTTGCATGACTACTACAGGCACGCTTGCAGAAATCCAAACGCTGAACCCAATGTTCGACGGTTTTCACCCAATTTTTCGGCCGGTACTATTGCAATTTTACGTTCGAAGCTCATCGATTGTCGCTGGCTTGTTGGCATAGACCATAAACTTGACGTAGAACTACAGGAAATAGTCTAATGGCGTCAAATCGGACAACCGAGGCGGGTTATTGACTGGGCTATTTCGCGAGATAACACGTTCACCAAACTTGGTTTTTAATAAATCTTTTGTGACAATCGCTGTGTGGCTGTTGGAACCACATATTGTCCAAGTCCATATCAGCCACTTCGTGCCAAAAATATACGGTTATCATTGAGCGATAGCTATTCCCATTCACAGTAACGTGCCGGCCTTGATCATCATGGAAGAAGTACGACCCACACAATTATTGATCTGACAGAATGATTATTATGTCCATAAATTTGACGTAGCGTTCTTAAAGTTGAGGTCACTGACTCCGAATTTCGATGGTAAATTGTAATAATTTCGATTTCGACTCGTTCTTGGATCGTAGTATATCTTTCTATGATGAAATTACAAATCTTACCGAAAAGAAAAAACTGAAAAGAATGATCGGAAAAAATATGCCGTCGTTTGCTCTCCCTATCGGTTTACTTTTGTAGGGTGCCTATGAGAAAACCCTTTATATGAGTCATTCGCAATTGTACAAATGGTCTAAAATTTGTAAAACAAAACTTTATTGCTTTAATGAGATATCCGAATACACTCTTGTCTCAATTCAACTCGATAACTGTGTTGTTGATTTTACATGAACAAACAGCTAGTAAAGAAATGACAATTCTAAAACAGCTTATGATAAAAAAGTCCAGAACTGGTAAAACTAGTTTTGAATACATATTCTTTTATTAGGTAAAATTATTAAATTTTTCCGCTGGAGACATTATTCCATCAGTGAAAAACTTTGCTGGTTTCTTGGCGAGAAACTGCGGCAAGTAATTTTCACAGACTTCTCTTGAGCCACCTTTACTTCATAAAAGAAGTTCTGCATTGACCGGAACATGTGGTGGTCCGATGGTGCAAAATCAGGTCTATATGGTGGATCTATCGAAACTTCCCAGCCTAGCTCTTCCGGTTTTTGCCGAGTCATCAAAGATGTGTGAGGTCTAGCGTTGTCTTGATGGAAGGCGAAGCCCTATCTGTTGATCAGTTCTGGCCGTTTTTTCGATTGCTTGCTTCAAACTCATCAGTTGTTGGCGGTAAAATGTAGAATGAATCATTTGATCAGGCTGAAGCAGCTCATAGTGGATAATTCCTTTCCAATCCCACAAAACACTCAGCATAACTTTTCAAGGCGTCAATTCTAGCTTTGGGACCATTTTTTGAGCTTCACCACACTTGGAGCATGATCCTTTACACACAGTATTGTCGTATTTGATCCACTTTTCGTCTCCTGTTACCATTAGCTACAGAAATGGTTCGATTTCATTTCAATCGCAGATGTTAAATCGGTACATTAAAATTTTCACAGACAATTAATGTGGTAACCAAACATCGAGTTTCTTTTTGTAGGCAGCCTTTTTTAAATGGTTCGAAACCATTTTATAATGAATGTTGTCTTCCTTGTGCGATGTCATGGCTACTTATGTGACGGTCCTTGTCAATGTTTTTCATAATTTCATCGACTTTTTCAACGATAGGTCGACCAGAGCGAAGTGCATCTTTCACATCGAAATTTCCAGAACGTAGGCTAGTTAACCATTGTTGAGCTACACGAACTGATGCAGCATCGTCTCCGTAAACTTCACAAATTTCATTGGTGGCTTGTGTGACATTCTTCCCTTTTTTATACAAAAATTTCAAAATATAGCGAATTTCTTTATTATTTTCATAAATTTTTTTTTCAACTTCGCCGAATTAGATTTTTTTTCGTTAAATGAAGCTCAGAATCTCACCTTTCGAACAATATATGGTATCGCACAATGTGATTGGTGGCACTAGAGATATACGACTGCAACGTCTTCTATTGACAAAATACGAAAAGACTTTTTCGACTACCCATTATTTAGTTTGTTAAAGCTGATGTAAGTTAATAAATGTTATTGAAATGATACTGCGCTATGAACGCTTAGAAAAGTTGTTTAATTAATTAATTATTTTTGAATATTTATTTATGCACCAAATTACTTTTAATTAATTAATTACACTCACTCACTTCCTACTTATTATAAATTGTATGCCTTTTTTTAAATTTGCGTAAAAGTAGTAAAACGCTTTGCTCAGCAAACCCCAGTCGTCAGCGAAGTGAACAGCAACAACAACAACACTTAATTTTCCTACACACCACTTCCGCACGGATTTTCCACTCGTTTCGCATTTTTTCCGACGCTTTCGCTCTGATTCCTGTACTTGACACTTAATTTACACATTAACTGTGCAATGCAACAACAACAACAGCAGCAGCAACAACACCGACAAGCGACACGAACACAACGAACCGAGCAAAATAATTATGTGCAACATTTTCACAGCTTGTTGCGCGTGCTAAGGATCGCCATGGCAGCGCACGTTTGCCAGCGTCTACTCCAAGTAACGGTGATTTATGATTGCCGCAGCCAACGCCAATAACAACCGCGTCGAAAGGATAAACTAGTTGGCCCACACTGGGCGTTCGGTTCTATAATTTACTTTCTAATGCCGACTACAACAACAAGAAGTAAGCCAAACGCAAGTCCAAAACAACAAAGAAAGGCATAAATAAGAATATAAAAAACAAATAAATATCAAAATAAAGTAACTTAGGTAAATATTTCACGCACACAATGTGCGCATGTGGGCGGGTCCTGGTGGCGCCTGCATGACCCATCGTACACTCACGCGTCGCACCTTCAACGCCGATAACGACGACGTCGGAACAGATGGTGGCGACGTCTGATCCCTATGGCGCACCTCGGCGGCCGACACATTGGCAAATCTGTTGAGTTATTTTTATGCGTTTCGGGTTTACTGTTGTCTGCGTTCTTCTCGCCGTTATATTATTCGTAAAAAGGTTGACGTGATTCACATTTTTCACCTTTTTCCCCACAAACCGATATCTTTTTTCAGCGCGGAAGTATTACATTTCTACTTTCTATTTTCCATCTTGTTTGCATGCACCCACCAAAGCGCGCACGCACACACTCACCACTTCGTATATATGTATGTGTGTGTAACATCAGACTTTTTACCTGCTAACTGAGTTAGGTGTGCGTGTTCAAGCAGGCGGTTGAAAATTTATTACGCATAAATCTAGGCGCCTTGCACCGGTAAATATACACGTAAAGCGTTGCCTCGGTCCGCGGCGTGCTTGAGTCGCCTGCGTACGTGCGTGCGCTCCCTGTGACGTCGCTGGCTAGCTGTCATCAGGTAATCGGAGAGCGTTGTGCATAGCCACGTACGTGAGAAAGTAAGACGTTGCTGTACAATCAAGAAATGCTAGGAAAAATGCTTCCAGCTGAGAAGCAAGCTTTTGGGCTGCGTTTTACTGGTCGCAATGTATGAATGTACAATGTACATATGTATGTACGTCCCTAAGTCTTTAGTCCTTTTGCTATTTTTCAAAACAGCTGATTCCTCTAAGTAAAAATTGCAGGTACTAATGCGGAAGAAAAGCGCGGATGTAATGGCTGTGCTCAGAAAGCCATTTATGAATTTGTTAGAAGGATATGCGCAGTGGGTAATTTTAGAAAAAAAATGTTAAAAAGGTTATATGAAAACAAGTAAGGAAGGATTAAGTTCGGGTGTAACCCAATATTGCATACTCTTGAAACTTGCCAAGGTCAAAGCCAGGGATATAACTTAAGATACTAAAAGTTTGTTAGTTATGTGGGTTCTAGGACAAGAAAAATATGCTGTCTCAATGTTATTGTTAAGATAACTCACATATTTGTCGATATATACTGTACAAAATCAGCTGAAGCTGCGAAAGTCTTCTTATTAGGTATATGGGAGGTAAGGAAATGATTGTTCCGATTCAAACCGTATCTGTAAATGGGATGCCTCTGGCGTTTTTATTTCTTTATTTATCACACCTTTACTAGTAACCGTTAAATTAGGAGTAAGTGAGTTATCACCCGATATTTTTAAAATGATTGATTTGTCCTTAGAAAATATGTACATTAAACCAATTAGAGGGCGGGGCCACTCCCATTTTTTCAAAGCTTTGAATATATTTGATATATGCTATTGTTGTTGTTGCGGCAGAAATCTGCCCAGTTGACAGTCCTTGGTCGGATTAAAATACAGGTCCGTTGCGGTTACGTACACCTGACTGTCGTGGGAACGGATGCTATAGGGATTCGATATCGGCGGTTCCAAAAAATTAGTAGCTGCTTCGATAGAAAATTATTTCAGCTAAATGTTGGACCGATATCTCAAAAACTGAGGCACTGGTTCTTTATATACAAACGGAAAAACAGACGAACATGGCGAAATCGATCGCCATCGTTTTTCGAGATATTCAACCGTACTAAGCCCGAGTTTTTGCGTCGATATATGACAATAGATGAAACGTGACTCCAGAATTCTACTCTAAACTCCAATCTACAATCATCCGAGTGGACTGCACAGGATAAACCCGCTCCAAAGCGTGGAAAATCGTGATAGTAGGCTGGCAAGATTATGGCTACTATATTTTGGATTGCATATGGATTAATTTTTATTGACTACCTTGAAAAAGGAAGAAACGAAGAAGTGGAACTATTATTTGAAGGACAAATTCGTTGAAAAATGAAAATTTTAAAGGTCAATTGACCTGTTATTTGATTGCTTGACTCGGAATTGTTTGAGGACTCATAAAAGAAGAACGCCAGCAAATAGGCAACTGCCAAATTTAAAAGGTTTTCTTTTATAAAGGCATTTGTGTAAGCCAGCGGCTGGAAAAGTGAATTGAGTTTATGGTCCTTATGCAATATCCATAAAATGTAGAAATCGTGGAGTCTGACTATCATATGACTAAGGTTTCGATTGCTCAGAGCTAAGCTCAAAATTGCTCAAACCCCGTTTGGAAGCATTTAAATGAAGCTGGATACAAAAAGATGCTCGATGATTTATGAATTTTGCATGTATTTAGTGGAGCCTCCTCCCCTACGGCCAACTCCTAGTTCGGATTTGGACCGTCTGATAATGGAATTCGTTCATAAGCGGCCGGTCTTGGCCGATAGTAGAGGAATTAGATTTTAATTTAATTTTAATTAGGACCTCGCCAGAGGCTCCGGGAGTCTACCAATAGTCTTATGAAAGGAAAAATTCCAAAAGCGTTCAGCTTTACCCAATATGAGAGGAATTGCGTTCAATCAGGCCAACACCACGCCACACATATCGATAATGACTCGCCAGAATCTCTGAGAGTCTTCAAATGGACCGCCTGATGCAAGTAAAATATCTAGAAGTGGTCAGCTTTGCCCATTAGGAGAAGTTTTCTTCACGGCAATGTCAGACCACACACATCGAAGGTGACTCGTCAGAATATCTGGAAGCTTACAAAGGGACCGTCTAATACAGAGCAACACCAGTTCACATATCTATAATGACTCGCCAGAAACTTATGGAACTTGATTGAGATGCATAACATCCATGTTATGGACCGAATCTCGAACTAAGTGACCAATATCTGTCTATAGCGAATGATTTTGCTTGTAAAATATTTGCCTCGAGAATCGATTGTTGCTGACTTTCCTTAGCCGATATTTTTCTTAATTGAAATAAAAAACGTTTAGTTCTGCCACACAGGATTACAATCTATATTACCTGTTAATTGAAAGGCTGTGTCTAACTAAATGCAAGTTCGTAGGATTAATTAATTCGCGATTAATTCAATTGCAGCCCTGCTATGAAGGAGTTAGTCGAAGGAATACAAGGAATTATTATCAACACAGCTAAGGTCGATAATAATAAATTGGAAAACTGGTGAAAACTCAAGGCTTATCGAAGATTTCCAGCGATCCTGCTTAAATTCGATATCGCTGTGAGCCTCTTAATTAAGTGTGTTAGGTCATCTGATTTGACATGAGGTAACCACAAGTTACCTAACGATAGAATACAAGGTAACTATCTACAGAATGCCCATCTTCTTGCAAAATAACACCTGGACAGTGATCTGGAACACTTAAACTGGAGCGCTTAAGGCTATATACTCCCTTTTCAACAGCTCTCCTCCGCTAGCTGAACTTCTTTGCTCTAACATTTTTTGTAGATTTTAGCGTAAGGTAGAGGGCTTGGGAAGCAAACTAGAGCAATTAGGAATTTTTACAAAAAAAAGCATTCGAGAAATTTATACTATTACGACATTTAACCACTGTGCGCTGCTGTACTGCTTCCTTTGCTTGCTTTTCCTTCAACTAGTCGCACTTTAGTGACAGCGGTGTCTTGATGCATGCTACCAGCTCCTAAGAAATTTCCCCCACACTAAAGGCAAACCAACGCACTACCAATATGCTACACCGTGGAATATGCTGCGTGCTCGTAAATACCGTTATCGTTACATGTGCATACATATATTGTATAAATTTTGCATGCCATTTTGCTCTGCTCTTTGCGTGAAACATTTATAAATTAACACCATATGTCGCGCGTTGGCTCGCGTGGCAGCATCAGTGGAGTTGCCACACAGTCAAGCTGCAATGTTGCGCCACATAAATGCGTGTGGCATCTATGTGCGTAAGTATGTGTGTGTTGCGCACGCTATGTTATCGCCGGGCGGCGCCGCCTACCTGTCGTCGGGTGACAAGAAAAATTGCTATCAATTATTCGCAGCTTAACAGACTTTGACTGCCGTCGCGCCGCCTACTCTGCCGGGCGACGAGCAACGAGTGTCCGTCAGCAGTTTGCCTCGGCGTCCATGCCGCAGTGTCGTGGTCTGCGCCGCGCCGCTTGCCGCCTGAAGGCTCGGCTTTTGTGAAACAGAGATTTCAACTACAATGTAAGTTTTAAGTTCCTCACTTTGTTTACTCACTTTTGCTTTCCTTGTTGTTGTTGTTGTTGTTGTGCTTTTTTGCGTTTTTATTATGCCTTGGCTTTTGACTTTTTTCTTCTTGTGCGCAAGTAAATGACTCAATTTATTTGCCAGCCACTTGCTGCTGCTCACTTTAGCGCTCTCTTTGTGCGCTTGTTGTTGTTGTTTTTTTTTTTTTGAATTTTTCCATTCCTATTTTATTACATAATTTAATGTACTTTTAATTATCACACTTAATGACGTTTTTTTATTTTTTGCTGGACTTGAGTATGTATGTATTTGTAGACTCTCTCGCAGCTTGCCTAAGTTGTGCGAGTGGAAATGCGGTTGTGCCCCCCTGCAAGTGTCCTTTTGGCATAATTTTCGCATTTGCACTTAAGCAACTCCTCCGCCTCCACCACCCTCTTCTAGTCTGCGCCGGTATCTGGTTTGGGTTCCTTTTTCTTGAAGAATTGCTGGCTATTTATTTTCGTTTGCGCTGAATAAGGTTGACACTTTTTTAATTAATAAGTATATAGTACTTGAGGGAATCTTGGGTTTATTTACTACCACTTTTTGTTGTTTTTTTTTCAACTAAGTGCAGAAATATTTAATTATTTTATTTATCTTTTGTTTCATCTCAGCATGTGGCAACGCGTTATTAAATCACTTTGCAGTAGGAGAGTAAATCGCAAGTAATGCCGTTATTTTTTAAATTGAAGAGATAACTTTAGTATGATTTAATTTTTCTAAGTTCTAAGGGGTATGAAGGAAACTTACGTTTGTTTAAAATTTATAAGATTGCTTCCAAAATCTGCATACTTTTCAGCCCTACGGAAGCAATAGTTCAGGTATTTATAATATCCTGAGCAGGGTATTTAAAGTTTGCTACGAAGCTTGTAACCTCCATAAGGAAACGTCGGAAACGTTTTAAAATGTATATATAAAAGATAAGCGAGACGAGCTAAAACGATCTAGCCGTAACCGTCTGTTTATTCGCGAAATCCTATAGACTTAATTTTAAATTTGGTCCCCAATATTGCCTTCCCTTCCAGAGGAGAGTGGGAAAGAATCGAGGTGGACAAAGTTGCAGCGATAAGCATCTACAGATCTACAGGGATGAGTTCTAGATAATTAATCGGCAGTGTAGTCTTTTCAGCAAACTAACAAGCGGAGCAATTAATGAAACCCTTTTCTTCTGACAAGATTCTAAAAAGAAGTGTACTCACAACAAGAAGTATAGTTATACATATATAGAGATGACGAGACGACGTTTTAATCACTACGATCTTTTAAGGTTTAGGCAAAGTTAGTGAAGGAATTACTTGATACCTTAGTGGATCACATTTTACGATAAACCTGCAATGGGTTTCAAGACATAGTAAGATCATTGGTAACTGTGAAGCAGATGAACAAGGCAGAACAAGCACAGAACTGTCGTTAGACAACCACTTTATATTGCTGCTTATTATATATGCGAATGAAGCTGATCATTTATCGGCAACGACGGATCGGACAACTATAGCAAATACACTCGTGGCCACACAAACCTTACCACTATACTTTCTCAAATTTTTTTCGGACTTTTTCGTTCGTTCAGGATTTTCTTTAATTTGGTTTTTTTATGTTTTTAGTAAGCATAAGTAAACTAAATTATATTATCTGAATATAATTAGACTGTGGAACATTTTTGGGATTATTAAAATTTAAAAGGTCATAAAAAAAACTGACACATACGAACGCCAAACCCTTTGATGGTTTTACTATACTGACCTAGTACCATCACACTGACTTGGAATTTCTCACCCCCCAGATTAGCTGTTGTACTGTGTTATAGCTTTTAATATATTACGTTTAATGAGTAAAACACAAATTAGATTTTCTGCGCTTATACAAAACCAGCCGATTTTATTGTTTTTAAAGAAATATACCTACTAAACTTCGTAACTTCGTGTTTCAATTAAAAACAATAAAATAAAATATTAATTTGAAATATAGTGTAAATGAAATTAAATTAAAAAAATAAAAAATATAATTTTTCATCACATGTCAGTCTCTTACATTTTGAGCTAATTTTGAAAAGCTCACTATCTTTCAATTGATTTATCTATAGCTGAATGCGTTTTATTTTTAATTTTTAATTTTTTTAAATTAAGTACCGAAAAAACTGCCGCTATAAAATGTAGTCAAATATGCACAATACTTGGAAATTTTGAGTGCTAAGGTTTGCATGGCCACGAGTGTATGTCTGTGCCATACAACCTGAACGATCAAATTCAGTCCCCGTATGGAAAACTTTTTTAGGCAAGGCATCTTCATGAAATTCGGGTTTTTTTCTAAGGCAATAATTAATCTCCGACGAAGTTATTCGATCGGAGCACTATAGCATATAGCTGTCGTACAAATAGAACAATGAAAACCAAGCTCTTGTAAGGAAAACTTGGTACTTGTCAAGGGTATTATAGCTTCAGTGTAGCAGTTAACGTTTGTCTAAATTAAACTAGCTAATTTGATGATACAGTGTTGTTATTTGCAAAGGCTAACCAAAATAAAATAACCGGTAATCCAAGTAGAAGAAAATTTTCAATATCCTTTTCTTGACAGATCTCGCGTGAATCGTTCTCAAGCGACATCGCTTCGCTCTATGAGCTCGTGAAAAGTACCAAGAAGATCCGACGTTTTCGAGCCTAATTTTGTCTAGTGATAAGGCCAATTTCTTGCTCATTGGGTATGTAAATAAGCAAAATTGTCGCATTTGGAACGAAGAGGAACCTGAATAGATTCAAGAACTGTCATTTTATCCAGAAAAAAACTATGGTTTTTTGTGATTTGTGGGCCAGTGGGGTCATCGGTATTTATTTCTTCAAAAATAATGCTGGTGAGAACGTTACCGTCAATGGCGACCGTTATAGCGCCATGGTAATCGACTATTTAATGCCTGAAATTGAAGCACGTGATCTCGGTAACATTTGGTTTCAACAAGACGGCGTCACTTCTCACCTTACGCACCAATCTGTAGTTTTATTTAGAGAACACTTCGGTGAGCAGATAATTTCACGCTTTGTGTTGGCTCTGCTTGGCCACCAAGATCGTGTGATAGCACATCGTTAGACATTTTCCTGTGGGTATATGTAAAGTCCAAAGTGTATGCGGACAATCCCGCGTCGATTCAGACCTTAGAGCAAAACAGCACGCGTGTCATTTGCCAGTTACCAGAAGCAAAGATCCATTGTCAGGTATTAAGGTTCGAACCACAAAATCTTCTATGGCCGATATGTATTTGAGCAATGGCTTAATTGCAGTTCATTCATGGGGCAACAGTTGATTATAGTTTTTAATCATAGAACTTCAGTAAACAAAAAATAAATGAATCTGTGCTTATTGCAATTCTAGACATCTCTATCGGTCTTCGATTCGCTACTCTCTATCCGCAACATTTAAGCTCTGCTCTCTTGCATAAAAATTAACATGCGAAAGCAAAAGAAAATAATATTTTAAATTTAGTAAAAAATTTTGTGTGAATACTCTTCTTTTTGATATGCTGTACGAGAAGCTAGGGCCAGTCGGAGTTGAAAGGAATTCCCTTGCTAATTCCATTAAATTATCTGATAGACCACATATCACCTTTAAGCTTTTGATGACGCCGGCAAGTAAAGTTGATGGCCTCATAAAGGCAAATTTCGAAAAGTTACATCTTTGGTACAAACTACTCACCTTATATAATATCATTATTTGATCAAAGTTAAACTTTACATGTTCTTTCTTCTTACAATATCATTTCACAGGACAAACAGTACTATATATTTTAAATCATTTAGATTTTCTAGTGCAATATTATTATTGTGATCATGTCAAAGTCTGGAAAAAATTAATTGTTTTGAGGAACTGATTTTGATCTGGAAATGATTACTCATGAGTTTCCTGTGACTGAAATTTTAGAAATGGACAGCGACCTGTCGTTTAATTTGCCCTCACGGTTTCCTGCGGACCCTAACGGATGAAGCCGTCAAGCGATATTTACAATTAGTTTCATATGAGTTTTCCAAAGCTTGAATTCATTTGTAAACTGAAACCCTATCTCATATTTCTGCTTGGGTTTCTTCGCACTATGCGCAAGAATTTGCTTAAGTAATGGCGTAAATACATAGCTTGTCATACACTTACCCACATTATTTTTCCAAAAAGTTTGAACTTTCCAAATGTTTCTTTGCAAATAAAAAAAATAGCAAATGATGAGCCAAAAGGCTGATTGAAAGCAAGAGTCGAATAAAAAAGGGTTCAAAAATGTTGTTTACATTGCGCAAATAACGGGAAGAGACGGAAATATTTGCTAGTACCTACTTGTTAGGCGAACAAACAGCTGGACGAGTTAAATAAGTGAGTTAAGGCTCTACTAAGAAGACAGGGTAAATGTGTGTTTGTACAAGAGAGTAGAAGTAGAGGTACTGAAAGTAAACGTCAAGCGGCGGTAGATGCAAGTTTGGAAGATATGCAAAAGCCCAAGGATGCTGACGGCGGCAGCTTATGGCTTGTATGATGGACGAGCGAACTCACTAGGGACTAGGCCACTCGAAAGCAGCGCATTGAGCCGCATCGATTGACAAGTCAACAGCGATAACTGGCAAGAAGATTTCTAAAAACCATCTCTATGTATGTATATGTGTACAAACATGCAGATTGAATTGTAGACTGGAAATGATGACGGTTCGAAGGATAACTGCCAGCGCGTCTTAAAGAGCAAACATGTAAACAAAAACGATAAAAAGCGAGTGGAAAGCTCGACTGTGAGTGGGAGCATTTGAAATGTCAATGTGAGAGAGAGATTGACGGGTTTTCCTTTCCGCTTGTTTAACAGCGTAGAAATTGGGGGTAATATGGGATGAAGTTCACGTCTTCAAAGGCTGTAGGATGTGGTAAGGACGAGTTCTGTAGACCCATGTAAAGCGTGTGGTGAGCAAAAAACTGCAAAAATGATAATGTCAAATATATAGAAAAAAGCGAGTGGAAAAATAAACATGAGAAGATAAACAAGCTGCTCTAAACAGAAATAAAGGCCATTCGTAACAGCGTTCGTGCATGTCCTGTCATACAGATGAATAAAGTGTGCTGGAAAAAGACGGCTCTGTTGGTTATGTGAGTTTATATTACAACCACACACACATATATGGCCCACAATTTCTTTTATTTAATATATTATGGGTCACAAAGCTCGTTACGTTCGTGCCTCTGACGTTTGTCTTCGTTCTTATGCCGGCAGCATAAGTGGTTTACAGCAGCACTCACATGCCTAAAGATGTGTATCTAATGGTGTACTTGAGGTGGAGCTCTTCGGCACTAGCTTGAGTAAATTTGGCATACTTTTGCAGCAAAGTAAATGTAATTAGAGGAAATAGAAAAAAAGGAAAACTTATAACGTTTTTGAGAAAAATATTAAGGAAATAGTTAGAACTGTGAGACAGTGAAGATTTTTATAGCGAAAGCAAATATTGAGATCGAAGAGTACTTCGATATAAAAGGCATTGCTATTCAAAATTTAACATACTCAACTGAACGAATGCGACCGACTACAGGCAGTCACTAAACACTATTCACAGAGGCACTGTTAATATCTTTATCGACTTTCTGCTGGTAAATGGAATCCTCAGAGTCCACCCACCACTGCAGAAGAGGAGCTGTTGCTGTTGTTGTAGCTGTGGATTATACCTAGTTAAAAGTCCTTAAACGGATAAAAAACCAGAGTCCGTTACGGTTACGTAGACGCGACTGTCGTGGGAGTGGTCAGAAGAGGACTTCGAGTTGCCTCGTGAAACAGAGCATAAAATCGTTCTGATCACTGCAATAGACTAAAATCGATTTCTAAAATTATTATTTTGCGTTTCTTGCAACAACATAAGCCGTTAAAGGAGATATTATGAGATTACTTAAAAGTATAGATCGAGAGCTGATGAAATGATCAGCACTAGCACATATCAATATTTCCGTTATATGTATATGTTTTTTGGTAAGTTTCATTGAGTTAAAGAGTCTTCTGTAAAGGCCTTTCATCACTCTGGAGAACTTTTGAAGTCAATGAATACCAAATAATTCACATGAAGTAAATCTTTACGTTGCAACCTCCAAAATGTGTCTGCTTAAACACAGAACTGAAAGTTATCTAAGCAGTCAAAAACAAAATTTCAGACCGATATCTCAAAAACTGAGGGCCTAGTTTTCGTACATGTTAGTAAACGAGTTAAGCGCTGCTCATAGTTAAATCGACTCATCATTTAGATATATACTCATAAGGTCTCTCAACAGCTATTGCTAATAAGGTACCTAGCGGTAGGCATGCAACGCTGAGTGCAGAGATCCCCGAAGACAAAAATCAGTATGGGGACCAACTGGATGAAGCGTATATCAGCTGAAATGTCGATGTGAGAGTAGGCTGCTACCATCAGCTGTGTCGCCAGCCAGACCTCTACTGCAACGGGAACAGCTCGCGGGGGTTTTAGCACTCTCCTGAGCAGGTCAATGAGTATCAACTTTGCAACAAGAAAGGTCACCGGAGGAAGCCATGCAAGGAAAGGCTGAAAGCTGAAGCGCGATACAAGGCGGCAGTCGGAATATGTAGCCAAGCAAGTTCATGAAGACTCGAACCAGGAAAGCACTGTTAGTAAAGAAAAATAAGAAGAACTTCTGCGCTCTTCTGAGCAAGTGAACGAGTATCAACTTTGGCAACAAGAGAGGGCCCCGAAAGAAGCCAAGCAAGCGGAGGCTGAAGGTTAAAGCGCGATACAATCGGGATATGCTGCCGACTCGAAGGAAATTCCAATCAAAATGAAGAATAGGGGAAACGGTTGCCTTAGGCCTATTGATGCAGTACCTCTGATCCAGTTAAGCACGCGATGGACAAAGCCATAACGTGCAAAGCAGTAGCGGCGTAACCCTCTGGGTTACCCGCAGATAGGAAGCCATTGGCTCTTCCTGAGAATGGACTCTCATGTTGTCCGGATGGAAGAGAACACTCCAGCTTCGAAGGTTTTCGATTCACTACCCGCCGGTGGAATCAGATGAAGAGGAAGACCTCCACTCCGTTGGAAAGTCCTGGTGGAGAAGGACCCAGACGTCTTTCACGCCGTTGTAAACTCTATAACTATGCCAGTAAAGAAGAAAAAATATAATATCTAAAAAAAAATTCTGAGAATCGAATTTGCCTTTAATAATAAATTTATACGATTAAATATATTTTAGTTATATTATTATATTAAACTAATAACTATTTATATTTATATTTTGTTAAGTTTAATTTTTCATTTTGTTTATTAGATTTAAATATCTTGTAAAATCATATCGCATTCTTTCTTTTGAGTTTTTGTTCTCTATTTGTACTACTTTTTTAAGCCTACGATACAAACCCTTCCCCCTCCCGCATGAAACAAGTGCATTTATTTTGCTTAATACACAGAATATACATGAAATATCCTTAAGAGAGCAAACAATAAAATACAAGCACATACAAACAAACAAGTCCGTATTTCGAGTGCACACAAGCAATGCTGAATGAAGACCCGTAGAGCCATATCCACGTCACAATCTGACATTTAGTCAAACACAAAGCCGACAAGTTGAACACCATCGATCGCACGAAGGCTGCACACGCCGGAAAGCAAGAAAAATGTACGTAGCTGCGTTAATGTGTATGTGTGTGTAAAATATACAGCTAACGGTGAAAAGAAAAAACTAACTGTAAAATGTTAAAATCTACTAAGTCAAAGTTTAACCTCATTAAAATGCAGTAAATGCTGGATTACATTTGTTTGGCTAGGCAAATGTGTGCCAGGACACACGTAAGACTATATGCATATAAATACATATATATGTATGGATGTGTGTATATTTACAAAGCACACATGTGCCATGCACAAAGCTTAAATTTTGTCAGCTTATGCAATGGTTTTTGTTATAGCTCAGCATTTGTTGACTGATTGTTCGAATTGTTTTTAGCATTCGACAACGGGCAACAAATACATATACAAAGACACGCACGTAGCTATAGATTTGCATGACGGCGTAGTGGTAAATACCCTGCCGGAAATTATTAACGTAAGCCGCCTTTGCTCAGTGGATGGTGGCGCTAGGAAGATGGAGCCATGAGTAGAAGTTCACGCAAGTGAGGATAGTTCTCTGATTGCTATCCAATAGGTAGTGGCCAGAAATGATTCTTATAAACATAGCTCAAGCAGCTTACGACTTCCGGTCTTAGACCAAGTATCCCCGGGGCAGTCGAAAAACATCCGTTTGAAGACGCGCTATAAACATCTTACTTACGCCACTTAAAAAACATCTCCAATAAAAAGAAGAAAACAGCTTTGGACGAGAGATCCCCGCAATACCAAATGCTCTGTCGGGACCGGAAAGGTCCCCTCCGTTCGTTCGAAACTACTTATCTTGCGACTTCTTCAATCTACTCCTAGCGAAAATAGTTTGAGCTGCAGATTTGAATAGAGAAGGTACAATATTCTATAAGAGTGTACAGCTGCTGGCCGATGATATTGTTATCATTGGCCTCAATAACCGCCCCATCAATTCTGTTTCCTCCAGACTGGATAAGGAAGCGAAGCAAATTAATGAGGACCAGACAAAATATAATCTCCCGTCATCAAACAAAAAACTTTGCTCCCACTTCACTATTGGCAGTAACAACTTTGAAGTCGCATATAATTTCATCTATCTTAGAACCAGCTTTAACACCAACGCATAACAATTCCTGCAACCAGGTGCTACTTCGAACTGAGTAGGCAATTGAGGAGAAAAGTCCTCTCACGACGAACGAAAAACAAACCCTATGAGTACGTCATTATTCCCGTCCTATTATATTGTGCAGAGACATGGACGATGAAAACATCTGATGAGCCGGCATTAGGAGCTTTCGAGAGAAAGATTCTGCGGAAGATTTATGGTATGGTATGAGACATACGGCATGATTGGCATAGTTCAGCGTTTTAAGGGACAGCGGCTATGCTGGCTAGCTGATGTCGTCCGAATAGATGACAGCACTCTAACTCTGGGAGTATTCGATACAATACTCACAGGAGAAAACAGGGAAAGAGGAAGACCCTCCATTGGAAAGGTGATGTCTTGGCGTTGCAAGGATTATTACAGCTCAAATATACCCGAAAAATATCCGAGGTTGTATATATTTCTGGTCAGGTTCAGTTTAATTTGAGCTGAAGTATTCATTAAATATGACGTCAACTCCTTTTGCGAACTTTAAAAGCGATTTGATATTAAATTCGGATACTTCATCTATTCCTTTGCACTGTAAAGCTTCTGGTTACATAAGACGAGTTCTAGATAAGACTGGACAGAAGCAGAACAGGTGGTTTAACGGCTCTTTCTGCATGGAACGGCATTACCTATGTGCAACCGATTCGCATGGGATGCCTGAGGGTCGTGACCTGTGATTAGGCCAACAACTGTTCTGCTGTCCTTTCAAGACCGTGTAAGTAATAAATCATGCGTGTTGCGCTCTGCACATGATACTGATACAACATGTACTTAAGCCGTTTCATCTAAACCTAATCTGTCTGTTAGCCGTTTCGAATTCAGGTACTGAGTTGGTAGCCAAGAGAATGGCACTTTGGCAATCTCATCATCTATTTGGTTTCCGGGATTTTCTTTGTGGCCTTGAACCCTGTAAATATTCAGCTACTTTCCGGCAGCCACAACTACCTTGGTGTATATATTGGTTGTTGGAAATGCCGATCCTTTATATAGCTGATATTAAAGAACTGTTGACCGTATGAATGAATGTTCGATCGGCAATATTCGTTGTGCTAATTGCTTACGGAGACATATTGAACTAATGCCTAATTCGGCTGACATTAAAATGTCAGTAAGACTCTTATGAATTCTGAATTTTGGATTGTCTGGACCGCCGCAATCAGTACATTCGAGTTCAGCATATGGAAAACAAACCAAATCGGGTTACCAAATATGTTGAACACAGGTTTTACTAACTTCAAATTTCTGAGGATGAAGATAAGTTTATTTTGGATTCTGGGCAACTCTCCCTCTGTTATCTTAGTTTAATAAAACATTTTGGTCGTAGATGAACTTTACTTTCCTACAAGGTGTTTACACATACCATCTCGTCATTGTTGGCAATGCCATACATATCTTTATGGTAAGCAAAACTTCTCGCAAGAATGACAGGGTTAACAACAAAAGCCCATGTAGTTCAACGTTGTCTTCGTTTATCTCATCTTTGCTCTTCTCGCTTTGTTGTCGTTGATTTTTGCACTCAAGCCGAGAACTAGGAAATGCGGTCGCGTTCATTCCGTCATTATTGCACGCAAATGTCAAGTACCCTCCACACACACACACACATACTCACACTCACACCCCCCGAACACGCTAAGTCATCTTCTGGGTCGTCGTTAGGTCGCTGCCGGCAGTAATTGCGAAATACTTTGCCGGCATGTAGTTGTCGTGTTGTTGTTGTTGCCCATCTATATTTGCGTTCTATTTTAAGCAATACACCTGCGAGCCAACGTGTCACTGCCACAACGGCAAATGTCACCTGATGACTTGTACAAAAATTGAAAGGGTTTTTGTTGCAAGAAGAGATTTGAAAGGCTTCGCGCATCTTAAACAATTTTTCCACTTGGAGATTATGCAAAGATTCTTTAAAAAGAAAAAAAACTAAAAAGAGAACGAAGAAGAAGGCAAGTCATTCAAGCGACAGCCTTGTGCGGCTAAAAAGGAAGCGTTTTCCTCTAAAAGGTTGGCGGGTCTTTGTTTTTGTTTTTTGGTTTTCAGCCGAGAAAATGCGTAATGATTATAAACGCATAAAAGGATTACGTGGGCAAGGTGGTAAAATTATTTATTTACTTTGACCTTTCAAGCATTTGCGGCTGTCCTACCTTTGCTGATTTTCTAAGCTTAATGGCAGCTTTAAGTGTCCGCCATTAAGCGCGGCTTTCTTTCAGCTCAGCGGTTTTTAAGCTGATGGTTTTGTTGTAAAGAATTTTCGAGGTTAAGGAGATGATAATAATTTTGAAAAGTGGACCCGGAGTGAAGCGAAACCTCAAATAAATTTCAGCATATCGAAGACCACTTTATAGGTCTGAGATAAGTCGATAGCATGGGTACCATTAGGGAGATGAAAAAAGTTTGGCGCGTTTGAAACTGTTTATTCAAAATTTTTTTATTAAAAACTTACCTTTAAGTTTTTATGTAAACTGCGTGAAGGACCTTACGTTTTTGATAATATGTACATACCTTTAATTTTACTAATGGATTCTGAAGAGGATTTGGCTTTAACTTAGCAGAAGACATATGTCCGCATAACTGCAAAAACTAACCAATTATTTGGTTATCTAGTAAAGTAGTACGCCCTTCAAAATGAATTATAGTTACCAACTATAAAAATACTCATGAATATTTTAGCGTCTCATTACTTGTTAATCACGAACGTAAAAACAGGGTTGCTCGTAAAACTCATAATGCTTAAAGCTATGTTTGCTCTATGACAGTATTGAGTGACAAGTGCAATTTTTAACCATTCCATTACTTCTACAAACATCTCGGACGGTGTACCTACATCAAAGCGATGTGTTGAGCATGAGTGTTTGATTTGAGCTCTTCAATGATTCAAGGCATCTTTGCGTACACTTTGCTCTTCAAATAATCACACAAAAACAAGTATTGATGTGAAAATCTCTTGATATGAAAGACTCATTAAAACACCACTTTTGACTAGCAAAAGCCAGAGAAATTATCACGGAAATTGTCATTCTCAGTGATAGTCAAGCGGAGTTTCAAGTAATCTCGTCCGTTGAAATCGATACTAGTATGGAACTCAAAGATAATATTTCCTGGCGAAAAAAGCTACACCAACCAGTCTGATAAGACCGGAACCATTCTTCGCTATAAGCCTTTACACTTTATGAAAGGAGCTACGAAAAGAGGAAATGTTAGGTAGAAAGCGCGATTGGCAACAAGTACTTGGGCTCGAGATGTGGCGAGAATTTAATATAAAAAGCCTATCAAGCAATTGGAACCGGTGAGGGAACACATTACAACCATTAACTCATAATCATTGCTGAGCCTCCTTGATTTGACTGGGTTAAACGAAGTGCTGTAATATACATAATAAGAGAGGGCACAATACACAACAGTTCACACTATCAGTAAAAATCTCATGAATGAATCCATTAGTGAAATTTAAATTCTTTTCTATTTATTATTGTCATCCAAATTCTTAAATTCCCAAGAAAAAAAATTTTGCTTAGTAAAAATATATGAAACAGAAAAAACAGAAACTAATATCCTGTTAGAATGCCACACATGGCACATAACTCTAGCCTCCTTGATAAAAAAAGCTTCGTTTTTATATCAAACTAGCTGACCCCGCAGCCGTTGTCCTGCGTGAAATTATATGCTTTGAAATGAAAAAAAGTTGGAATTATATTGTGACGAAAATGATTTATTTTCGATTTTTCAACATTTTTTTAATGTAGCGCAGTTTATAAACATAATTTTTTTGATTTCTGTTCTGGTGCGTAAATATACAAAGAAGATGGGTTTCCAACTCCTCAACACGCCACATATATCTGGCCAATTTTCCCTGGAAATTGAGTACGTTTGAAATGAAATGGCTGCTCCTTGTATTCGATAACTGCGTCATAATCAGTCGGGTTCCATTACAAAGTTTCGGCGCATAAAGATTGTGAAACATAGTAATGATAGATCCAACTTTGAGACGCAAATGATGCTGGGGCATACCAAGGCTCTCCAAAGAATTTGGAAATTCCACTGGATAATTTACGGTTTCGTCTTTCTTGTCAAGACGATCGATCGATTTATATGAGCGCAAACCTCCCGAAATTTGACTTTGAATCTTCCAGTTTACGATAATTTTGCCAATGTGCGGATAAACATTCGTGATGAGTTCATCTTCCGTTGAAGTGAATTGGCAAAAGGGATGTGAAATTGATATCAAACCACTGGAAGTATCAACCGAAATTTGCCCATTTCCAATTCTTAGCGAATACAATGTAAAATGTCATCGGCAGTGTCATTTTATCGTATCCCATAATTAACGCGAATTTGAAGGCTGATATGTCGAAATTATCTTCGCGAAAAGTATGCGAACTTCAGTAGCATGAGAAGTTCCTATCGCATTGTCCTTCGTCTGTTTCCAGTGATTATCATGTTCCAGCAAATGCAACTGCTGGCATGCTTCTCAAAAAGTTGCACACACTGTACCATTCACAATACGCAATGAATTAAATGAAGTTGAACGAGTCGCACAACAGTCGGAAAACTTTCATGAATTGCAAAAGTAAATATCCTACAAAGCGCTTTATTGCGGTTCACATATCGACCCATTTGATACTGCTGATCTCATATTGTTCAAGGCCAATAACCGCCATGTTGATTTCTTTGGTGACGTACTTTCAAACGTATTTGATCGATTTCACCAAACTGCAATATTCAACATTGACATGAGTTTTGTATGTGAATTAGACAAAAGTGGCGAATATGGTACGATCCATTTGTTGTCAACTTCGATGTGTTGTTAACGTCGATATTCACGCCTCTAAATGCTATATTGTATATGTTCTGCCATTGTCGTCTGGTGAGCGACGCCGATACAGTGAATATCCATAATTTCCCATTTCCGTTTCCGAAAGAAAAACACAAGAGTAGTGTTTTTATGGTCAGGCATACAAACCAAAGTGGGACTGTAAGGTTCGCAAGGTACATGAACCATATTGGTTTTCACCACTTCGTATAATTCTGGATCTATCTCTGAATCATGAATTTCCGCTGAAATGATTTCATCAATTTAATCTGATGTAATCACCATCCGCATCCAAAGAAGAATGTGTGCGTGCGGCAAACCACTTTTTTGCTACTCAACAGAATATATTCAGCATCTAACAGCACCATATATACCATAGGTTGCTTCAAGATAAAGACCGTCAAACATCGCAGCTATTGTTTAAAAAGTCGTGCTGTGATATCGATACGATCGCTAGCTGATTGACTGCGATCCATAATTCCGCACGTATGTATGTCATCGCATTTTGGGAGTACTTCTTGGTGGCAAAAAGAACGCCGACAAATATTAGCGCGACTTCTTCGTGGCTTCGTAACAAATTTCAATCAGTAATTGATCACTTCGTCTGAAACACACATAAAGTTTTCACTGAATAATTTTCAATAATTTTTCCTTTGGAAAGCCGGAATAAAAAAGCAGGCGACCGCAGTTGAACGATTCAAATAATTTACAAATCAAAATATTCAAAAACAAAACAAACAAAAATTGAAAAAAATGTGTATGAAAAATGTAACTTTTTGGAATTGTTCAATTTTCCGACTTCTCCTCATGAAAAGTATAAGGTATTTGTTTCTAAACCTTTCCCGATCCACAACAAACAACCTTTAAAAATTTCATCAACCGTTCTCTTAGTGTTACTAACAAACAAACATTCATTTTTATATATGTACATATGTATGTATGTATACATGTAACGTTTATATGGAGAAAAGAAAAAGGCTGTTTTTAGGGGTTTTCCGGAAATTATTCGAATTTTTCTCGCCGTAAAAACCATCTTTGAACTTCAACGAACATTTAAGAAAAAGAATTTGCCAAATTGGTCCAGGCGTTATTGAGTTATAAGCGTACATACATTTTGGCGATTCATTTTTATTTATGTAATATAGATTTTTACGGAAGGTTCTTTTAAAATCACTAATTTTATAACAAAAGTTACACTTCCAAACCACCAGTTCCTCTAATTTTCACTATTGCATAAGTCTACGTTCACACACGGACTCCTTTGTCACCCAAACCGGTTGTTTGTTGGGGAAGGGACAACGAGAAGACATGAACTGTGTCGCTTAGTATGTGAATGTAAAAGGCGGTACCAAATGAGAATTTCCCAATAATGGGCGACATAATAGCGTTCGTGAGTGAACACAGTCTAAGCTGTCACACAGTTTATTTTCCAAAAGTGTATGGTCCGTAAATTGGTATGAGTCGAAAGTGTTTCTTGTTAAATGCGGAAAATACAAGTCGTAATCGAAAGAACGTCTGAATGCCTTTGGATGTTGCATTCGGGTATATGTATTGAATATTAAAGAAGAAAGTCTTGAAATTAAGTGTGGTCTACGTTAAACAATTTGGGGAAGTCTTAGCCCCATATATTCGTAAAGCCCTTAACTTCGAATAATATTCTAATTTTCTCTCTCTGTTTTCTTTTTTTCTGTCTTACTGTATATACTAGCTCGCATCGTTTAGGTTTTGAAATATTGGTGTGAAATTCTCCACACGTCGTTTTCCCACCAAGAAGCTTCTCAATATCGGATCACTAGCCTATACCATACAAATAAACCCTTTGTATTCAAAAGTTAGCTTCTTGAATTAACACAGATTCAGACACCACTAGAATCTACGAAAAAATTGTTTAGGTGGCCATGCGAACTTACCGATCAAAAACGAATCGGTGCAATCGAAGTTTTCGAGATTATTTTTTTTACTCCAATAGGTTGGATGAAGTTGGTTAGTTCTGGTTTTATCTAATCAAAAACTCGATCACCAAGCGGGCAACGTGTGAGAACGCTGTATCTGAGAGAGATTGTTCCTTCACAAGCTACATCAAAATTCTAAGGTTACATCTTACAATACAAAGCTCACCTTTAAAATACATCAATCGTTCAGAGGCGAAGAGTGGAGAGAAAGCCGCATAAAACACCTATTCTAAATACTTTTTAATTAGGATTAGACAGTTTTCTAAACATGTAACGGGCTCAAATAAGCATGAACCAAAAATTCATGAGCTTGTCTACCAGCTAACTATGGTTCCGCCGAAAATTTCCGCCATCCCGCCAAACTGCTGCTTGCCGAGCTCTCGTAATCACAACTACATACATCTGAGATAAGCTACACATGCATTTGAATTATGAACTACCAGGCGAATAAGCCAGCGAATGAGCTAAAATGAAATGAGACTAGATTAAGCGTCATGTAAGCAGCACCAGCTTTACAAGAGTTTTAGCCAATTTAAGGCTTTTTGTTTTAGCTCATCAAGCCAACTTCTTTTTTTTTGCACACTCTACATTCTTTGTTTTTGTTGCGTACTTTTTCTTTGTTTTTGCTCTACACTTATTTCTTCTGCTTTTTTATTCAAATTAAAAAGCGAATTTGCTATTGCAACAACGAGGACACAGGTAGCATGCCACTGAGGTGCTTGCGTCCTACAGATTGTCGAGAGTCCTAGTAAATCCTGTAAAAATGCCAACAGGCGAAAATGATAATCAGGATGTTAATGAAGTACGCGGCAGCGGCTGGCGACCGGCTCGGTAATGAAGTAGTTGTAACTAGTGGCCGCCAGGTCGACGGCGAAGGCGAAGGCGACTACGTGTATAGCGACAAACGCCGTGGCTTAGAGATGACCAGGCATAAAAAGTGGAGACACCCGGCTGGATGTGCCCGGAGGGGGGCGCACAAGTGAAACTACAAATGAATATACGGTGAATTGAGCTCAAGTGCTGCCTTCCGCTGGGGTTTGGGGCGCACCAGCCACGCGCGACTCGCCGGCTACGTGTTCCTATGGCTCTACGGCCGCGTTGCCCGAGCGTTAATGCGTTGCAATGCGCCGTGCCGCAGGGCACCTCAGGTAATAACCGCGCTGTGGCGCTGATGAGGTGCTGGTGGGGCGTGGTGGTGGCATGTATGTATGGTGGATCGGGTATATTAGCGGTGCGGCTGCGTCCGCTGGCTAATCTTGGTGCCGATGTTGGTAGTTGACACAAGTTGTTGGCACTTCGTCTTTTCACTTTGCTATTCTATTTAATAATGTTATTATTGTTGTTGTACGTTTTTTCTGTTGCTCAAGCTTGTCCTCATTACTGTACGCTACCGTTGTGCAAAGTTACTTTTGCGCTTAATTCCCTTTGTTCTGCTTTGTTGTATTCTGGCCATTTTAATGTAGTTTGTTGCGAGTTACTTTGTAGATTGCAGATTGTCAGTGGGTTTAAATTAAATAATTCTTAATGAGATGAGTGTGAAGTGAAAGAAGAAAAGTAGAAACATAAATTTGATTTGAAGTTTATTTTTATGAATTTACCTTACACCTCTTTCATGTACTATGGTCCTGCCTACTTAGTGCCTGGGTAGTCTAAAATGTCCGTCACGTGACTGAAATTCGCAATTCTATAGAGTTATGTATCGGTGGTTTGTCTAATATTACCTGAGAAAGTTTAAAGTACATACGTTGCATTTTAATGAATTTTAGTTTGGAAGAAATTCTTCTTCGACCGTGTTTGAAATAAATAACCCTGGTCGGTCCAACACCGTGGTGTTTATAATAAGTGCACCGGGTACTTTCTAAAATACTTCTAATGGTTAATAAAATATTAAGCAAAAAATATTTTATATATGAATAATCGCGGATCATAGAAAGGTCCCTTGAGATCTCTGAGCGGAGGGTCACGGCCTAACTGTCAGTCCAGAGAAATCTGCATTTTCACAAGGATCACAAACATTCCACAATTCAAACTTCCCTCTTTATATGGCAGAACTAGTGTACTCTCAAGCTCTGTCAAATATCTCGAAGTTATGCTAAATAGAAAACTAAACTGAGGAGAAGACATTGAAGGCTTACAAAGTTCTACGTATCTGAAACTGCTAGCAGAGCCATTCCCCTAAAGTGGAAGAATCCCGCATTATCTATTGGCTCTTCACAAGTGTCATCCGCCTCATAGATACATGTGATATCGTGCTATGGAGAATGAAATTATCGAAAAAATAACGTAAATAACAGGAGCTCAAGGGCATGGGACCTGCTTGTTGGGGGTTATGGGTGCAATAAAAATACGTCAGACAAAGCTCTGGAGGTTATCTTCGACATGCGGACAATACATAAACAAGTGAAGTATGAGATAATGCTTACGACCGGCTAGAAATACTCGACTTTGAGACTCATGAGGGATTAAACACAACGTTTTCATTCCCCAATAAAGAAGAATGGACCATTGTTTCTGTGATCGTTGTTCCAAAGACGAAATCTACATATTCACCGACGAATCAGATCGTGATATAGACACAGAAGGTAGCTTGAATCCAAAGAACTACAATTTAGTCTTTCATTCCCAAATTGAGCTCATATCAGAAAGTACGGTACCAAGAGGGCTTCTGCCGCAATCAGCAAGTCCACTAACCTTCCACAAAGTTACTTCGGTATGGATGTTCGACAGACTTAGTAATATTGTACGGGTCATCACAGGGCACTTACCTTTAAGATCCCACCTTAGGAAATACTCGTTCTTCATAAAATCGGAAAAGTGGATTCGGTGAAATGTGCGGAGTATTATGAGACCCTGAAAAATTATATATATGAATACTCAGCAGGATGAGACGGAAATAGGTATTTCACGTCTACTAATTCTTTAAATTAAGAGACATTGGACAGCTGACGTTAAAAAAAAATAATTTTTTTACCCGAATCCACTGAGTTGCTGGATAATTCTTAATTTGGTTACAAACCGGAAGCATAATTGACTTAATGATGACCTAAGTGCGGCCGCCGGTCAGATGGACCGTCAAAAATCCCTATCACAAATCGCTTTCAATTATGTCTACTGGTTGATCAAAAGTAGGCCTGGCAAGGTGTTTCAACCTTAGTCTAGAGAAAGTTCAACAAAGGAGAAGAAAGCGATTGTACATATATGTTTTTATAAAATTGTTCGACAAGCCGATTAGCCTTACCGTATGAAAATTGAAGAATGTCCGCAGCAAAAATTAACCTTGCTAGGAGAAATTAATTTAGAAGATTTTCCGCGTTCTACTCTAGGTCAGAGAACTTTCGTTGTCTCACAGGAGCCGGACATCGAGCAACGGCTGCTAAGCACACGCAAGGTACAGAGGTGCAGTGCTATAATGGGGGACAACGGAGGCCTTCCACGACGATGTAAGGCCTGAAAAGAATGCTCGCTGGGAAGAAACATTCGTTGAATGAAATGGTGATCCCCGAAACTGAGGCCTGCTTTGAAGCAAAGGAGAAGTCATACTATCCAAATGGAATAGAAAAGTTAAAGGGTCGTTCTAAACCGAGTATCCCTCTCGTAGTAGACTATGTATGCTTTGCAAAGAAATATGATTTACTATGTTAAGCTGGGGACTTTTCAACTGTTACCTCTCTTCGAAATAATTATATCAATACTTCAGTTCAGAGATTTTGTAGGAAATTGAAAGCTCTAGAGATTTTTATGAAAATGTTCTTCGTGGCCTTCGGATGCCACTGAGTTAAATACATGTAACGGGTGATCCAAGAAGAGGCGTTTTTTCAGTAGCCCTTTTTTGACAGATCACGCGTGAGTTGTTTCAAGCCGTTAGACATTTTCCTGTTCAGATATATAAAGTCTAAAGCCTGTGAGGAAAATCTCGCTTCAATTCAAGCCTTGGAGCAAAACACTACGCGTGTCATTCGCCAGTTACCAGACGAAATGCTCAAAGGAGTCATCGAAAATTGGACTCAAGAGGTAAACCATCTGAGACGTAGCCGCGGCCAACATTTGAAAGGGATAATCTTCACAAAATAAATGCTATAGAATGTTTCTTCGAATACTAATAGACATTCCCCATTAAATTTGAAGTTTCTGTGGTTTTTCTTTAAAAAAGTACGGAACCTCGAAATAAATCACATTTTATAATTTTAATCAAATAATCTTTGTAAATATTAAATATTTTTAAATACCACTTTATGGGCGAAAACTATTAAGAAAATACCTCTAAGGTGGATCCAAAAACCTTTAAAACTAGTGTGTTACTAATACTTTGGGAGAAAATGTATATAAAGAGAAAGGGGGAAAGGAAAAGAGAGTTGGAAAAGTACAAAAAAATATGGGCAAACAATTTTAGGAACATCGTCGGCTTGCAAGGCTCTCATTTAGTTCGGGAGAATATTGTTAACTCGATAGACCTTGACGATATAAACTGAAACTAACTGAAAAATCAAAATACAATCCTTTTATGGAAAACTTTTTTATTTGTGAAGGGTATTCTAGCTTTAGGTTCAACCGAAGTTAGCTTTGAAAATATTTTTGATAAAAGAAACAAATCCGAGTAGAATTACGCCAATACACCTATCTATTATTGGTATAAGTCCCAACTTGTATTTCGTTCACTTTTTCCTCACACCACCATCTCCAACACCCTTTTCATTGCAGTCAAACCCAAAATTTTCTATGCCGAGATTTTGAAAAACTGCCAAAGTGTTAAGGTCAAGCAATTTTATGAGATCTTAATTTCTATTTGGCCAACTTTGCTGCCCATTCATATGCGAAAAGATTAATTGCCCAACCGAAAACATGTCAGAGTCAACAAAAAGTCGAAGAAGAACGTTGCCAGCAGCAAGTTTGTACAGCCTATCTGCAAACAGCAGACGGCAGCATGCTTTTGTTTTCAAAACAAGTGCCGAATAAGCACACTAACACACATACGCACATATATACATACAAAAAAACATACATACAAGCGCTTATTTGCACAAAAATCCTTTTAGGACATGTGGTGAGTGAAATTTTCAAAATTTGTGTCCTTGCAAACCAGAGTCTTGCCTGAATGTGAAATGCTAACGTCTTCCGCACACACACACATACACCGGCAGCGGCCTACCTACCGGCTAAGAAAACACTTGCGACTACGCTCAGAGGGTGGACACCCAAAATACTTGCTTTTGTGGGGCAGATATTTTCGCAAACCAAAAGGAGGAAAGCAAAACGAAGCTGAGCGTGCGAGAAAGCTTGGTACGGAGGAAATGCAAAGCGATATTGTAACGACAGTGGAGGCTAGGGAAATTTGTCAAGTGAAGGCCAAATGGCATTGGCGAAGTTGCTGATGAGTATGATGACTGCGGGTGCGGCTATGAATAGACGGAGCACACACCGGCTGCTTGGTTAGTTTGAGCCGCGCACACACAGACATGCTCGAACTTGAGCGCAAAAACAAAGACACATGTGCACTTATACACACACACACACACACCCGCACGCATAGAGGTTTTGGAAGTCGCTTCAACATTCTCGACGTTGAATGAATGATGAATGGAAAGTTTTGTGCTGCACTTCGCATCGCTGAGTTTGACTTAAATGCTGCTGCCGCTGCCTCTGCCACTGCAACGGCTTTACCGTTAGCTTTGGCGGTTGTAAATGCGCGAACGCTTGGCTGACTAACTGCTCTGAGTATTGGTCGTGGCTTTAGCGTTGCCTCTGCCTTGGCTTTGGCTTTAGCAGTCGGCGGGGCGTATGAGTGCGCGCTGGTTAATGATGAACTTTGGCGTTGCCAACGTTTGATTTGACAGACGCGCTGGCATTTTGCTGCAATGACTTGTTATTAGCGCGAAAATTTTCGCATTTTCCTGTTTTTCCGTTTTGGCTTTTTAAAGTTTAATCATAATTTCGGCCAAAAGTTTCGCGCAGCTGCAGCTAAACGCTATGAAAAGAGTGTGTGGATATATTTGTCGGCTTTGATACTTTTTCGACTGAATTGTCGTGCGAAATTGCAAACGAAGAGCTTTGCGTAAATACAAGAACTATAATTTTCGCCAATTTTTTGCTTCGGCAAAACAAATATGCTAAGTAAAAGAGTTTTATTGGCTAGCACAGCTGGCTGAGATTAACTGCATCGGGGAAATAAATTTGTCAGTCATTTCTGGTAGCAGCTTGTGATTATTAAATTACTATGACAATATTTAATGAACTCAAAAATACACTGACCTTGACCGATTATGAAAATTACTGGCGTTGCCAGAGTTCGTAAAGTTCTTTTCAAACGCGAATAGGTTAGGTTAGGTAAGTTTGATTATAAAGGAGCGCTCCAAAATAAAGAGGACTTTTTGAATCTAGCGCCCCCTTGTGGCGCCATCTATATATCGACTCGTGCTTTAGAATCTGCTATCTTTATTGATTGTCCAGTGAGAGTTTCATGACATTTCATTGATTGGAAATGATGTTATTGGATTTGAAGTGTCAGTATGTTTGTGTTATCGGTGCGAAAATGAGCTTCGAACAAAGAGCCAACATTAAATTTTGTTTTAAAATTGGTAAAACTTTGACCGAAACGTTTCAATTGATGAAACAAGTTTATGGCGATGGTTGCCTATCCCGTAGCAGAGTGCACGAGTAGTTTCAACGTTTTCAAAGTGGTCGTGAGGACATATATGACGATCAACATGTGGGCCAATTAAAATCCGTGATCACTGGAAATTCCATCGAAACTGTGCATGAAATCAGCCGTAATCTTCGTTGAAATTCATGGAAATGGAATTGAACATTTCCAGAACATCGATTTATCGCATTTTGACCGAACATTTGAACTTAAGAAAGGTGTATGCACGGTTTATTCCGCACAAATTGACTGACGAACAAAAATTGCTCAGAATCCAACATTCGAAGGACGACTATTTGACAAAAAATCACATTTTAGCCATTAACCACTTCCCGTATTCTTCTGATATGGCACCGTGCGACTTCTACCTTTTTGGAAAAATGCATTTTCCCATGAAAGGAAAGCGTTATGCAGACGTAGAGGCCATTCAAAAGGCTTGCACCGGCATACTGACGGCCATACCGGCCAACGAGCTAATACACTCGTTCGCCATGCTTTTAGACCATGCAAAAAGCTGTATTGAAGCAGAAGGAGACTATTTTGAATAAAATAAATTGATTTTGCCGAAAAAACTATTTGCTCTCTTTTTTTTAAAGTCCTGTTTACTTTGGAACTCATCTTGTATACAAAACCCTACGAATCCGTTGTAATGCCAGGTTCGTTATTAGTATGAGTTGTAGATTACGTCGTGCAGGACCTTAATACAAGTTGTGAAGTTTAATAAAAACTTAATATCTAATGCAGATACATCACTCAGCCACTTGTACTTGGAGGCGCTTATATTTCTAAGCCGATTATCAAAAATAAAATGTGTGATTATTTTTTGGAATAAAAATTACCACTGACCAAAATTTTGGTCGAACCCTCGAAAGAATTGTTTTTATCACAAATAAAATGTATTTATTTTTTGGAGTTAAGATTATCACGAACCAGAATGTTGATGAAACCTTCGAGAAAAACGATTTTGTGTTTTACAGGTATCACAACTAAAATTAATTTTCTAAACTTAAAACGGACCAAAATTTATATCGAACTCTCGAGAAAAACTTCTCTGTTTTTGCTTTTAACTTAATTTTATACAAACAAAAAATAACACATATGCCTCAATTTAAGACTTAATTTGGTTTTTCTGGAAATTTTTTAGCTATCCGCGATACTCAATCATCAAAAGCGGCTCAGACTTTTTAACAACATTAATTGAGTTAATAGTTTAATGACCGTTTTCTTAAGACTCCTTTTTCGGTTGAGTTAACCAGAACTTAACTGACAGTTGCTTAACTGACAGTTGCTAACCTCAAGCATCTGGTTGTGACACAAAAAAAATTTAGAATAGCTACAGTATTGAGAAAAGGTTTAATCATAATTGGAGATGATATCCTCGACAACAACGCAACAACAATGCCGAGCCACGGGTATAGTCCTAGTTATGTATATACATTTCTTTCGATATTTCAAACCCCACCTCAGCTTTATGTCACTTATTCGATAGAGCCAACGCAACTCACATCTACCTTCCACTTTGTACCTTTAAAAACCCCCGATAGACGCACTTTTGTCGTTTGCTGCAGCCAGCCAACGCGTATACTAAATTACTTGCACCTGCAAGTTCACAGAAAACAAAAGGTAGAATTCCAAAAAAATACAAAAAATAGTAGAGGATGAAAATATTTTAGAATCCCCCGTTGAAAATTGAAAAAGTTCATGTTTATCTGCGCCTTCTGCGCTCCGCCGGCTGCACAGCAATTGTTCTCGATGCACTTAAGCATTTAAGCAAAAACTGGCGTGTGTGTTTGTTAGCAAGGAGATGTGCGCTATTGTTTTGATTCCAGGCAATTTCGGTGGTCGGGCTGCTACTTACTGCACAACTCTCAAATTTCAACGCGCTGAAAGAGAAAGAACTTGGAAAATACCGCAAAAATTCGAAATGAATTAAGTTTGCCACAAAATGAATAGCGAAGATTGTAAGAGAAATGCATTAACTAGCAACTTTCTGAATTCAAGTCCTCGATTTTTTTTGTTTGTGCTAATGTTACTTACTTTTGCGCAAAAGGGAGAAAAGTTTAGGTTTTAGCTCAGTAAAAAAGAGACAGAGTTCTTTATGTGACTATATTGTGTTGTTCAAAACCAACCTAACCTGGTTTTGCTCAATTTGTAACTCTTTCAGCTGGATCGGCTAACGTTTTTGGTGCGACTGACTCAGAATACGCTGGTTCTGCGGTTCTCGTTTCATAAGTAAAAGTATTTTTCCGCATAATCTGTCTAGCACAAAGTTTTGGCAGGTTCTATGCTTCATTATCCGTAATCAACTGAATCTACAGCTATATTGAAGGCTGTCTACCAGAAAATCATAACATGGTCGACTTGGATCTCTATGTTTCAATTTGAAATAAGCAAATAGTTAGATTGTATCTTCGTAATAACCAATACTAAGACCATTGTTTTAACCATCTATCAGTAACAATTTCTTCGAGCCTTTCCTTTTCCAGTAGCTCCTATTGTACAGAATGACGGCGTACAGCACGGCTTCGGTAGTTGTTGTTTTTGTAGCGGCAGAAATTTATCGATTTGGCTGAAAAAAATCCGGGCCCGTCCTGGTTACGTAGATCCGACCGTCGTGGGTATGGAAGAACGGCATCGATTTTGTTGACTTGGTTGCTGCCGATCGGCAAACTTATAGTATTGATGCCTTTATTCTCAGGCATCCATGTTGATGAAGAAATGTTATTATTACTGAGGAACCTATTCCTATTGGACTCATTTCTGGTATAAACAGTTGTCGGAACCAGCGGGAGGGCTAATCTATTTTAAGAGACAAAGTCTTTAACTCCTTGCGAAAACAGTTATCTCGAATGCTCTAAGTGCTTTATGATCTCGGTTCGTTATCGTACTTATATCTGCGCCCTATAATAACACAGGAATAATAAGTGACTTATAGAGCACATTTTTTTGTGCGTCGAAAGTGAGATCTGCTTCTCAATTGTACAAATGTCCACTGACATTACAGTTACATTCGCGCGAGTTCATTACTTGCCAACTACTCCATCATATCCAGCTAAACCTGGCGACTCCGAGTGTGCGAGTGTGTGGAAACCAGCCAAGCGCTCATTCAGGGTCATGATGATGGTCGTTTATATAACCAACAGTAAGCAGCAGTAGCACTAACAAATATCTCGCTGGTAAATAGTGGCGTTGTTTGAGCTCTTGAACGCTTTGTTTGTTCCCTTAACGGGGGACTTGACCCATTTGTCTGTGCAAATCGTTACTCATCCGCATAACGATGATGATGATATATGTCATAATTATATCTGGCCTACACACGTCTATACATATACACACACATCTATATAACTACGAATATGTTTCTTCATTGCTCCAGCTTGTTTGTATGCCAGCGCTTGACCTCTGAAGCGCCACCCTAATGGGCGGCCGCCTAATGGTTTTATATGCAACTTCGGTCACTTTCGTAAATATGTTTAGCTTGTTAGGTTTTTGCCAACAAACACACACACACACATACGCAAATATATTTCATGTTCTCAATAGGCTTTGTCATGATTAATGACCACTCAAAACGAAATAAGATTACTTGGGCTACCCTACCTTTTCGGCATCGGCAAGCTTTTTTTATTTTTCATACTCATCCTGCTGCATACAGATACACAACTACAAGTCGGCAGTGGCACCTTGTGCGTTCGGACATTCGTTGGAGTCTAACCGTGACTGTGTCGCTGCAGATAAAATATTCACAATGAAAAGTTCTGTGACATATCTGTGTTGACTGCATGTCATGGCACATCATATATTTCGCGTTGCATGTGTATGTGTGTATGAGTTTTATGTACGCGTGACATGTGGGTAAGTTGGTCGGCTGCTCGTCACATATCCTTCAATGCGTGTGTTTGCATATCTCTTACAAATTGAGCGGACGAGTATGCCATCAGTGGCAAAAAACCAAGAAAAAAAATATAAAAAAGAAGAAAATAAAAAAACAAAATAAAATATGGTGTCACTCCCTGTCATTTTTTGCTCTGAGGAAATTTGCTTTAGTTTATGTTTTTAGTTATCTAATCGCTTAGTGTCTCTTGAGATAAAATGAAAGCAGCTTCAAATTGAAATTTGTTGTTGAAGAAAGCGAAAATGTCTAGCAGATTTAAGATGCTTATTTTCGTGTTATTTCAAGTGCAAATATTTTTTGTCAATAACATTACAAAGTTCACAGATAGGCAGTATGAAAAGTCGGTGCACAACTTTTCTAGAATATATATTTATTATATGTATAATATATATAAAAAAAGGTGCGTGGAGTCCCTACGCGCGGATGAAGTTATACTTCTTAGTGATATTCCAAGAAATGCATATTATTTTGTATGAAAGAAAATTAGAAAACTTAAATTCACATTTTATAAATTTATTATGCACATAAAATGAAAAATAAAGCAAAGTCTAAATGAAAGAACTTTGACTAGAAAAGTAGTTCTGTCTCTTCGTTGTACTTATATGTACATATATTTGCAATGTGCCAAACAAATAATGCACAAGCATACAAACATACATATGCGTACACATATGAATATGTCACCAACAAAAAATTGATCTTCACAAGACAATATGGCAGCCAAATTGGCGAAGAACAAGTGTAGTAAATTTTACAACAAAAACGATTTAATTCATGAACGCAGGCGCAAATTCCACAAGCGATCTCGCTTCATACATAAAAACAGAGGCCGTAACATCTCCCCGAGCATGCCTTTGCCAACAAGTCGTCTTTTCGCGAAGATGGCAAAAGCTAAAAATCATAAATTGCACAACTTTCTGGTGCTTCTCGCAAAAAAATCTGCGTCGATATGTATTCACGATCATACGTATACATACATACATATTTACGCATGTTTGTAGGCGAAGCTGCTACAGCGGCAAGGGGTGACAATCGGCGGCCATTACTTTACTTATGCCATAGAAATTCTATTGTTACGAATATGGAAATGACAACGAAATAATGCAAATATGCACATTTCTAAATGTCATTAATTTCTTTGAAGAAATGAAAGGAATGAATGATCCTGAGAAGTATAGTCTTAACTTTTCAACGGCCAACGCAGAGCATTTCAACCATTTATCCATTAAAATCACCACTCAGAAGTCGTTTTATCCGTTGTAAGCGAACGATTTCCGAAGAAACATCATTTCTAATATGCCACAAGACAAAATTAGAAATTAACTTCTTAAACCTCACGCTGTCAGATAAAACGATATACCTCGTCATCGCGGGTCGATTTCCAAAAAATGTAAATGAAGACTAACTACAGAAATAATCCTGTAAGGTATAGCCTTAATTTTTCAAGGGCCAACGCAGGGTATTTCAACCATAATATACGCAAAATAGTTGAGAATTCGCAGAAATGAAAGACAAACGAAAGAAAAAGAACCATAACTTCAATAATGCACAAGCATACAAACATACATATGCGCAGCAGCAGCAAGGAAAGAGGTAACAATCGGCGATCCATTGTATATTGTTTTCATGCATAACCAAACCATAATTAGGACAACGCAATTAAGTGTCAATGGTGGTATTGGTGGTAAGCGCTTCAAAAGTGACGACGAGCACGTAGGTTCGAATCCCAACAGAATTTATTTTAAATTGAATATGTCACCAACCAAAAATTGAAACATTGTTCTACAAAAACAACAACAGCGTAAGCATGGCAACATTGTGTTGTTGGTAGAAAAGCCGAGATGTGCCGAAAGAAACGAACAAGCGATCGCCGATTGTCACCGCTTCGCTTGCTGCTCGAACATCTTCGCAGACAAGGTTGCGTAGATTCATATTGAGCAAGGCTGCGTAGATTCACATTGAGCAAGGTTGCGTAGATTCACATTGAGCAAGGTTGCGCAACCTGAATCTATCGCAACCTTTTCCGAACTCGTATAAGAAGTATAACTTCAATAAATAACTATGTCACACTATTTTTTATGTAAGTATAGATATTCCTTCTCTTTTTTTCATTTCAGCATATGCAACAATAAGTGAAACATCTTTTCAAACCCTTCAAAAGTGTTTGGAAGTGTAAAAAGTTAATCAAAGTGCTAATTATAACTTATTTAAAATATTGCGCTTATTTCAACAATAAAATCTCAGCTACTGAGAAGGTAAGTCCAAAGAATTATATTACATTAAAATAAAAATGCAAATTTTTTAATTCAAAATTGGAACTTGAAAAAGTCACATCCACGTTCATATCTAAGTACTATAAGGCAATTGATTCGAACATTTTAGTGTTTTGAGTGATTTAAGTTGGAATTTTGTAGAAACTTAACAGATAATTTCTTGTTCCATGAAACATTTTTTGTACAAAAAAAATGGTCCACGAAAATGGTCTCTATGATATGACTTCTTTCTTATTGAGCTGGGAATGCTTACGCAGTTATATAACTTACGCGCTTTATATGCCTTACCTCGTAATATTAAACTACATTCCATTATCTTTTATTTGCAATAAATATATCCAATTAATATTTTGTAAATAAGACGATTTTCTGACCGAAAAATGGTTCATAGGTGTATCGTTTCCTGAAGACTGATTCTCGATCAATTTGCGCAAAATCTGAATAATATTTGGTATCACAAATTATTAACATATCATATCAGCCGATTAAATTTAACCCGCACTGACAAAAATTACAACATTTCAACATATTTTAAGACAAATTTTGATTTTCCTATACGACATATCCAATTCATAACCAAACAAGAAAAAACGTTAACTTCGGTTACACCGAAGCTAAATACCCTTCACAGGTGCATTTCTGTTAGTAACAATGCGTTCAGTTCGTATGGAAGCTTTATGCTATAGTAAGCCGATCTAAACAATTTTTTCGGAGATTATATTGATACCTTAAGCGGTAATCCATGCCAAATTTCGTGAAGATACCACGTCAAATATATACAGACAGACAGACGGACAGATAGACGGACAGACAGACAGGCTGACGGACATGGCTAAATCGACTCTGCTCAACATACTGATCATTTATATATATACTTTATAGGGTCTCCGACGCTTCCTTCTTGGTGTTACAAACTTCGTGACAAACTTAGTATACCCTGATCACGGTGATCACTTAAAAACTATATGTCTAAAACAAAACACCCTTTAGGTACTTATAATAGAAGGTATGAGCAAACAAGTAAGGAAAGCCTAAGTTCGGGTGCAACCGAAAATTTTAAACTCTTGCAACGTAAAGCTCTTGTAAAGTCAACCGGATGTTCGAAAATGCTGATATTAGTTATATAGGGGCTAGGCCAAGTTTTAGCTCAAAGTTATCGATTTTAGGCACAAAGATACACTGTTATAAATAAAACACGCTCTCTTATATTCATTGAGATAACTCACATATTGGCCGACTTATGCGGTACAAAGTCCGCCGAAATTCGAAAATCTTTATGTTGCGTATATTGGTCCGTTCCAACCCATTTTTGACATACCGAGATATGGTTATCAGAGAAAGATTATCCTTTAATTTCAGTTATATATGTATATCACACTCTGACCAACATTTTCGATCAAAAGTCAACAGGGTCTAAATATTCGGTACCTAGGGTCTTGAACAGTTTTTATTAGATTTATATAATTTTTGGTCATAAGTTGGCGCGCACTAAAGACATTTTTCGTGCAAAGTTTTATCCCATTATATTAAGTTTCTTGATTTGCGTACTGGAAACTGAACAAATCAAGTGGAATCTAAAATTATGTTACATGGAAAGTAAGCGTTGTTATTGTCCCATTTCGTCCATTTTTACAATGGGACATAAAAATATCATGTGCTAGGTACAAAATTTTGTCGAAATCGGTTGGACGGGCCTCAAGATATGGGGTTTCTTAAGGCTCTCATAAAGCTCTCTCATGTCATCCCGGTGGTAAAATTTAAGGTATCTTTCGCGTTTAGTTATTGATTTATCGCTAGCTTTTAGTAGTTTTTAACAGTACCGTTATATGGGGTGTGAGCGGGGTTAATCTCCGATTTCTTATAGAATTTGGGCTCAGCAAATTCGGTTATTGTAGCATAAGTGGTGCGGTTTAGGAGATATGTATATTAAACTTGTTAGAGGGCGGGGCCACGCCCACTTTTTCAAAAAAATTTTTCCTCTTACCAAATTACAGCTTTATATCTTAATTAGAACTTTATGTGCTTTCGGCTAATAGCGATTTGTGGGCGTGGCAGTTGTCCGATTACGCCCTTTTATCGAGACATCTAAGTTTTTACTCAAGTTATAGCTTGCACGGAAGGACCGGCGGACAGGCGGACGGACGGACAGACAGACAGACAGTCAACCCAATTTCAACATATCGCGTCATCCTGATCATTTATATATGTATGTACAGTACTTCAGTACTGTATGTATGTATAACCCTATATCTATCTCGATTAGTTTTAGGTGATACGTACAACCTGTTGCCGAGTCGTAAGCATTCATAGATCTAGGACTTATCGCCATAAATATTACGGGTAGGAAAACATTGTTTCACAGGCGTGACACAGTTTTTTGAAAAAATTTAGCGATTTTAGAACCAATCTTGCTCTCACTTTTCTTAGGCCTAAAAGATTTTTTAATATGGTATCCTGATCCTTCCGATATTTCAATGATGCCAGTAAGATTTTTGACCTATTGATCATCGTGGTTCGTCGTCAACGCGTTCTCGACCCCCTTTGAATAATTTTTACCAGTCAAAAACACTTGCTCGCGACATACAATTATCACCGAAGGTCTTTTCCAACATTCTGAACGTTTCCGCACCAGAACTTTGATTCCACATGCAAAATTTAATAGAACTTTTTTTTTGAATAATTTCACGAAAGCTCTTTTAAAGACGGAGTTAATGTTGGTAGTTGTGCTTGGAACTAAATCGACATGGGGAGTGAAACTCTTTTAACAAGTTGTAGGCCGCGTTATTGCTTTTCAACTATTTTCCCGTTATTTTTGGAAGGTTAAAGAAAAATTTTATTTATTAGCAACAAAAACAAGTTAATGAACCTGAAAGTTTTGGATTTTTTGCTGTAAATTGAGAGAAATTATTTTTTTATTATTGTGGTCTAGACCGACACAAAAACGTAAATTGAAAACAAAACTAGAAGAAATATTAATATTTCGACTATTTGCCCATTTGTCTGTGTATCGTAAGATCTGACACTTGAGTTCTTGAAAAAAGCACAACTTGATTCTTCAACTAACGACAAATTTCTCGTTTACACACTCAAGTGGTCGGCAGCACTTCTAAAGGCAAAAACAGAAAACAAATGCAAACAACAACAGAAACAACAAATATGCAACACAATTTGCTGACGTCGCGCAGGTCACGCCACAGCAAGTAGCTGTCAACGATATCCAGACAAAAAACGCAAGAAAGAAAATACAAAAACCAAAAAATCAAAAACAAGTATTACAAGGCAGCAGCGCACGGCGAAGAGCGGAACAAAGCTAATGAAATTGCACAGGCAACGAAACTGTAACTGCAAACAAACCGAAAGCAAATACGAAAAAGCGAAACAAAAACAAAAACAAATATCAATAAAGAAGCAGAAAAACTGTAACAAAATAATAATAACAGTCATCAACAGTCAGGCTGCGAACAGCGGACGGACAAACAAGTGAACTCCCAGTTGACACGCCTCCGAGACGCTGCGAGACGACGCACAGTCAGCGGGAAGCCAGTTAGTGAACAGCAAATAGTCAGAAGTCATCAAGTGAGGTCCAGTTTCAACTACCGGCAATAGTCGGGAGTATACGAACTTCATTTAGCGAGCAGTTTTTTGTTGAGTCGCTTATATTTGGTCTCAGAACGACCACTCGTGGTGAGACCCGTAATTAAAAGACGTGCAGAACAGGTGGCAAGGCGGCGGCAGCAAGCAGAAGATACGCAGTGCTGTCACACAAATACAAATGTATATAAATAACTGTAATGGAAATACATAAAAGTCAAGGAATAAGGACCAACAAAGGGCGCCAGGGCGTATGATTGCTGTCTCGCTGTAGTATGCGTGTGCGAGTGTGTGTGTGCCGGCACGGAAATGCGACAACAAGCGGCGTGGACGTGTGAAAATTAACTAGCAACCAACACTGATAGCCACTGACTTCAACATTCAACAAACACACACATACAGACATACGCGTTGGCTTCAGCGTGCCGCTTGTTGCACGAATGAAGCTGAAGTGGCCACTGAACGTTGGCATTAAATATACCATAGAGGAATGCTTACGCGTCTGCAAGTGTGTGTGTGTGTCACTGTAAGTCGTAGTTTTACGCCGCGACGTGACTATTACGTAAGAGACTTGGTCGCCTGGCTGCGTGCGTGTGTGTTATGCGCGTAAGCTCAACTGTCCGGCGCTTTTATTTGCCGCTGTCAACGCAACGGTACTCCAGCGAATTGTGTGGAAGTATTTAATTTAATATTTTGCAGATTTGGATCAGTGCAGATTATATAATGCAATTTATCTAATGGGCGAAAGTGCCGAGTTAAGCGAAATTTTGCGCGTGCGCGTGCATGGGCGAAGCAGCAGCTGAGGGATTCGAAGAAATTGCGTGCACGCGAAAAACATGTCAATAAATTGAGTTTTATTTATTCATTTATACGACGCGTGTTGGGTTAATTAAAATTATGTAAATGTTGCCATGTTGGTTTACTCTACTCAGATGAATAACTAGTATTGTATATCTACAGAGTTAGTCAAAAGTATTTACCCATTGCAAATTATCATTTATACTTAAATTTGGTTTGAGTGAAAGCAGTGGTTCATATCTATTGTGTTCGTATAAAACTATAAACGCCTCTCATTTGCTTTGGTGTACATCCAAAAGCCTACACAGTTTCGGTACAATGTATTGTGGGCAGATGAGGCTGAGGCCCACCCTGGCGTTAAAGTCGCCAAGCACGATTTTGACATCGTGACGGGGACAGCTCTCATAGGTGCGTCCAAGCGCTCATAGAAGGCATCTTTGGTCACATCATCCTTCTCGCAAATCAGCGATATGTTGAAAAAAATCACTTTGATGCGGATTGTGGCTGGACGTTCATCCACCGAAGTGCATGATAGTACTCGGCGACGGAGTCTCTCTTCCACCACGAATCCCACACCAAACTTGCACTCCTTTATATGGCCACTGTAGTAAATGCCATAAGGACCTACTCGCCTCAGTCCTTGTTCCGTGCATCGCATTTCTTGTACGGCGGTGATGTCAGCCTTTATTTTCACGAGGCTATCAACCAGCTGGACAGCGGCACCCAATTAAGGGATCAGACATTCCAAATCGTAGTCCTTATTTCGTTTGCCACGGTCGTCATCAAAAGGGAGGTCTCTCATCTGCGGCTGTTGTTTAGTTTCATTGGGGCGTTTTTTACGTGGTGTGTCCCAAACCCAGCGCACAAACCTATATAGCGGATGTTTCGCCTTCTCACTTTAGCTCGCTTTCAAACGGATGTTCTTAGGCTACCCAGAGGATACTTGGTCAAAGACCGGAAGTCGTGAGCTGCTTGAGCCATATGTAAAAGAATCGTTTCTGGCCACTCCCAAGTGAATAGCGATAAGGGAAGTTTCCTCACATCCTCCGATATCGACAATTCCGAAAAACTAGCAGTTTTTTGGATAGAAAAGGACGTGTGCAAAGCTTCAGATTAACATCTAAAAACCTGAGGACTACTTAAGTTATATACAGACCGATGGTCGAAAATGACTTGACTCAGCTCGCTACGCCATATTTATATCTATATATATACACTTTATAGGACTCCCCACGATTCCTTTTGATTACAAAAATTGTAGAAAACTTAATATACCCTGTCCGCGGTATAAAAACTGAATTTGATATGATATCCCAGAGCAAATAACGCTGAAGAGATTTGTATTTAATAAATAAATAAAACTTAATTTACATATACAGAATTTAATGTATTTTAATAATTGACGATTTATTTGGAAACATTTTGATTTCTCTTGATGCCCTTCACAAATTTCAGGAAAAAATTCGTCTCGGAAAAAATTCGTCTGGCGGCGAGGAGTAGTTTTATACTTAAAATAATCTCGAAATCAAAAATTGAAAAAGATCATTATTGCAATATAATAGATAAATACTCATTAGATAATGGTGTTGAGCTAATCATAATGTTGCTTTTTGACAAAAAGTCAGATTTTACGAAAAAGTTACTCTTCAAGGTAGTTGAAAAAAAATCGGAATAATTATCAAAAACCGTATCCCTTTCATCATTACCTGTTAAATATACCTCGAAAGGTAGTGCAAAAATTTCAATTCTATTGAATAACCTCAAACTACTCGTACAATGTAATCTGGTTTTGTTTTTGACATTTTAGATAATTTTTACCACTGTGAAAGGCTCAAATGATAAATTCCTCAAAAAAACTTAAAATGCAAACAATTTGCGATTGATTTTCAAAACTTTAAGACTTCAAATAAAGTATAGTTGCTAAGAGCTCATTCAAATATTTTTAACGCCGCAAAGAAGGACCTCTGCATCAAAGAAAGAAGCGCAACGCAATTGCGTATGTGTCGATACCAATTTATTTATATAGTATTGCGAATAAGGGTGCCATCACTATTCCTGCAACTAATTCTTAAACACATAGTCCTACACAATTATAAAGTTTCTCTGTCATATATATTTTTTCTATCCAAATGCATCAATTAATTGTGGGTTCTTGAACTAACTAAATTGATTTTACAATCATTGAATATTTCGGAATGAAATCTTGAAACGAAAGCATTTATGTAACTTGTTTTACAGATATTAGATCAAATTAGTTTCTTTTCTTGAAGTAGTGTTTATTTAAAGCGTTAAAATGAATCAGAACTCAAGTAATTTGTGGAGTATTTGTGGTGAACAAATTAAAGTTCAAGATTACACCAAAAATCAAACTTTTTTGCGCGTTAAAAACGCCCGACATAGTTCTAGGCAGCAATTCGAAAATAAAATTAAAGCTATTGTTTGGCTTCATCCCTGCAAGCAATCTACTATAAGTGGAGGTCCGAATTTTCTCCATGGAATCTCGTTTTTGCTCTAACATGTCCGGACTAACTGAAAAAAATTCTCAAAAATTAAGCAAGCCTCCATCAGGACAACTTTAACAAGTAAGAAAGGGCTAAGTTCGGGTGTCGCCGAACATTTTATACTCTCGCATGATAAAGTGATAATCGAGATTTCATTATCCGTCATTTACATATTTTTCAAATACCGTATTTGTGTAAAGTTTTATTCCGTTATCATCATTGGTTCCTAATGTATATATTATACAGAGAAGGCATCAGATGGAATTCATAGTTAATTAGTAGTTCCTGAGATATGGTTTTTGGTCCATAAGTGGGCGAGGCCACGCCCATTTTCAATTTAAAAAAAAAGTTTGGGTGCAGCTTCCTTCTGCCATTTCTTCTGTAAAATTTAGTGTTTCTGACGTTTTCTGTTAGTCGGTTAACGCACTTTTAGTGATTTTCAACATAACCTTTGTATATGAGGTGGGCGAGGTTATTATCCAATTTCTTCCATTTTTGAGCTGTATATGGAAATGCCTGAAGGAAACGACTCTGTAGAATTTGGTTGACACAGCTAAAGTAGTTTCCGAGATATGTCCAAAAAACTTAGTAGGGGCAGGGTCACGCCCACTTTTCCAAAAAAATTATATCCAAATATGCCACTTCCTAATGCGATCCTTTGTGCCAAATTTCACTTTAATATCTTTATTTATGGCTTAGTTATGACACTTTATAGGTTTTCGGTTTTCGCCATTTTGTAGGCGTGGCGGTGGGCCGATTTTGCCCATCTTCGAACTTAACCTTCTTATGGAGCCAAGAAATACGTGTACCAAGTTTCATCATGATATCTCAATTTTTACTCAAGTTACAGCTTGCACGGACGGACGGACGGACGGACGGACAGACAGACATCCGGATTTCAACTCTACTCGTCACCCTGATCACTTTGGTATATATAACTCTATATCTGACTCTTTTAGTTTTAGGACTTACAAACAACCGTTATGTGAACAAAACTATAATACTCTTCTTAGCAACTTTGTTGCGAGAGTATAAAAATGCACATTAAGCATAATCAATATGACAGACAATATAAATTCAATTCGGTCCTTCTAACTTGAAATTTTATCTAAAAAATTTTACTCTGGAAAAACTTTGTTCACTTTTTTGACCATAACTATAACTTAATTTTTAAGGGTTGATATATTCCCAGCTATCCGTCTATAATTTCTTCTCGTGGGCCTTTCTTGGTGTAATTTATATTTTTTATCACTGTTTATCCTCTTATTAATACGCATACATCTAAAAATAGAATACTAAAATCTTAAATCAATATCGCAAATAGCTTTTAAGTTAGCGCCTTATAAAATCACTTCAATCAGCCTTATCAATTTATCTTTAAAAATATTTTTCTCTGAGCTACATTTCTTTCAAATTTACTTGAATGATTACTTAAATGCAAATGTTCTGATTGTTATCGATTTCTTTCTGTATATTCTGTGTATAGTTATCCATACACTGACCAAGGCCATTCATATTGTAGAATGAGTTTTTTTTTGATTAACAAAAATAACCTACCTTTAAGCTGCCGCACCAGATGAGACCCTTAACGAATAACATTTACTCAGCGGGATCAACTTGAGACGTTCTCATACATATAGTACTTTGTCCCTTTTAAACTTTACTACAGAACATCAATCTTAGTAACAGGCCCCTGGCCTGACACGTAGATAGCGCTACTAGAATGAAATCCATATAAGCTTTAGCTAGTCCTAACCTTCAAAAGGATGGTGTATAAATCTGACTTCAGTCGGATTATTAGTTTGTGAATTATATAATTTTGAGTAAAATAACTAACAGTAAAAAGGTCCACAAAATAATTTAGGATGTCCACAAAATAAAGTGTTTCGCAATAGCAGGCATGATCATGATTCATGTCATTCACAAATATTTGGGTTTGACAGAGCGCTGTGCAAAGTGGGTGCTACGCGAGCTCAGTTTTGACCAAAACCAAATCAGAACTAATACTTCGGAACACTTTGTAGAGATGGTCAAAAGTAATAAGCCTCAGTTGTTGTGTCAATATGTGACAATGGATGAAACATGGCTTCATCATTTCACTCCGAAGTTCAATCGACATTCATCCGAGCGGACTACACACGATGAACCCGCTCCATAGCGCTGAAAAAGGCAGCAGTCGGCGTCTGTGCTTTTTGGGAATCTTACGGAATAATTTTTATTGCCTACCTAGAAAGAGGAAAGATCATCAACAGAAAAACGGCCGTGTTTAAAGAAAGAAGAAGTGCTGTTTCTCCAAGACAATGCTCCGTGTTACAAGTTGCCAAAAATTCATGAATTTACCCTTGAATTGCTGTCGCATCTATCGTATTTTGCTGATCAGTCCCCCCCGCGACTATTTTCTGCCCTTAGTTCTCAAAAGAATGCTCACTGAGAAGAAATTTTCGCTGAATGAAAAGGAGAAATCCAAGAGTTGGAGGGTCGCTTTAATCAGTGTATCCACCTTGAAGCGAAAAAAACGAGTTTTGGCAAAAAATTTGTACTACTATGGCAGATCGCAACTTTTCAATCGACCTGTTGAGTATCAAAAAAGATGATATGAAGATATTTTTACAATTCATCCTATCCATCGCATGTGTATTAGGGTCGTACAAATATGTACACCATAAAGCTCTGAATACTAATACCAACTCATTTGCTGCACTGGCACATAAAAACATCACATGTATGATTTGTGTGGCTGAATAATCAAAGAACCAAATTTGTTTGTCATGTCATTTCGATATTTGTTGACCACTTTTGGCACAACGACAAATTCTTTCCATCTCAGCATCAATCATCCTTCTATTTCCCTTCACTTGGCAGAACCCTGCCTCGTCTATTTATATATGGATAAATATATGTAAGTATGTGTGTCAGTCGCGCACGTTACATAAGCGAATTATGCAAATTATGATGAATTCATATCGAAATGATAACGCTTTTGCCATTCATGCCAATAAACTCGAGCGCAGCAGAAACAAAAAGAAGAGAAATGTGAAAACAATTTCTTCTATTTGCATTTGAAGTGGCAAGGAAGAAAGCATAAAATAGAAAAGACATGGAATTTGTGCTCTTTTTTTAAGCAAAAAATTCCGTCGATGAGTTTAGGAAAATTACATTTCTAAATAGAATTATCGCAGTGCTGCTTGAACGCCCAAAAGGCTGCAGTGATTTCGCTTTACCTAACATAGGCTCTTCTTTCTTTTCCTTTACCTTAATTCACCTTTACGGAGATTCACCGCGACCATTGCTAGAAAAACTTCGCATATTTACATAATTTAATTTTGATTGAATTTTTCGCATTACGCCATTGTTATTGTTATTATTATCAGCATTATTGCATCATACGCTTGTTGTTGTTAATATTATATTTCCATAATATTCTTACACAATTACGTTGGCAAATCCAATTATGCGGCGCTGGCGTGCAGACGAGGTATTCGCACAAATAGAGACCAAAGTATATACTCAACCACAAAAATTTGTTTAACTGTACATACTAATATACAACGTGTACGTATATATGTATATAGGCATCTCCTGAATGTTCGCGCGGTGTTGCTTAGATGAGACCGACACCATTTGATGAGCAGGTAGCTTCACTAGCGTCAACAAAAACCATATTCACTTTTTTGACCCACTTAAAATCTATTTTTGAAAGTACAGTAGTCCCCACTTAATTGCTTCAATATTTGTTAAACAAGATACAACAATGTGGTTGATGGAGTATTCACTTGTTCGTCCGACTTCGATTGAATATTGTCAATTTTTCCTTATTTAGGGGATATTGAGGCTGACATTGCTGTTTGTGTTAATGCTGGTTCCAAGATAGACGAAATTATCTACGACTTCGAAGTTATATCAAAAGTGATGTGGGAATTAAGTCACGAGTTCGACTATTGTTTTTTTGATGGCAGGAAATATTTCGTCTTGTCCTCGTTCACTACCAGACCCATTTGCTTCGCTTTCTTATCCAGTCTGCAGAAAGCAGAACTAACGGCGCGGTTATGGCCAAAAGTTGTACCCTCTTGTAGAAGGTTGTACCTTCTCTATTCAGCTCTGCAGCTCGAATAGTTTCTCCAGCAATAGATTGAAGAAGTCACACGATAGGAAATCACCTTGTCTGAAACCTCGTTTGGTATCGAACAGCTCGGAGAGGTCCTTCCCGATACTGACGGAGGTTTTGCTATTGCTCAGTTTATATAGACGTATTAGTTTTGTGGTGATACCAAATTTAGACATAGCGGCATTAGACAGCTCTTTTTCGTGCTGTTAAAAGGAGCTTTGAAAATAACGAAAAGGTGGTGTGTTGTCGATTTTGCAGTCCTAAAGCCACACTGACAAAGTTCAATCAGTTTGTTGACGAAGAGCTGCAGTCTTTCACACAAAACGCTCGATAGAACCTTATATGTGATGTTGAGGAGACTTACCCACGATAGTTGGCGGAGATTGAAGGGTCTTCTTTTTTTTGTGAATTTTTGTAAATTGAAATTCACTTAAATTCTAGTCGTCGGACAAGCTTTTGCCTGACCATATTCTACAAAGAAGCTGATGCATGCTCCTTATCAATTCTTCGCCGCCGTATTTGAATAGTTCGACCGGCAATCCATCGACCCCCGTCGCTTTGTTGTTCTTCAGACGGGTAATTGCTATTCGAACTTCTTAATGGAACGTCTGCTCCATCGTCTTCGATTGGGAAATCGGGTCGACCATATTCTGGTTATGCTTTCACTGCCCTTTCCCTTCAGTAGGTTGGAGAAGTGTTTCCACCATAATTTAAATATACTCTAGGCATCAGTCACTAGATCATTTCTGGCAGCTCTACAAAGTATCAAGAGTGCCATCCGATCTAAATCAGAAAATTATCCTCATATACCTTCTAGTGATAGTAAAAATATACCCGTAAAGGGTATTATAGCTTCCGTGCCGTCGAAATTAAGGTTTTACTTACAAATATATTGACTCTTTAAGGATTTTTTGGTATGAGAAATCTATATTTTTTTCTTCCAGTTAGGGTTGGTGTGACATATCTTTTCACTTTTCCAATTTGTTTTCTTTAATCAGAAAGCAATTTAGTATTAATAATATATATATATTCGATAAATAACGACAAACCAATATTTGAATGAGTGCATCAAAGTATATACAATTCTCCAACCTAAACATACCCTGTTAGCGGGAGTTTACTGTGCATGAAAAAAGTTTCTACTCAAACTCATTCTTACATTTAATTAGTTGCGAAGCGTCAAATGAATGCATTCAGAGGTCTATATTTGCGTTTATATGCTTTAATATAGCCTCACCCTGCTCAACGTTCTTTTCCACTTGCCACCGTCGGCCATTGGTAATTACTTGCTGCAATATGGCTTTGATTTATTTATTTTTATACTCTCGCAACAAAGTTGCTAAGGAGAGTATAATAGTTTTGTTCACATAACGGTTGTTTGTAAGTCCTAAAACTAAAAGAGTCAGATATAGGGTTATATATACCAAAATGATCAGGGTGACGAGTAGAGTTGAAATCCGGATGTCTGTCTGTCCGTCCGTCCGTGCAAGCTGTAACTTGAGTAAAAATTGAGATATCATGATGAAACTTGGTACACGTATTTCTTGGCTCCATAAGAAGGTTAAGTTCGAAGATGGGAAAAATCGGCCCACTGCCACGCCCACAAAATGGCGGAAACCGAAAACCTATAAAGTGTCATAACTAAGCCATAAATAAAGATATTAAAGTGAAATTTGGCACAAAGGATCGCATTAGGGAGGGGCATATTTCGACGCAATTGTTTTGGACAAGTGGGCGTGGCCCCGCCCCCTACTAAGTTTTTTGTACATATCTCGGAAACTACTATAGCTATGTCAACCAAAGTCTACAGAGTCGATTTCTTCAGGCATTTCCATATACAGTTCAAAAATGGAAGAAATCGGATAATAACCACGCCCACCTCCCATACAAAGGTTATGTTGAAAATCACTAAAAGTGCGTTTACCGACTAACAAGAAACGTCAGAAACACTAAATTTTACCTAAGAAATGACAGAAGGATGCTGCACCCAGGGTTTTTTTAAAAATTGAAAATGGGAGTGGCGTCGCCCACTTATGGACCAAAAACCATATCTCAGGAGTTACTCCACCGATTTCAATGAAATTCAGTATATAATATTTTCTTAACACCCTGATGACATGTACGAAATATGGGTAAAATCGGTTCACAACCACGCCTTCTTCCAATATAACGCTATTTTGAATTCCATCTGATGCCTTCTCTGTATAATATATACATACATTAGGAACTAATGATGATAGCGGAATAAAACTTTATACAAATACGGTATTTGAAAAATATGTAAATGACGGATAATGAAATCTCGATTATCACTTTATCATGCGAGAGTATAAAATGTTCGGGGACACCCGAACTTAGCCCTTCCTTACTTGTTCTCCTTCGCTGCGTATTGAATTGTACGGCATTTTCTGTGGAAATCAGTAATGGCACATTAAAATTTTATATCCGCACATTCGGAGAGTTCTCTACGCTTTCCTCGCTTTCTTCGCTGTTGGGCCTTATTTTTTTGCTATCTATCGAAAAGAGTTCACGTATGGGCACTTTTGGTGCATGCATCAAATTTATAGCACTTTTTTGATGGAATAAAAAACTTTATTATTCGGTTGCCTTTTTTTGCTGAACATATTTTTTTGCGCAAGACCGTATACGCGTGCAATTTTTATTGTTGGCCATAAAAGTAAGACTACGCGGGTTAATGCATAAGCGTCTACGCAGGCAGATATTAAGTAGCTTTGGTGTAGTGCGCAAAAGAAGAGGTGAAATGAAAGTTTTAAATAAAATAGAGAATAATTAAAGTTCTGTACACATTTCGCAAAATAATTGGGTTGCCCGTCTGCACATGTATACAGTATTGAGCAAAATAGTAAAATAATTAAATGTTTGATATATTTTTTCGTATAAGGCTAAACAATTGGTTAATAAAAAATTCTTTGAAACATCAGATTAACATCGATCAAATATTCCATATCTTTCAAGACCTCAGATACAGACCTTAAAAAATAGTTCCCATTCCTTTCATGCCTATATAGTTTTTTATTGAACCCTATGTACCGAGGAAACTTGTCGAAGCATGTTGGTATTAAAACGTCATCCCATAAACCGAATTTCACAGAATGATTGAAAAGTAGCAACAACAATATTCTGTAAAGACGATAAGAAATAAGAAATGAGTCTAATGGTACAATAGATCAGAGCAAAAAGCTGCCATCAGAAAAACTTTAAGAAAAAATTATATAACTTGTTATAGAGTTGGATCCCTATGGAAGAAAAATCCACGAGATTTTTTTTTTGTACGATTGAGATTTGAGAAATGCCCTCCCTCTTCAGTATATTCTGCTCTCAATTGTTATTACAATACTAGTTTAACCCAGTCATATCAAATAGGACTAGTAAAGCTCCTGGATGTTTATTTAAAATGTGTGCTCTCGCCGGATTTAAATCCCCAGTAGCCTGACACCTTCTTCCTTTTCCCTAATCGACGCAGATGACACCGCAGTATGTGGATTTTGTGAAAAAATAATCATTACAATAAAGATCATACTCTTTTAGGACTCGAAGTAGTGATCTGGAGTTCAGAACATACTAAAATTATGGAAGGAACACCTTTCTAGCCTGCTGAAGGGCAGTGAAAGTTTAACATCTGGAGATGGCAAACCCAATTCCCCAATCGATGACGATGGAATAGATGTTCTATGACCTGAGTATGATGAAGTTGGAATAGCAATTACCCGCTCGAAGAACAACAAAGCAGCAGGGGTCGATGGCTTATCGGCCGCCGAGCTATTCAGTAGCCTCCTCAACATCGCATATAAGGTTCTAAAAGAGCGTACTGTGTGAAAGATTAAGGCCCACCGTCAACAAACTTAATGGTCCTTATCAGTGTGCCTTCAAGCCTGGAAAATTAACAACTGAGCAGATATTTACCATGCGCCAAGTCTTGGTAAAACCCTTGAAAAAAGAATCGACACACACTACCTCTTCGTCGATGTCAAAGTTGCTTTTGACAGCACGAAAAAGAGCATAGCGACATACTATGTTTGAATTTGTATATCCGAAAACCTAATACGTCTGCATAAACGCCTGTATAAATGGACATCACCTATCATGGAACCAGTATTATCACCAACATCAGCCTTGAAATCCAATGCAGAATAACTCTTGCCAACGGATGCTATTACGAGTATACTTCGGACGGAGTTGGCAAGACACATAAGACATAATTCTATTATATAGTATAAATCACTCATTATGTCATCCGGAAGGAAAAGAACAATTCAGCTTTGAAGGGTTTTCATTCAGTACCTGTCCGAGGAAGCAGAGAAAGAGGAAGACCTCCACTCTGGTGAAGAGATCAGGTGGATAAAGACCTGGCTGTACTTGGAATCTCAAATTGCCGCCAAATAGCGAAAAGAAGAAACGACGCGCGCTGTTATTAAGTCAGCTATAACCGCGTGAGCGGTATCCACGCTAATAAAGAAGAAAAAGAAGAACTGTGCTTCGTTTCATTAAATCATTTTCGTCAAACATAACCTGAAATATACAATTGCAATATTATTTGAATTCATAGTAGTAGAATACATAGCATTTCGCAATTTTGTTGCTGAGGAGCAGACTTCATCACTACAATTCATCACTGCCTCTCTTGCCGCGTTTCAATCAACCCTCTCGCGCACAGGCCACTTCATAGTACTTGCGAACGAGTATTTGTGTTTAAGGATCCCTTTGGGATTTGACGACCACGCCAACGCTTGCCCAACACCATGCCACAGAAGAAAGATGGGGTTAACTGTTGTTAAATTGTATTCAATAAACAAGCAGTAAATATTTTATGGCCTCCGAAGTCGCAAATTTATTTATGATTTAACGAAATAAAACACATTGAATCCCTTGCAGCCCGGTGAGATTGTGTGGATTGCTAAGATATTTTCTATGATGAAATTGCAGTTGTGATTTTCCGGTGGACAATAAAATGGCAAGGGCATAAATTAATGATGGTTTCAGAAAAGTGCTTTATTGCCGTTATCACTACAAATGAGCAGGTAGGTGAACCACCTTTCTAAACTGCGTAAATTGCATTTTTTTGTTTTCGCTTTCAAATGGGCGAAAGAGGTGAATGGACTTTAAGAGAAATGCTTTTTTAACGGTTATAAATGTCGAAATATTGGAATGAAAGTTTTGCATTTTATACAAAAGTGAATTCAAAATGTCATTTTATTGATCGTATTGTATTGTCATTAAGCTCCGTAATAATTTTGTGCTTAACGAACGCCGTGAAAGAGCTGGACTAAGTAAAAATCTATATTTTTCTCCTTTATAGACACAACATGTCGTTTTTTCGATATTTTTTTGGAAGCTCAAGGTAAAGTTTCGTTGATCCGGTAACGCTTTAAAGTATAACTGAAGGCTTTCGCTGTCTAGCCTTTGCTACTACAAAGTTACAGGTATCACCAGAAATCACTAAGAAAGCTTTCTACACTTTTATGATGGAAGTTTTACTACAATTGACTGCTTTAATAGAATTATTTCAATACTTTATTTATAGATGAAGCTTTGACTAGAATAGAAAGCTTTCGATACTTTATAGATGAAGCTTTTACTACAACAGAAAGCTTTTGAAACTTTTGAACTTTTACTGGTCTAAAGAGCTTTCACTAGATTACAGTTCATGGCAGTTAGTCAATAAACTGTGAGGAGCTGCATACTTTTAACTGCTCCATAAATAACTTTTCAATTCAATCTTCTTTCAAAACTTTATTGATGAAAGGTTTATTAGAATATAAAGCTTTCACTACTTTCATGGAAAGCTGTCGGCACTTTATACATCAAGATTTCCCTATAAATGAATATTTTATAGACATAGAGCTTTCGCTAAATTACTGTTACCGCGGTTATTAGTCGAGTTTATAACTGCGTGACAATAGTTCTTCCTTTTCGTTGTTTGGCGCCAAATGTAGCCGGGTGCTTCTCCACCTTTCTTTCTAACGATGGGGAGGTCTTTCTCTTCTTCTGCTTCTCTCGGCGGGTAATGCGTCGAATATTCTCAGAACTATAGTGTTCCATTCGAAGAGATAGGGAAAATAGGGCATTTTTATCGGATATTTCGTAAGACAGCTATTTGGGATGGTGGCCCAATCTAAACAACATGTTCAGAAATTGTATTGGACAAAAATCCATTCCAAATTTCCTGAAGATATCTTGTCCAATACACAAGTCTTCATACAAGGACTAGAAGTTTATCGTTCAAATTGTATGGGAGCTATGTTCTATAGTGACCCGATATCGACACTTTCGACAAATGAGCAGATTTTCGAGGAGAGCTGGATGTGTGCAAATATTCAGATCGATAACTCAAAAACGGAGGGTTCAGTTTGTTTATATGCAGACAGAGAACCCAGCGTGGTCAGATATACTTTATAGGGTGTGCGATGCTCCTTCTTGGTATTATGAATTTTGTAGCACATTTAGGATGCCCTGTTGAGGGTATAACAAAAGCTAACCGTCGAGAAAAACCAACCAAGGCTTTAATGGAACTTTCTTTCCTTAATTTCACTTCAAGAAAAGCGACAAAAGGAACGAGCTGGTGAAAAAATCATAGGTGCGAGACCAAAGCATAGTAGACACACTCTAATGAACATAGAAACCAGCGAAATACGCTCAAGGATTACGCCGTAAGCGTCTGATACAAAAATGAAATATGAGTTGTAATACGAAGAAGGGTTGCGACAAGATAACGAGAGTCCAATTGTAGAATATATTCCGCGGTAGGAGTAATAAGACGTTGTGATGGAAGGTAAAAGAGAATTAGTAAACAAGTAATACGCTACTTCGAGTGAAAAAAAAAACGAATAAGACAAACAGAACGGAGTAAACAAGCTCGCGGTCTGACAACTACGTAAGTACGTAACCGTGTTCATTTGCGTTGTCAGACATTTTTTTGACGTACTTGCACATTAGTGCATAGGCGCCGCTGACAAACATGACAAACCCGCTTGAGGCGGCTTAGAACGACATTTCGCTTCACAGTCAAAAGGGATAACGAGTTGAGTTGCGGAATAAGGACAAAGTTTTACAGCCAAAGGATAATGCGTACCTATTAAACGAAGTAAGTACGCAACGAGTGAAGTGAATGGTATTTCGCTGGGAGATTTAATGAAGCAACAAAGCCAGAAAATAAATTTGTTGGTAAACCGCCTAAAAGTATGTCAAAGCAACGGGGCAACAACGCCGGCGACGACGAGGACGACGAAGGCTGAAGCTTAACTCGGCGAAATTGTTGGTCTCGGGAAAGTGTATAGAAATTTGTTGAATTTGATGTTGCTGATTAAGCGAGTTTACGTTTTTTTCTGTTGGATGTGGCAAACGGCTGATTATGCAGCATGGCAAGTAAGTTGATAAGATTTGTTAAAAATGAGGCGAAAGTTTTTCATCTTAATGAACAAAGTGAACGAATCGCGGGTATAAGCGCAACGCTCGCTGTGGCAATATTGCTCAGTCACATTTAAAATGAAAGGAGTAAAATATATTAAATTTGTATTTCCTTGGTTGGGGAAATTATTTTGAACGAGTTTTAGCATTTGTAAAGTGTCGCTTAAAGGCAGGCTGGAGCCAAAGTCGAAAAGAGTGGGCGGATGTCATTAGAATGCACTTAAGTACCCGCTAAAATTAGTTTAACATATTTTTCATAATAACATAATTTCTCATAATAATACAATCAAAGTATAAGGCAACTCCAATTGGACTGACAAGCTTTGGGTACGTAAATTCATTTGAATTTTTATGAACTTATCTTGTCTTTAAAAATTTATGAAGTTTTGAACTCATTTAGTCAGTACTAGCGATCATTTCAAGAAGAAAGTAAAAAGGAACACTTCGGAAAGAGGAAGTTGCTAGAAAGAAATAGGTCAGTTCAAACAGTCTGCATAAAAGAAACCGTTTTTCCTATGCCTGAATCAACGGACGTAAACAGGCAAATATACACTAGCATTCCGTATATCAACCGAAGCTCGAGAAATGACCATAACTCTCTAAGGCAGAATTTCATTCTGAAGAGGAGAGCAGAAGATAAGGAAGCTCTTTTAAAGCTTTGAGCTACCCTCAAAAAGATGAAAATAGCAATTTTAAGGCAGAAAAACTAAAGTACCGAGGTTACAAATTTGGTATCTGAGTTAGAAGAGTTTTTGTTGTTGTTGGTATTGATGTTGTAGTTGTAATAGTTATCTAGTCCCCGTCAGGGTGGTAAGTTTCAGATAAGTTTCCATCGATGCCGTCGAACGGTAGGCCGAAGAAACTTGGTGCTTCGACGGAGTCTGACCATACGGAGAGGGGTGTTAGATGTGTAGAGTTAGCTGGGCATGCAAAGAGGTGGTTAGAGTCATGCGGGGACTAATTGCATGCTGTATAAATATTTGGAGTTTCGGGATCGATTCTGGATAAGTAGGAGTTTAGCAAGCTACAGTATGCAGAACAAGGCTGCGCAAGGGTCACTCTCGATTCCCGTGGCAACTCGAGCTCGTCGTCTGAAATGGCTGGTGGTTTGACTCCAAGGACGTCATTAATGAGATAGAGTCGGTGAAGGTGTTTATGGCTTCACTGTGAATCTCGGTCAGTACATGTCTGAAGCTAGTTGCGTCCGAAGTCTGGTCAGAAGATCTAACCCCATTGGGGTCAGTCCGTTTTACGCGAGTTCTCCGACATCAACCGTAGCCTTCGCCGGCAGTCGATAAAGGCGGAAAGGGATACAAGATTCACGAAGGTAGCTAAACCCTTAAACGCATGCAACAAACATACTGATATAGGACAGGAACCGTAAAAAAAGGGTGAGGACCCTAAAACAAGGTGTAGCTGTATTAAGAGGGAAAAGAAACAGCAGGCAAAACGACACAAGAGTGCCGAACAAATCCCAGGCAACGAAAAAACCTCTGGTCTTCGGTGTTTAAAAAATAATGTTTAACCCCCCATATCTCGAAAGTTAAAATGTTATTCTAAATTAAAGTGATCGCGAGAAATCAAAGGGCCGTTGACGATATACTGGCTATAACATTCATGCGAAATGGATACTACACCACCAGAGATAGTCGAAGGACCATAAATCGTCTGCATAACCTTTCTCTCGAAAACTCGTAAAGCCGACAGATCCGATGCTATCATCGTCCATGCCTCTGCACCATATAGCAAGACAGGTTGTTATGGCCATATCGACGTCATCGGGTTACGCCAGCAGTTGCACATTATTGCAGTAGATTGCACCTTCAGCATGTATTCAGCTTTGTACCTCGAATTATTTTCTCTAGCAGTAGATTGAAGAAATCCCATGAAAGGGAGTCGCTTTGTCTGAAATCTCGTTTTGTATCGAACGGCTCGGAGGTATTGCTCAGCGTCAGTTTACACAGTTGTATTAGTTTTGCAGGAATACCAAACTCAGACATAGGGCACAAAGGCAGCTCATTAACGTCAAACACAGCTTTAAAGCAACCAAAGATTGGTTTGTGTCGATCCTCTTTTCAATGGAACGTCTTCATTACCATCGATTGGGAAATCGGATCCACCCTCTTCTGTTGTTATGCTTTCACTACCATTCAGCAGGCTGGCGTTCACTCCATAATATCTGTATGTTTTGGGCACAAGTCAATAGATCACCTCTGGGGGTTCTACAAGAGTATGCTATGGTCTTGAAACCTTCTGTTAGTCACCGCATCTTTTCGTAAAATTTTCAAGCTATACCACTGTCGACCAGTTTATCAAGCTCTTCGTACTCACGCATTTTGAGGCCTTTGCGTCTCGCTTCCTCTTCAGCTCTCGGTACCTATCCCATCACACCTGTTGTGGTCGATTGTACCGTTGCGATGTAGGCGGTTTGTTTTCTCTCTACTGCGACACGGTACTCTTCATTGTATCAACTGTTCTTTTGCCTTCAATGGTTTCATTTGCAGCTGTAGATAAGGAGCTTCAAATGCCATCCCATAGTTTCCTTACACCGAATTGCTAATAAGTGCGCTCAGAGGGCAGGAATGCAAGTCGTGCAGAAAATCGTTATCAGTTATTAGGGCTAGTAAATGCGGACCGATAAATGTAAAGGTTAACATAGTGTGGAATCAAAAAAAATAGATCTTATTTGTATTTCATTAGATTAGAATAAACTGGGTTGTAACCTTCAAAATTGATATATAAAATCATTTTTAAGTCAAATCCTTCAGTTCAATCTCAACAAATTTCAAAACCTGGATGTACTGTATATGGTTATTCATACAAAGAGCCGCCAGTTCCTTAATCGGGCAGGCTGAAACCTCCAAAATTGTGAGTAAAATTCATCTTCGAAAAAAAGTGCCTTTTGTCAACATTTGCTTTTTTTTATTGAAGGTTATACTACTTGTATATACTAATAATCTAATGTTACCCTATAACAGTATCGACTTCTTACCAAAAATAAATTAAAGCATTTTAAATTCCAAACATCATTTGCAATATCCCCTCAAAACTGCACCACTCCACGCATTAAAATTACAGAAAAAAAAACTTTCACCTGAAAAGTTGAAATTCTACGGCTTTTCAAAAAGTTATAAGCTCTCAACAACCGTTATACTAACACACTAATATACAATTGTCAATGACTTGCCATTAAATGTCAACGCACTCGCTACGAGCCCACAACTACACACATACATACACATTATTATGCTTGCTTGTATTTGGGTGGGCCATATTGCTACACCCACTATCTACTTCGCACGTTTTGCTCATTCAACGCAGAAAATGCTGAACTAAGCAATTTCCTGGAACTTTTCAAAAGCAATGAACTCTTTGCACACAAGCACAGACACACAAATCTATGTGTATATGTATGTGTGTGTGTGTGTGTGTCTAACCACCCACACAAGCGAAAGTTTTACTGGCACGCTTAGAAAGAAATTCAGTTTTGTTTCGCGTCATTTTTGTTCGTGTAAAATGCGAGGCTTAATTACTGAACTGAAACTAGCGAATTTTATGGCTAGCTTTCACCAGTAGACCTTAAAGACTTTGCAGGCATGGAGGTGTAACTATCTGCTATAGAAAGTTGAGCGTAATACCGTTAAAGCGCAATTCGTGGCAGGGAAATTTGTAGCTTCTTCTATGTTAGGCAAAATGATTGAGAAAATATATTTTTAGAGCAAATAGTAGGGGCTTCAACTCCGAAAATAAAAGCGTCTAACTAAAGTAAGCTAATGAGCTTTCACAATCACAAACAGCTTTTAATGAAATAGAAAAGCAGTACCCGTACAGTTACGCCAGTCGCTGAGCGTTGAAAAGGCAAATGGTTGAAAGCTGATGAATTGGTGAAATGGTGAATATGAAACAATAAGTGGAGAAAGCAGGCAAAAGCGGAAATTACGCGCGAAAATCAAGCTAAACGAAAATCTAGTGCAAATGTAAAACAAAAGCAAAAGCGCAAGCTTTAAAAACTTCACTTCGTTCAAGCCAAAGGTACACTGGACTTGTGCTGTTGTTGTTGTTGTTAGCTCCCAATGGAGTTGCGTTCGCGCTATTGTAATGAAATATATGCGTAGGTGCGTCTGTGTGTAAAGAAAGCGAAATTGTATTTTTAATGAGAAAGTTTACTCCGCTTTCACCACACTTTGGCAAGCGATGCCAGCGATGCCAGCAAAATTGGCAAAAACACCGAAACAAATCATTAAGAAATATTCATTGAACGCAAAGTTAAGGGAATTGTATTCGACGCCGTGCTGAAAATAAGTAGTTTCCTGTTAACAGAAATCAAATTAATTGATTTGGGGAATTGTTGCCTATAATCGCGTGAATTTGAATAAGCCGAATTAGGCGAAGCTTCTTCGGAAGAATTTGTAATCGCTGTAGTGAGAGATAATGATGATAACTTGTGAATAAATTGCGGCAGTTTAATATTTTGCACATTTTTACGTAAATTTTTTGAAACATATTTGAAAAGTTATTTTCAGAGTTATAGTATTTCTTAAATGGATTGCTATCAAATCAGATTCCAAAATTAATGAATTCATGTTTTGGGCGGATTTGGCAATGAGAAATTGTTATAATGGATATATAGCATTCTTCATACTCTGTAAAGGGAGTCCGTGCGGTGCTGACTGCCAGACGGATTGAAGCAAAAACATTAGTTCTCAGCATCAAATATGGTTTAATTGCGCTAGATTGTTATAGATCTTTCTAAATTGTGGAAATTATAATTTACATTCCCTGGGTCAACGATATTTCAAAAACATATATTTTGCGTAGGACGATTTGAATTACTGTAACTAATATGAGCGCGATCTGTCAATCAATTTGTTTACAGCAGCTGCTCAAGTCGGTACACTCCAGTAGAGCGTTGCGACTTTTACAATGGATAAAAGTATCGAACAAAGAATTTGCCTCAGAGTTTGTATTTCTAACCCAATTTTGTGTGATTCAGTTTTATCAAAAACACAACCCTACGAGTTGTACAAAACCTTCAAAGACGATCGAGAGATCGGCTTCTTCAACTGATGAAAATATTAAAAAAGTGAAGGATATGGTGCTCGAAAAACGTCAGGCAAATGTTAAAGAGTTGGAAAGAGAGCTCGACGAATGGACTCGTCCCGATTAAGCTAAGCCCTTTTTCAAAAAGAGTACCGTAAACAGGTCTCTTTGGACAAGCTTGATGGTGCGAATTCCAATCCCACGTTCATGGAAGGCATTATAACTGCCGATGAGACATGGGCATATGAGTTTGACATGCAAACGAATCAACACTCATTGGAATGGAGGGGGAAAAGCGAGCAGATACTAAAAAAAATCATGCCAAAGCCGCTAAGAATCAAGATGATGCTCACTGTTTTTTTTGATATTCATAGTTTGGTACATCATGAATTTGTTCCGGAGGGACAAACGGTCAATAAAGAGTCTTATTTTTGTCTCAATTTGTCATAAAAGCGAAAGAGACTGTATAGTTTGCCTGTCGAAGGCATTATTAGTCCTTTTTTTTAGCTAATAATGATTATTACAGGCAAATCATATGCGACTTTTTTGTTTTAAAACCCATTTTTTACTTAACGTCATATAATTTCATTGTTTAAGTTGTATTTCAAATAGAAATTCTATACATCTTAAAAGACACTTTTTTAATAATGTAAGCTTGATATAAGACCAGTAAACTATCTTGCCTATCTTTCCTCTCTAACTATTAAAAAAATATCACATTGCAGTGTTTTGGAGAGTTTAGTTGCTGGTTTCAATAAGAGTTTAGGAACTTGTATCGACTGAATTCAACAATCCAACAACATAAATTTGAATAAGATGGGACAGATTCTGACGTAGTAGAATCAAATCTGATGCTAAAACCATTAGATGAAATTCATATCGGTATAAGAATATTTTTTTCAGCTCTCTAGTGTTAGGTCGATAAATTTAGTTTCTAAAGTAAAAGTAGAATGAAAAAATGTTGTAAACATGAATTAATAGAAAATATTAGTGAGGTTGTAAGAACATATAATGTTAAGGAATAGATAAAGCGCAAGCTTTAAAAGAGCTCTCTGTTAAGAGTTATTGCAATAACTACAGAATCTTATAAATTTAATTATTCTTAAATATATTGAAATAATTATTTTTGACGTTATACGAAAATGCATAGCAAATTTTTTCTAGTTCTAGCTTTCAGCAAATGTTAAACTTTTGTGGTGCCATATATCGATTTTGAGTTAATTTATATATTTTGATTTCAACAAGACTTGGGACTTTTCCTTGCCTTTTTCTTGCCTTTCCCAATCAATTATATTTACGTAAGAGTATGAAACTCACTTGTAATGATACTTACTCATATTTGACTATTTGTTCTTATAAGATTCCAAATGTTTTACTTTAATCAATATTTAGTAACAATTTAATTAAAAACTGCTAAACAATTGATGTGCTCATCCGCCAACAAAAGTTAAACATAATATTTATTTTTCGCTCAAAGAAGAAGAAGATCAACAATTCGCCACCAGGAGCGTATGGTCAATACAGACAATGTAAACATTTACAAATAAAGTACGTACGAATTTTATTGGACAAAATAACTGTCTTACAATTGCGGGGACTTGTGTAGTTTGAAAATACTAAAGGACAATGATTGTCAATAAACGGCAATGGCGATGTCCGGTTTTGAGCTCTTGGGAGCGAACAACTACGAAAATTATATAAAGAATGTGTTAGCAAAGAAGTAAATGAAATACAAAAGAACTGATGACACCAGCTTAAGCAAATATTGACATTAAATAACGGAGAAGTAGCGTTCAAAATACGGGCTATTGTTGTGGAGAAAGGGAGATTTGAGCAAGCTTTGCGCGTTGAAGCTGATGGAAGAAGAAATAGAAAATAGTAGGAAGTAGAAATAGTAGGGAAAAAGAAGTGAAAAGATTACAGAAATATTGAAGCAATATATCTTTGGTCAGCAATATTGAGTCTTCTGGTATACCACATAGATTTCAGGGGTGCTGGCCTAACTGCAAAACCACAGAATGTTTCTACTATGCCAAAGTATAAAATTTTGCTTTAATGAAGCTTGTAGCACAAATTTTTACTCCAAAAACGGATTACCAAAAATAATTTTTAAACAAATTTTAATATACTCTAATAATCGGGGATTCATTTAAAAAATTTTGGAACTCCTTGATCCCGCAGCCGATCTCCAGGAGGACCTCCGAAAAAAGGTGTCAGGCTGTGATGACATTTTTTTTTTCTAAAAATGTTCTTCAATTTTTAAATTAAAAATTTAATTATTACCATAGATGGTATTAGTCGAAGGACTAAGATTTTTGATCAAATTTTGGAATCTTAAAAATCAGCCGTTTTTTGTTGTGAAAAAATTTACACTTCAGAATGGCTTAAAGTAGGAAAATTATTTTAAAAAATCTGAGTCCTTGGATCATTACCTGACAAATATATCAACAAAGGTCGTGTAAAAGTTTCAAGTGAATCCAGCTGTACCATAGAGTTTTTTCCCGAAGTCTTAAAAAATCGTTTTGTTAAAGCGTGTTTAGAGCTTTCGTGCAAAAAATCCACTTCAAATATTTACCTGTATAATGTTCCTATCTGTCTGACATTATTTAAGAGAAAGATTCAGTAAAAGATAGTAAAGGTAAGGTTAGGTTAGGTTAGGTTAGACTGGTAGGCCAATGAGCCACGCATAGACCAGGTTTGGTCCTTGACGATACCAGATAAAGTTCAGTAGCTAGGTCCATGAACAGTAGTCATCCTTTAGGACACCTGCGCCTGACTCGAATTTCAACAGACTCTGTGGTCTCCCTATCGATACCACTCCAGTGTATCGTACCGTGGGACCCCAGGCTCTTACAGCGTAGTCTTACAGTAGCTTAAAATATTCATATGGTCGCACTTTGTGTTGTTTACAGTAACTTAAATATTCATATCGTTCAAAAAATGGAATTAAATCGCAAATATTTTCGGGTGACTATTTTTTACAACTTTCAACGTGGATTATCCCAGTAACAAGGCATCGATGAACTTACTTCAATTTTGGCGATGAAGCTTTATCAAAGTTCAGTGTTTACAGATAGCATAGAGAACTCAATCGAGGTCGCAGATCACTACAAGACGAAAACCCACTCTACTTCTTTTAAGGTAATAGTCGAGTTTGGTCGAGGTCTGCTCAGGAAATTTTAAGATTAACAGTTTTAGAGGTTACATGGGTTACCTAGGTTTCAACAATTTTTTTTTCATTTAATTTTTAATTATTACAAACATATGCTATTAACAGAAAATTTCTGAAATTTTTGTTAAAAAATATTTTAAACTCGGCCACTGCAACGCTATTTCCGGTGATCCGTTGGAAAAAAAATGCGCCCGCGTTGGCAGTGTAACTCCTTACAGGATCATCTAAAGAGAAATGAACCTTAACTTAGAATTTGGACGAAGGAAAAAAACTGAAAATTGAATTTTTGGTAAACATTTTTACAAAAAACTGAAAATTTCAGTGAAAATTTCGCGACATTTTTTTCAAATAGTTGTAATCGAAAAAAAATCTTTCGTCCAAGTTTTTAAGAATTGTATCTCAAAGGCTTGTGTAAAGTTTCATTAAGACTTCTCGAGAAATCTTGCCAAAAACAAAGTTTCGAGAAAAACGCGTTTAAGGACGGTGCACTTAGCCTAGCTAGCCTCGAGCGCACAAGTTCTCAAGGCTGAAAATGTTGGACAATATTTTAGAGGTGTTGTAGAAATTAATAGACAACAAATAAAAATTCGATTTTTTGAGACACGTAACCTCTTAACAAAACATAATAATATCGAATTTTTAATTAAATATCTGATGACATGTAACACAGTACATTAAGCTCTATCTCGGGTTGTCATGCATTAACTGTAAATTTTAACACCTTAGCGCCCCGTTTCATCACCGTTGTCGGCAGAGTCCCAGAGAGCACGTTAAAATATTATACATTCGTATGCATGTGCGTATGTCACAGCTGCCATTTATCAGCGAATCTGATCAATCTTCACCTCCGCCATTACGCCCGCTGCTGCTGCTGGAAAACATCAATATCAGCAAACCAGCGCTTTTCTGTATTTGTTTGTTCACACGCGCAGTTCAGAGCTCGTTAGTGGCGCGGTAGTAGCAGAGATTTTTCATTGGACCTGTGAGCTGCCTGCAAACATAGATATTTACGAGGATACGCACTGCGTCCACGGTTTAAATTCCCGAATACAAACGCAATGTAAACTGCGCATATGAGCTTGCTGGAGTTCATATGTATAGGTATATGGGTGGGTGTGTGTGAGAGGTTATAAATCAACTTTATTGATAGGTCCTGCGTGGAGGTTCCCATTACACACATGAACACCGACAAATATCTTGTTTATTTGCGAGCGTGTTTGCGTCCTCGTGTGCCCATATCTGCATTAAGCGCGGAGGGTGCGGATTTGAAAAATGACGGTAAATGAAAAATCGTAGTTAACACTTTTACGCCTCACACACACTAAGCTACTTGCGGCGCAAAATTACCATTTTTGGCAGTACAGAGGTTTGGCGTTAATAATTCATTGGTGTTGTTGCTGGTGTATATGGGGACTGAAATGGACTAAGCGCTTATGATTATTAAGTGGGAATTTCGGAAATCGCAAAAATGTCGCAAATGTCCCCGCTAAGCTAACTTTATAACACGATTGATGCAAAAGCATAGCCAATACGAAGGGATGGCAGTGAGGAAAACCTATGATCTTTTTTTAATACTCTGAATAGTGTATAGTATATTAAGTGTGCCACGAAGTTTGTAATACCCAAAATGAAACGGCGAAGACCCTATAAAATATATAAAAATGTTTAGCGTCGATTTGTCTATGTCCGTCTGTATTTCCGAACTAGTCTTCCAATTTTGGAGATTTCGATCTGAAATTTTGCACACATCTTTCTTTCCTTGTATGAGAATTTTTTTTATTTGTCAAGATATTTTCTTGAAATTTAACACAAAGCATCGCCTGGAGCAAAACTATACAAACTGATGGACTTACATCAAGTTCTATTATTTTCTTTGTTATTTTTGAAAAATTTATTATCACCTTCAAAAAGGCTCCTGAGCCAAAACAAAAGCCTCAGCTGGGTTGCCTTTAGTGCCTCATTTTTAGAGTGCCATTCGCTAGATTATTGAATACTTCCGAAGTCAGATTCATAAAACAAAGACTCGCCATACAACAATCTGTCAAAAATAACCAAAGATCTCTTCCGGTCTTAAGGCCCCTAGCATTAGTTGACAGGGAGTTGGAGGTGTCTCCAAAGCACTCATGATATGCAGAAGCCTCACCGGTAGATACTGGGGCTGAAAACGAGTTATTATCAGGTGGCTGTATACCATGATTGTAAGGCCTATTGTCACTAGTGGACGCATTCTTCGGAAGGTCTTCAACTATAGAAGCTGTAATGACTCTCCTGCGTCTGCGCTTCAATCGCAATGTGTACTTTCAAGCAGAAGTCTTTGCCATAAGTCAGTGTGCAGAAATCAATCTCCAACGCAACTATCGCAACCAGCGTACCGCCAAAGCGATCTCAGCTTTTGAAATCAAATCGCGTTTAGTGGATGAGTTATAGAAAGGCTGAACCGCCTATCCGTTTGAAACTGTGTACACATGCCGCGATGCCGCACGCGGGGTAGCCGGCAATTAGCTGATCGATGAACTAGTCCGCTCTGCGGCGGCTTCCAGAATGAAGGGGCCAGAACCATGCATTGCGGTGGGGTCTCACATTATAATCCGCATTAAGGAGAGAGTGGGAAGATAACGGCACTGGCAGCAGGCAGCAGGCAGCAGGAATGCGCCACGCCAAGTTACTATTGGTAGGCTACAACCAAGCAAGGCTTTGAGATATCATCAATATCCCCCGGGACGAGTTCCAACTTTTTATCGCGCTCTAAACTGGGCACTGCAGGCTCAAGAAACACTTGTACAACATGGGCATAGTCTCCATGCAAATTGCCGGTTTTGCGACTTGGAAACAGAAACCCCAGAACACCCGATTCCAGATTGCCCAGCAATTTTTAGAAGCAGGTTCAAGATCCTAGGATCCATCTCCGTGGACAGGGATTACATCACTTCCATCGCGTCAAGCAAGCTCCTGGAATTGTTGAGAGACCTTTGTGATCACATGTGATTCAGGAGGGGCACAATGGACCCTCAATTATTTTCTATCTATCTTTGATAAAAAACATATTTTTTTAAAGCCCTTGAACATAGCACCGGGTAATATAGATTATATAGGTTATCCGCTGCTTCGGATAAAATTAGGATAATGCGAATATCCGATGAATAAAATATAGAAAATAGTTAATAGAATTATACAGTTTATATCGATATTTTTTTGATTATGAGAGGCTGATTTTCAACCTCTCTTGACGCTTGGTATGGCATTTTATGTTTGGAATTACTGTTAAATTAGTTTAAAACTTGAATTTAAATCCCGATAAGATTCTGTTGAGTTATAAGCCTATAAACGAAATCAATTATTTTTGTGTTTTGTTAGAAAAATGATGTAAATTCTTGAATCTGTTCCAATAATCAAGAGTTTAAACCTTAAATACTCACTTATATACATATATGCATATATAGATATAATATATTTACTGAGCTATGGTGGCACATTTGGAAAATGCAAATTCTACTTATTACCAAATTTATGCCAACCATTTACGCTATTTCCAGTGTGTCTTCGAATTTACATATTTACTTACTTAACAAATACAAGTCAATAAGAAATTACTACCGCACATATGTATGTATGCACATATAACAGTACAAAAAATATTCATACAAATTCATACACAGCTGTGAGCATATAAACTCATATATACATATATAATATACAGTTTACATAGGCTATGTATATTCATGAACATATTTCATAGTATTAATATCAAGCCAAAAGCATATAAGCACTTACATACATACATGCATATATGCATTTATATGTATAAAGGTTTGTATATATCCAAATATTGAATTCCCATTACAATGTCCTGACGATGTTGTTTTTGACATTGTCGTCACAGCCTGAGTAGCTGATGACATTGATTTTCCGCTTCGTAAAACTAATGTAGTGACAACAAAAGCAAAATTCAGCAACACAGTTGACACAGGGGTATGTACATACATATTTACGCATATATACATACATTAGCAATCTGGCAAAAGCACACATATGTGGCATAAAACTATCTAACCAAATAATATACTCATACAAATACATGTGTTGTCGCCCACACTTGTGACTGAGTGACTGCTAGTGCGGATCGTCCTTTTAGTCGTACAACTTTGTGCCTAACCGTTTTTAGATTTCTTCAAGTTTTCAAGGAAATCATTTTGGGCTTCAGCAGTTTCAGAAATTTGAATCTACTTGCGATCCTGAATACCACAAATATTACTTTTTTTATCCTTTAAGGTTGGCGTTATGCCCTAAAAATGTCATTACAATTAGTTTGTGACGTCATTTTAGCGAAGCTTTGACACAAAAGTTTCTAAGAACTATCTGATTTGGGTGTACAATTTTCCAAATTTAATTTTTTTGAATACGTATACTGCTTTTTCTTTCTTCCCGCATACAATTTATAATTATTTTGGTTGCCTCCTCAACATCGCATATATGGTTCTATCGAGTGTACTGTGTGAAAGACTGAAAACTGCCGTCAACAATCTGATTGGACCTAATCCATGTGTCTTCAGGCCTGGAAAACCAATAACTGACTAAATATTCACCCAGCGTCAAATATTGGAGAAGATCCGTGAAGAGAGGATCGACTCATACGTTCTCTTCGTCAATTTTAAAGCTGATTTTGACAGCACGAACATTGGCAGCCCCGCAAAACTAATACGGCTGTGTATGCAGACGTTGAGCAACACCAAAAGTTTAGTCAGGATCGAGAAGGACGTCACCTAGCCGTTCGATACCAAGCGAAATTTCAGACAAGTCGGCTGGAGTGACTTCTTCAATCTATTGCTTGAGAAAATAATACGAGCTGCAGAGCTAAATAGAGAAGGTACAATCTTCTTTGAGAATGTACGGCTCCTGGCGTATGCCGATGGTATCCAGACTGAATAAGGAATCGATCCGTAAGAGTCTGGTTATGAACGGGAACAAGACGAAATATCTCCTATCATAAAACAAACAGTCGTCGCATTCGCAACGTGGCTCACATGTCACTTTTTACAGTCATAACTTTGAAGTCGTAAATAGTTTCGTCTATCTTGGAACTAGCATTAATACCAAAATCAACGTCAGCCTCAAAATCCAACGCAGTATAACTCTTGCCAACTTCGGACTGAGTAAGCAATTGAGAGTAAAGTCCTCTCTCGATGAACAATGTCACTCATTATTCCCGTCCTACTGTATGGTGCGCGGGCAAGGACGATGACAATATCTGATGAGTCAGCGTTACGAATTTTCGAGAGAAAGGTTCTGAGGAAGATGTATGATCTTTTGCGCATTGGCAACGGCGTATACCGCAGCTAATGGAACGATGAGTTGCACGAGATATATGAATGGATGAAAACACTCCAGCTCTGACAGTATCTGATACAGTATCCGCCAGAGGAAGCAGAGGAAGAGGAAGATCTCCACTCCGTTGGAAAGGCCAGTTGGAGAAGGACCTGGCTACTCTTGGAATCTCCAAAGGCGAAGTCACGATAGCGAGCGAGAAATTTATTACAGCTTCGCCCCAGATTACGTTAGGTTAGGTGTTTGTGGGAGTTAATACCAAATTTTTACGTCTTTATGAGGCATACATATCTTTAACGAAGTTTTTACTATAAAATTAAAGAACTTTATTCATGGATGGTGCTTCATACTGCTCTGTCTTGGAACTTTTCGTAAATGACTACAATGTATGTACATCTAAATATTCCACATAAGGATATATAAAAAAGCTTTAGAAGTCTAATTTATTTTGCAAGGTTAATAGTCATATACAGCTTGTGTTTCTTGAGAATTTCCGTACCGAATCCGCGAACTTGTAATATCAATTCTATAGCTAATTATACTTTCTACTAAAGAACCAAGTACTCCAAAAAGAGAACACCTGCTATCACCTGTGAAAGAGAAACTGGCTATCTTCTGAGTAAACTTTTCAGAACTAACAGGAATGATTGAATGGAAGCAGTAAATAATGGTGAACCAAACTCTGAAAACCTGAATACATAAATAATTTCAAGAACGACGCTAGCTCAGATGTTGGGACGCGATGGTTTCGTTGAACCAAATTTAATATAATTCAAAAAGGAAGACAACAACAGTTGAAACATCAATGAACGTGACGTTCCATGGTCGAACGTTTCGGATTATATAAAACTTGAAAACATAATGAAGGATATGCTATATCAGGTGCAATTCATATATAATGTAACCGTGAGGTTTACGAAGAACCTAAAGAATGCAAAGCGCATTCCGAGAGTAAGAAGAAACAAGAACTTTAGAGACAAAATATTGGTATTTGTAATTGATAGAAGCGTGGAAATTATTCATGAATCGTGTGAGAAGAAAATACATAAGGTAAAATTAATATTGTAGTAGAATAAAACAATGTTAGGGAGTTCATTTCCGTTTTGAAGCCAAATTTATCATCTATTTGGTTTTGATTCGTAAATAAAATCAAAACAAAGCACCGCCTTAATGCTCATATTTCCGTATACATAAAACGCTCAATATACTCCCAAAACAATATAGATATATACGCTACAGTTTCGGCATACGATATGTTTATATCACCAGTGAAGCGTACGCCTTGTGGCTATTGCCTGGGAATTTCGGTCTCGAAATCCGTTTCGTATGTTGAAGCAGCCGGGCATTGCATGCTTGGCTGAAAGGATGGCTAAGTGAATAGCTGAAATAGACAGTATTGGCCAATATTGAGCGGGAGCATCAACTATTCGAGCACATGTGTACATTTGTTGAACTTTTTCGATTGCCTGTGACATGAATAGCCATAATGGGTGAACTGGCTTAGCGAATGCCCGTCTGTGAGAACCAAACAAGCAGTGAAGCTTATAAAACGAAAGGAGCGAAAGTTGATGTGTTGGAAGGGATAAATGGACGTCAACAAAAGTGTAATGAAAAAACCCAGTATAAAAACTTAAAGGGTTTAATTGTTGAAACTGAATTGAAGCGTTTTTTGGGAAAAATGTTTTTGTATTGGTGGCATTAGAAAGTTGTCTGTTATGACATTTGTGTAGTATTCTGAGATTGAATTATTCGGGCTACGATAGATGGCGCTGTGCTCGAAATAACTTTTTCAGCTTTTATACTTATTTGTAGGTATTTTCTGTTAATTAATACACAATACAGATTTTGCTCTGGTTAGATATGTATCGCCATAGTCTATACGTTTTCTAGAAAGAACACATTTTAAATTTATCTATGTTTCTCCAGATTATACAATTTGGATTCGATAGTTTGCTCCACTGTCTTGATATTTGTGTAGTAAATTTACGGTACTCTGAGTTTGGATAATTCTGGCTCCGCTAGATAGCGGTGTTGTCGATAAATTCTATTATACGCTTGAACAGGGTATACTATCCCAGACAGCCTTACAGTCCTAGAAGAATCGACGATTAACAGTTAGAGATCTTGCTGGCATGGTTAGAATATTGGAAAGATCAGTGAAGACCTTTTGAAAGCTAATTTGGGACTAGGAAAAGTGAAAGCACGATTGGTTCCAAAATCACAAAATGTTTTCGAAAAACAGCGTCGCGTTAACGTCTGTGAAACAATACTTTCCGACTATCATGATGTCATGAAACGTATTATTACTGGTGATGAGTCTTGGATCTCTGCTGACGACCCAAAAACAGACTATCAATCGAACTAATATCGTAGCAAGATGAGCCGAAGCCGAAAAAACCACATCAAAGCAGGTCAAAAAGCAAGGTTTTATTGACAGTTTTCTTCGATTATCGAGGCGTGGTGTGTGATGAATCGTATCCGTAAAAGTATCTACTACCCTACCGAGTTGTACTAGTAACGCCAAAGGCTAAATTTACCAAGTTACATTACTCTCTTTCTATACATATAACCAGCCGTAGTGCTTTAGTTGTCACCATACCGGTTTGTACACAAATTTATTTCGTCTGGGTTGAAGAGTTCACCAGAAAACTGCTGATGAAATGAATTGTCATTTGCGTTTCAATTTCCGCCAATGTCTGCAATATGGATGCGCTGACATCGACCGTGTGACGTGCGGACAAAAACAAACTAATATGTTTCGCCAATAGACGACACAAACACACACGCATACACATAACCATATACCTGACATTGTTGGTGCCCTTCGGTTTTTGGCTGTTGGCTCTTGCTTATTTCCGCGCATTCTCCTAATGGATGGAATAATAAAATCAAAGCAAAACCATCACATCGATATTTATGCGACATAAATGACAACAAATAAGCGACTCATGTCGCATACGGTATAATCACATGAACAGTTGTGCGTGTATTTGTTGTAAATTAGCTGTGCGGCACATACACGCGCGCAAATATTCAAGCGTTGGCGTATTTGTGCACTGATTTCTGTAGTTTGGTGAAACATTTTGTTGACGAGACGTTTTATTCAGCTGACTCGGCGCTTAGCGATAAGCTTGCCAGCGCCATACACACTAATAAATAAGCTTTACGTATATACTATATGTACAAATGTATGTATATTTTTATAAATGTAAATGTGTTAGACCGCGTCACTTGTGCGAATGAATTCGATAAGCGAAGCCTTGAAGTGACAGGATTTGATTAAATTAAGTAAGCTGGCAACAGTTGTTGTTGTGCTTATAGATATCAACGCACATTAGCATAGTTTGCTAATTAGACAGCGAGTGTTTTTGTCACGAAGGATACAGCTTGTGTTCGCATATCTTAAAAGTTTCTTTAAGTTATATATAAGTTAGTTATAGTTTATCAGCAAGATTTTTTATTAAAACTAGTTACTTCTCAGTTTTGATCACACATAGTTATGTATTAAAGTTAGAGTTTTGAGTATCATCCTTCATACTGGGGTTACCTAAACTCTATGTGCTGAAAATTTTAATATAAACATTTTTTTTTAAATTATACTTTCATAGATAAATAATAATAAAACAGAGTCGTTTATTTAAAAGCCAAAACTTGAATTTCTTCACATCTAAAGCTCTTCTGTGAGAGCTTCAATATTTACACTAAAACCCAAAGCTCAACCCTAACTATACTAACCCCGAAGGCTCAGTTTATACTAACTCCTGAAAACTATTATATTTATAATATACGTATGCATAATAGAAAGAAAGTCGGATTTTTCACTATTTTTTAATACAGTGGAGCCTAAAAACTCACTTTTAAAGCTGAAATTTTCAGCTCCCAAAACAAACTTATGCTATCACATACTAACAGTTGTTTCCTGAAAGCTTAAATATTCAACACTTATATATATAAAGGGTAATCCATTTCGAGGTTCTCTACTTTTTTATAGAAACAACACAGAAACTTGAATTTAATAAGAAATCTTTATTATCCTTCGAAAGAACCTTCTTCAATTGTTGGCCGCGGCTACGTCTCGATGGTCCATGATCATGAGATTATGAGATTCGATTTCAGCCATCAATTGGTCGGTTATCATGGCGCAATAACGGTCGCCATTGACGGTTACGTTCCTACCGACATCATTTTTGAAGAAATATGGACCGATGCTCCATCGTCCCAAAAACCACACCAAAACTGTGTTTTTTTCAGCACGAAATGGCAGCTCTTGAATTTCTTCAGGTTGCTCTTTGTCTCAAATGCGGTAATTTTCCTTTTTAACATACCCATTGGGCCAGAAAGGGGCCTTCTTCTTCTTCTTCTTCTTCTTAATTGGCGTAGACACCACTTACGCGATTATAGCCGAGTTAACAACAGCGCGCCAGTCGTTTCTCCTTTTCGCTACGTGGCGCCAATTGGATATTCCAAGCGTAGCCAGGTCCTTCTCCACTTGGTCCTTCCAACGGAGTGGA